>NC_051178.1:230438639-230518639 GCF_013339695.2 Rhipicephalus sanguineus
GTATTTGTTAACCGGAAACATTCGTCACCTCATTACTCGATATAATTTACGCTTATTTATAACCTGTACCACAGAGACCTGCTGCGTTTTTCATTGTACTGTTAACATTTTCATTAACAGCTGCGTTTTTCATTATACTGTCTGTGCAGGAATAAAATGCGCAATTCTGGTGGCTGCCACAGAAGTCGGCAAACAATGCCCGAAAACTGCAATACCACACTTTGGAAGGAGTGCTCCAACACGACGATAATGTAGTTACAACGCTCACTGTTTGCATAAACTTCCTCATGAGCATCGCTGTTTAGCTCGTCCCGTATGAAAATAAAGAGCGTTATTCCTGCAGAATTACAATAATTACCTGTCTCGTTGTTCGGCTTGGTCCTCGCCGGCGGCGAGCTGTCTTTTCGTGCACATTAATTAGATTAATTCAGTTTCTATTGATGTCATCATCACTAAACATCAATTAAAAAACTACAAGTAACACTCCTTATGCTTTCCTTGGCTTCGTTATCTGTTACCTTCTACTCTTCAACCGTTTTTGTTGTACGATCGCCATAACCGCCGCGTCCACTTGATCTAGAGCGCCGTGGCAGAGGTACAGTATCTAGGAATCATTATTTACGGGACGTGCTACTCTCTCGCTAAATTCGTTTTTTCAGAGGGAAGCTTCGCGAATGTTTAAGGTTGTTATGTTAAGATTGCGCGCAGGACGCGCATGGTCAGTTTTTTTCGGGAGCATACGAGAGCACCAGCGATAACGCTGGAAGGGTCAATCATTCATGTACAAAGGACGACGCGTGTCGCCGATGATCGAATATTATAACAAGACTGAAACTTGAGCTAGTTGGTCGCACTTCATAATGGAACGGCAGCACAACCACACACGGACGAAGAACGAAGGTACACGAAACACGCGCTGACTCACACAACTGAATCATTTATTTCAGAACTTGAAATAACACCACCCTAAGCTGCCCGCATGCGCAAACTGAAGGAATGCAGAACTCACTGAGTATCAACAAAAAACCAGCGAAGACAAAAAACTGTTCTACACCAAAGTCACATGCACTGGTTTAAAAGTTCATAGTCACAATCAAGTAACGCCACCGATGGTTCACTGACGCATCAACCAAATTGTTTCCTACTGTAGTAAGCCTCGTTTAACTCTCTAACAAACTGTTCTTAAGTCTGTTCAAACAAAAACATCTTTGAATTTCGGTTCGCACCCACAACTGTTAACATGCGAAGCCAAGTGAGCATACCCCCTGGCATACCCCCTGTTCAATGAGTATTCGTGTTCTTTCAACCTAATGCGGAGGTTGTTAGATCGAACAACGGGCAGTGTGTAAACACTAGGCTGAAAGAACACAAATACCCGTTGAACCAAGGGTACGCACATTTGGCTTCGCATGAGAACAGTTGTGGGTGCGAACCGACATTCCAAGAGGTAATCATTTCGAAGAGACTGAGATTGAAGAACCAGTTTTGTTTGAGACAGGCCCGTAGCCAGGGGGGGGGGGGGGGGAGGGCTCCCAGGCCCCCCCTCCCAACGAAATTTTGGTGAATTAGGTTTTTTTACCAAAAGTATATAATGAAAATAGTGTTTTTCTCGAATAGTCAAGGTTTCAGCAAATGCCCCCCCCCCCCCCCCCCCCCGAAAAAAATTCCTGGCTATGGCCTGGTTAGAGAGTTAAACGAGGCTTACTACATTAGGAAACAATCTGACTCATGCTCAGTGCACCATCGTGGACATTATTTCATTATGAGTTTGAATTTTTAAACCAGTACATGTGACTCTGATGTAACAACGTTTTTTGTGTTCGCTGAAGAATAATGATGGGCTGGAGTGGATAATTCCGAGACAGGCATTTTACAACGGTTCCTAAAGCAGAAAGTATACAACCATTGCATTCTACTCGTTTTGACATACGGACAAGAAAATTTCAAATTTCAAATTACAAATTCAAATTAGTACGAACACAAGAAAACAAACTACTCTCCTCATATTTCACCTTGTGTGCAATTGGTTTTGTCGACACAGGTCCTCATTTTCTAAAAGCTTGTTATTGATATCTTGTATACCATGTATATGTTGTGCACATAAACTTTTACAACGTCCCAAATCTACGATATGATTATGACGCACGCAGTAGTCATACCTCATTTCAAGAATTAGAAAGGTATGGTATTCGCGGCATCCCACTTTTCCTCTTGAAATCTTACTTTAAGTACCGTTCGCAATTGCAATAATTAACGATTCATTATCTTCTCCCCAGGCAATAACTACAGGGGGTTCCGCAAGGTGCATTTATTGCCACTGCTTTTCAACATATACATAAATGACATGGTCAAGATCAGTGATAAACCATAGTACATATTGTACGCAAATGACACTTCGTTTTCTTCACAGGTGACGATATGAATACCATGAACACACTTATAACACTTGGTTAGAAAGTTTAAACTCATAGAGTGAACGAATTCCTTACTCATTCATGTAACAAAGACAAAGCGTTAGTTTTTCACTCGGGGAAACATATTGCTTCTCCAGACAGTAGATTAGGTATAGGTAACATTGAAGCTGTAGGTACCTAAACACTTTAGGAGTATTTTTTATTGCATAATGTCGTGGGACCTCATATTAATAATCTATTTACTAATCTTTCATAATATATGGGCATACTTGCACGAATGCGTTTCTTTCTTCCAGTTTCTCTAAAACTACACTTATAACAGCTTCTTTTTGCGATATGTCACTTATTGTCTCTTGGTTTTGGCAAGTACAACAGCAACCAACATTAATAAAATATACCGACTACAAAAAAGAAAGCGATAGGTATATAGCAAATGTCAACAACCAAGCCACACAGATGAACTGTTTAGGCGCTTTAATACTGTTCCACTTCACAAACTTTACAAGCATTCCCTTGCAAGACATAAGTAACCCTGTTTCATAACAACATGCCTTTTCGGATATCTTTGTACTGGAACATATGCTACTCGTACGCTACTCTCGTCACCACACTGGAGCAATGCATTCTGTAGAAACACACTTTGAGCGACAGTGCTGCATTTTGCTGGTCCTGTATTATTAAATAAATTACTTGAAAGAATAATAACGATTTAAAAATGCAGTCCACGTGACATTAAGGAAGCAATTTAATCGTGAATAGTGAGGAACGGTAATTCAGGCATTAATGAAACTGTCTATGTATATAATACATTGTGTTTATGTATACCCTAAACTGTACTTTGCAAATTGGGTAGCAAGGAGCCGTTGATGTATATTACGATTTGTGTGCATAACATTGCTCTTCATTTATGCTGCATTTTTTTTCCTGTATAGTTTTACATTGTACTTCGAATCTGCGCAGTAAGAAACTGTTTACGTATATCAGAGTTTATGTGCACAACATAGTTGGTCATGCATATTTTCACTTGTGCTGCGCAAAACCTTCCATGGTCTATGTTCGTTAATCCGTCCCCACATGCCCTTGTTGCTTTCCATGTATCAGGGAGCTTAGCGTTCTCCTGAAGTGACAAACGTCACTTTTCTCCCAACCTGCCTTCATCCTCGAGATGAATGAAATTGAATTGAATCGAATAACGCTATCGTGTGATGTCATTATCACGTCACATAAGATGACATCACGTGATGATGTCATCATAGGAAATCATCGCATGGTCAAAGACGTGCCGATTTCGGATGCAGCGCAGAGGCAGCGAGGCGCAGAAAGCTTGCAATGCTTCTGATCCTGATGCAGTGCAATACCACGTTAGGTGCAGAAAGCTTTCGGGGTGGGGGGCCAAGATCAACGCATCAACTGAGGAGAAAAAGAAGACGGCTCGCAGTTAATCACAGTTTTACCAACACAGCCAGTGCGAGTGGGATGCTGCGAGTGGGACCTCCTGTGGGATGCTGTGGAACTAGGTTAGCGGCTAACAAAAAGAGAGAGAGAGAGAGAGAGTTTTCTGTGCGAGAATTCGAATCCATAACGACGCTACGTGCAGAGCGTGTGCATTTAACCCCTTAGCCACGGATGCCAACGTTTCCTTCCTGATACGCAAAGGTTTATAAATATACAACATGCATTCGCAGGACCATGTTTCGAAAAACGCTTTAAAACAATTTTACCTCAATTGCAGGAAGTTCAGAATGGTTTCAATCGAAGCTCGGATTCAGGACTACATACTAGTCACTGGCCATTAAGATAGCTGTCTTGGTTTTGTCACGGGGAGTGTTTTTGTCTCGCAAAACAGGCCAAATTTTCATCGTTTCCATAGACTTCCATTGTACATTATTTTACCTGCTCTGGGAACAAACTGAAGCTACTATACATGATCGCTGCAGTCGTCCCGTGCGTTTTCAGTTCCTAGAAGCGCTCTGTGGCCGCGTTTTTCACAGTGCGACCTGTACGCAATTATTCGCGAAAACTGCCTCGTTCCATTGAAAACGCTCTAGCTTCGAGCCACGGCCGCAGGGGCCTGGTGTCCAGAAAACCTGCATATGAGCCCTGCGCAAGTGTTGAAGAGGATCCTTCGCCGTTCGTTTGGTGCGCTGAGGCACGTAACACGTCCTGTTGTTTTTACATTTAAAGGCGAAAGCCTTAGATGCCTCATCAAACGCGAAAATTGACCGGCATCCCGCGTTGGCGTCTCTCATCGGCGGCGTCAACACGAGGGATGCAAAAAAATACATCAGGTGATGACGTCACCATACGACGTTATCATGGCGCCACAGATCGCCATAATTTATGACGTCATGGCGACGTCACTTGATGACGTCATCACACGACATCGTAGCTTGGTCAGAGGTGGGCTGATCACGGAGGCAGTGCCAAACCAGGTGAGGTGCCTCCGATCCTGGAGCAGTGGACAAAGCTTCCGCAGGGTGACGGGACAGGATCAATGCAATTGACTGAGAAGAAAAGAAAGATGGATTTTGCTTTCCAGTCGTCTTAAGTGAGCGCATAAAGAACCCTGTGAACATTCTTTTTCATAGACAGAAGCTGTTAACAAAACGGAAACGAGTCCGCGCATTCAGAGCCATACGGTAACACTGCGTCAATACTCTATGAAATATTTCTATCGCTGACCACCCTGCAGCGCAGCCATCTGCATGCATTGCATGTGTATGAGAGTGGGGGTGCTGTTATTACGTTTCACTAAGCTTATGTACGCCGCGCAGCATTTTCGACACGACGCGCGGTACTACGCCATCATGGTACGTTGTGATGCATATACCACTGTGATACCGTGATAATGAGATACTGTGAAGAATATTTGAATCGCTTGCTGAGCACCAGAGCCAATACCCGCCACAGTTGTGAAACAGTGCAATAAAGCAGCGCAGTGTACTTGCTACGTTAGTTCTCGTGTAATGAATCGGCGTACGCTTGAGCCTATGTCTCTGTGCCTGAGCATGGGAGACGAACAGTACAGGAACGTTGAAGATGGACGTTTGGTGATGATTGACGGAGCAAGGTAGTGACTAGCGATAATACGTATGTGTTATAAGTAGGGCTCCATGATTTCGGATAAATCCGAAAAAAAAACGATAAACACTCGCCGGTAAAATCTTTGACAATTCGGATTTATCTCATAAAGGCCGATTTTAAGCTGGCATTTCTAACGTTCCAAGGGTATTTTCAAAGCTGAGAACCATCATTCGAAAGGAGCGCACTTCCATCAGCGGCAGCAACCTCGTAAAATATGCTTGCATCTATTACAACAAGCTTTAAGGTTGTAATACGAACAAACGTATGTGTTTTGTATTCAAGTATTTGTGCCTATATGTATATGCGTTCGTGCGTTCAAACCTTCCAGACATCTAAAATGCACTTAGTGTGTTCGCATGTTTTCATGTTCAGATATCATTTCATCTAAGATTTCGGAGTATTGAGAATAATAAAAATAATAATAATAATAATAGGTTCTTTATTTTTTACCAAGAAGATGAGGGAGGCTGGGAGAAACAGCTGGGAAGCAGTTTTACTAGCTCCTGCTCCCCCCAAAAGTACACTTGGGCGAGTTTACAGCAGTGCGCATCAACAGCCTTATTAACAGGGTAAGGAACAGGAAGTGAGAAAAAATGAAAGGATGGAAAAACAGGATTACCAGCAACAATGTACGCATTTTAGTTGGAAATAAAATTAGTAAGAACACATTGCAACAACTTATAATGGCAAGCTTAAACACCGAATTTCGGAGAATTGGAGATTTAAGTTAAATGAACTCTGATAAACGCCGAATTTCCTGCAAAAAAAGAACTCCGAAACACGAAGCCCTAGTTATTACTAACCAGAAAGCAACCAAAATTAGTTTTTCAATATTATTAGTAACTGCGGCACATACAGATGTAAAGCAGATGGCACGATTCATGAGAACTCGAGCGGAGTGAAAATAAAGTTACATACACTAGCGCTGCACGACACCCCCCCCCCCTCTTCATATGATCTTCATGTTCACAGTGTAATAAGTTCCCTTGGTAAGTTGAGCGTGTCTGACAATATGATATTGCCTCTCTAATATCTGTGGTATTTCGTTCGTTGTTTAGGCGACTGTGAAATCCTTCAGAAGAGTGTTAATAAATTAAACTGCGGCCGCAGACGCTGAGCGCTGAGGCAGCACCCACTTGTCACTGCTCATACTATTTTTTTGGAAAAGCCTACTAAAGAACTTTGGGAATGTGGTTTTTTATATGACTATAAATATTATACTACCGCAGTGGTATAGGATCGCTAATAGCCACAGTGCGAACACGGAAAGAAGAACAAAGTGAGGCCTTCTATTTAACGTCGGATGTTGTATCAGGGTGAAATAAATAAGATGTTATCAATTAACCGAACATGCTCTTGTTTTTTCTAACTCAGTTTTTCACATCACATGAACCTCTGCAAGTTATCTGTATCCGAAAGACCCCTCACTGCGTGCTGTCTTTGGCATCATGGTGCTCAGAAACCACTGGGAACGCAAAGTAAAGCTGTGGCATTTCATTTCTATCATTCGCACGAGAGGCCGACTACCACTCTCTCTCTCTCTTTCCGCCTTATTTCATTTCCCTTATTTTGTAACTTATGTTCACGAGCATTTGCTTACTTTTTTTTTCTCTCTCAAAAGCGCATCACAGGAGTAAACGCTACGAAACAGCCCAACCACCAAACTAACTCTAAACACGAACAGCGAGCAAACCAGAGACCGGCTCTAAGAAGATGAATTGGAAGCGGACCCGGATCGCTACTACTAAGAAGGCAGGGCGCGGCGACATCGCGTGCGAGGGTCAAGGCCATGCCGTACCCAGCGGGAACGCAGCCGCACGTTTCTTTTCGGGTTCGATGCCTTCAAACGTCGCCAACACCAGACGCGGAATACTAAACAGCGATCTCACTTTTGCTGCTGTTCAGCAACCCATTACATTTATTCCGGAGCGGCTTCTTTGCACGAAAGCGACACTCGGGCTAGCTTCCTCCACCGGCCAAGCATCTTTTTTTTTATTATTATTCTTTTGTCTAGCATTTCCTCCACGCTTCGGGCCTGCTTCTGGTCTCGCAACGAGGGTTTTAATCCTTTCGATAAGCATCTATTACTGATTCTAGGCGGTCCTTTCTCACTTCTGACGTCTCCTGCTAGACTCCCTTGCTCCCGGCGTTGTCACGCGAGTTACAAGACGCAGTGCTGGCAGCCACTGAAGGATGGTGTCTTCTTGGAGCTATCTCGTCCTGAGAACCGGGCGAGACCGAGTAGGACGAGAAAACGCCGGCTGCCTCGTCCTCTCCTCGAGCATGTTTTGGCTCGGTTATGTCATAGAAGAAAGGCGACCGTCGTCTGGGGCAGGTGAGCGTCGCTTTCCCTTTCACCGTCCCCACCTCGGTGGCCATCACACCACCTGCGCCACAAGCACCAGTCGGGCGCCCATCTCGACGACAGAAGTCGGTACATTTGCGACGACGTCTGCATCGGAGCAAGAAGCCGACGTCGCCTGACAGTATCGGACCAGACATTTGCAGATACTGACCCCGCAGGAAACACAGGTAATTTTGGCAGTCCGAAAAATGCTGGAGTACAGGCGTGCGGCTGGCCTCGCTGCAATAACCACGATAAACGTCCTTGAGAATGCTTTTGCCAATGAGCTGAACTTTCACGAATGCACGAAACTTTAACGTTGTTTATAAAGATGGCTTGTCTCCGCCTCAGCGCCCATGTAAGAACAAGCACTCTCTCTATGCAGCACTTTCAATCATTAAGCTGCTTTTTACCTCAAGTCTAAAATTCAATTTTCTTGTACGCGTTGCAAGACCACTGATACCTGAAAATCAGGCAAACGGACGCGACGCAGTTTTTTTTTTTTTTTTATCAACTCTTCCAGTAAAAGAAAACACCACAGGTTTGCCTGTCTACTTATATGTTGTATATCGTTGTGGCATTAGCGCTGAGCACCACTTTCTATATGAACTAATTGGCTTAATGCCTAACCTTAACTCACGTGAAAGTCGTGAGTATACTTTTGTCTTTACTGTCTTTCTCCTTGCACTTGAGTGCAGGAATTGATTTCCTTGAGCACGAAATCGGATCCCCTTTTCACGCATCTTGCCATTTCACGGTGTTTTGTCGATATAGGTTGTACTGACGCATCGGTCGAGCAAACACTAGCAGGGAAACCCCGGCAGAATTTCCTCCTTGTCTACGAAGATGTAGGAATCAGCACTCCAGTAGATAACACTGATGTTTCAGATAACACTGAAACATCAGTGTTATCTACTGGAGTGCTGATTCCTACATCTTCGTAGACAAGGAGGAAATTCTGCCGGGGTTTCCCTGCTAGTGTTTGCTCGACCGATGCGTCAGTACAACCTATATCGACAAAACACCGTGAAATGGCAAGATGCGTGAAAAGGGGATCCGATTTCGTGCTCAAGGAAATCAATTCCTGCACTCAAGTGCAAGGAGAAAGACAGTAAAGACAAAAGTATACTCACGACTTTCACGTGAGTTAAGGTTAGGCATTAAGCCAATTAGTTCATATAGAAAGTGGTGCTCAGCGCTAATGCCACAACGATATACAACATATAAGTAGACAGGCAAACCTGTGGTGTTTTCTTTTACTGGAAGAGTTGATAAAAAAAAAAAAAAACTGCGTCGCGTCCGTTTGCCTGATTTTCAGGTATCAGTGGTCTTGCAACGCGTACAAGAAAATTGAATTTTAGACTTGAGGTAAAAAGCAGCTTAATGATTGAAAGTGCTGCATAGAGAGAGTGCTTGTTCTTACATGGGCGCTGAGGCGGAGACAAGCCATCTTTATAAACAACGTTAAAGTTTCGTGCATTTCGTGAAAGTTCAGCTCATTGGCAAAAGCATTCTCAAGGACGTTTATCGTGGTTATTGCAGCGAGGCCAGCCGCACGCCTGTACTCCAGCATTTTTCGGACTGCCAAAATTACCTGTGTTTCCTGCGGGGTCAGTATCTGCAAATGTCTGGTCCGATACTGTCAGGCGACGTCGGCTTCTTGCTCCGATGCAGACGTCGTCGCAAATGTACCGACTTCTGTCGTCGAGATGGGCGCCCGACTGGTGCTTGTGGCGCAGGTGGTGTGATGGCCACCGAGGTGGGGACGGTGAAAGGGAAAGCGACGCTCACCTGCCCCAGACGACGGTCGCCTTTCTTCTATGACATAACCGAGCCAAAACATGCTCGAGGAGAGGACGAGGCAGCCGGCGTTTTCTCGTCCTACTCGGTCTCGCCCGGTTCTCAGGACGAGATAGCTCCAAGAAGACACCATCCTTCAGTGGCTGCCAGCACTGCGTCTTGTAACTCGCGTGACAACGCCGGGAGCAAGGGAGTCTAGCAGGAGACGTCAGAAGTGAGAAAGGACCGCCTAGAATCAGTAATAGATGCTTATCGAAAGGATTAAAACCCTCGTTGCGAGACCAGAAGCAGGCCCGAAGCGTGGAGGAAATGCTAGACAAAAGAATAATAATAAAAAAAAAGATGCTTGGCCGGTGGAGGAAGCTAGCCCGAGTGTCGCTTTCGTGCAAAGAAGCCGCTCCGGAATAAATGTAATGGGTTGCTGAACAGCAGCAAAAGTGAGATCGCTGTTTAGTATTCCGCGTCTGGTGTTGGCGACGTTTGAAGGCATCGAACCCGAAAAGAAACGTGCGGCTGCGTTCCCGCTGGGTACGGCATGGCCTTGAACCCTCGCACGCGATGTCGCCGCGCCCTGCCTTCTTAGTAGTAGCGATCCGGGTCCGCTTCCAATTCATCTTCTTAGAGCCGGTCTCTGGTTTGCTCGCTGTTCGTGTTTAGAGTTAGTTTGGTGGTTGGGCTGTTTCGTAGCGTTTACTCCTGTGATGCGCTTTTGAGAGAGAAAAAAAAAAGTAAGCAAATGCTCGTGAACATAAGTTACAAAATAAGGGAAATGAAATAAGGCGGAAAGAGAGAGAGAGAGTGGTAGTCGGCCTCTCGTGCGAATGATAGAAATGAAATGCCACAGCTTTACTTTGCGTTCCCAGTGGTTTCTGAGCACCATGATGCCAAAGACAGCACGCAGTGAGGGGTCTTTCGGATACAGATAACTTGCAGAGGTTCATGTGATGTGAAAAACTGAGTTAGAAAAAACAAGAGCATGTTCGGTTAATTGATAACATCTTATTTATTTCACCCTGATACAACATCCGACGTTAAATAGAAGGCCTCACTTTGTTCTTCTTTCCGTGTTCGCACTGTGGCTATTAGCTATCCTATACCACTGCGGTAGTATAATATTTATAGTCATATAAAAAACCACATTCCCAAAGTTCTTTAGTAGGCTTTTCCAAAAAAATAGTATGAGCAGTGACAAGTGGGGCTGCCTCAGCGCTCAGCGTCTGCGGCCGCAGTTTAATTTATTAACACTCTTCTGAAGGTATTTCACAGTCGCCTAAAACAACGAACGAAATACCACAGATATTAGAGAGCAATATCATATTGTCAGACAACGCTCAACTTACCAAGGGAACTTATTACACTGTGAACATGAAGATCATATGAAGAGGGGGGGGGGGGTGTCGTGCAGCGCTAGTGTATGTAACTTTATTTTCACTCCGCTCGAGTTCTCATGAATCGTGCCATCTGCTTTTACATCTGATGTGCCGCAGTTACTAATAATATTGAAAAACTAATTTTGGTTGCTTTCTGGTTAGTAATAACTAGGGCTTCGTGTTTTCGGAGTTCATTTTTTTGCAGGAAATTCGGCGTTTATCAGAGTTCATTTAACTTAAATCTCCAATTCTCCGAAATTCGGTGTTTAAGCTTGCATTATAAGTTGTTGCAATGTGTTCTTACTAATTTTATTTCCAACTAAAATGCGTTACATTGTTGCTGGTAATCCTGTTTTTCCATCCTTTCATTTTTTTCTCACTTCCTGTTCATTTACCCTGTTAATAAGGCTGTTGATGCGCACTGCTGTAAACTCGCCCAAGTGTACTTTTGGGGGGAGCAGGAGCTAGTAAAACTGCTTCCCAGCTGTTTCTCCCAGCCTCCCTCATCTTCTTGGTAAAAAATAAAGAACCTATTATTATTATTATTATTTTTATTATTCTCAATACTCCGAAATCTTAGATGAAATGATATCTGAACATGAAAACATGCGAACACACTAAGTGCATTTTAGATGTCTGGAAGGTTTGAACGCACGAACGCATATACATATAGGCACAAATACTTGAATACAAAACACATACGTTTGTTCGTATTACAACCTTAAAGCTTGTTGTAATAGATGCAAGCATATTTTACGAGGTTGCTGCCGCTGATGGAAGTGCGCTCCTTTCGAATGATGGTTCTCAGCTTTGAAAATACCCTTGGAACGTTAGAAATGCCAGCTTAAAATCGGCCTTTATGAGATAAATCCGAATTGTCAAAGATTTTACCGGCGAGTGTTTATCGTTTTTTTTTTCGGATTTATCCGAAATCATGGAGCCCTACTTATAACACATACGTATTATCGCTAGTCACTACCTTGCTCCGTCAATCATCACCAAACGTCCATCTTCAACGTTCCTGTACTGTTCGTCTCCCATGCTCAGGCACAGAGACATAGGCTCAAGCGTACGCCGATTCATTACACGAGAACTAACGTAGCAAGTACACTGCGCTGCTTTATTGCACTGTTTCACAACTGTGGCGGGTATTGGCTCTGGTGCTCAGCAAGCGATTCAAATATTCTTCACAGTATCTCATTATCACGGTATCACAGTGGTATATGCATCACAACGTACCATGATGGCGTAGTACCGCGCGTCGTGTCGAAAATGCTGCGCGGCGTACATAAGCTTAGTGAAACGTAATAACAGCACCCCACTCTCATACACATGCAATGCATGCAGATGGCTGCGCTGCAGGGTGGTCAGCGATAGAAATATTTCATAGAGTATTGACGCAGTGTTACCGTATGGCTCTGAATGCGCGGACTCGTTTCCGTTTTGTTAACAGCTTCTGTCTATGAAAAAGAATGTTCACAGGGTTCTTTATGCGCTCACTTAAGACGACTGGAAAGCAAAATCCATCTTTCTTTTCTTCTCAGTCAATTGCATTGATCCTGTCCCGTCACCCTGCGGAAGCTTTGTCCACTGCTCCCAGGATCGGAGGCACCTCACCTGGTTTTGCACTGCCTCCGTGATCAGCCCACCTCTGACCAAGCTACGATGTCGTGTGATGACGTCATCAAGTGACGTCGCCATGACGTCATAAATTATGGCGATCTGTGGCGCCATGATAACGTCGTATGGTGACGTCATCACCTGATGTATTTTTTTGCATCCCTCGTGTTGACGCCGCCGATGAGAGACGCCAACGCGGGATGCCGGTCAATTTTCGCGTTTGATGAGGCATCTAAGGCTTTCGCCTTTAAATGTTAAAAACAACAGGACGTGTTACGTGCCTCAGCGCACCAAACGAACGGCGAAGGATCCTCTTCAACACTTGCGCAGGGCTCATATGCAGGTTTTCTGGACACCAGCGCCCCTTGCGGCCGTGGCTCGAAGCTAGAGCGTTTTCAATGGAACGAGGCAGTTTTTCGCGAATAATTAAGCGTACAGGTCGCACTGTGAAAAACGCAGGCCACAGAGCGCTTCTAGGAACTGAAACGCACGGGACGACTGCAGCGATCATGTATAGTAGCTTCAGTTTTGTTCCCAGAGCAGGTAAAATCGTACAATGGAAGTCTATGGAAACGATGAAAATTTTGGCCTGTTTTGCGAGACAAAAACACTCCCCGTGACAAAACCAAGACAGCTATCTTAATGGCCAGTGACTAGTATGTAGTCCTGAATCCGAGCTTTCGATTGAAACCATTCTGAACTTCCTGCAATTGAGGTAAAATTGTTCCTTAAAGCGTTTTTCGAAACATGGTCCTGCGAATGCATGTTGTATATTTATAAACCTTTGCGTATCAGGAAGGAAACGTTGGCATCCGTGGCTAAGTGGGTTAAATGCACACGCTCTGCACGTAGCGTCGTTATGGATTCGAATTCTCGCACAGAAACTCTCTCTCTCTCTCTCTCTTTTTGTTAGCCGCTAGTAACCTAGTTCCACAGCATCCCACAGGAGGTCCCACTCGCAGCATCCCACTCGCACTGGCTGTGTTGGTAAACTTGTGATTAACTGCGAGCCGTCTTCTTTTTCTCCTCAGTTGATGCGTTGATCTTTGCCCTCCCCACCCCGAAAGCTTTCTGCACCTAACGTGGTATTGCACTGCCTTCAGGATCAGAAGCATTGCAAGCTTTCTGCGCCTCGCCTGCCTCTGCGCTGCATCCGAAATCGGCACGTCTTTGACCATGCGATGATTTCCTATGATGACATCATCACGTGATGTCATCTTATGTGACGTGATAATGACATCACACGATAGCGTTATTCGATTCAATTCAATTTCATTTCATCTCGAGGATGAAGGCAGGTTTGGGAGAAAAGTGACGTTTGTCACTTCAGGAGAACGCTAAGCTCCCTGATACATGGAAAGCAACAAGGGCATGTGGGTGACGGATTAACGAACATAGACCATGGAAGGTTTTGCGCAGCACAAGTGAAAATATGCATGACCAACTATGTTGTGCACATAAACTCTGATATACGTAAACAGTTTCTTACTGCGCAGATTCCGAAGTACAATGTAAACTATACAGGAACAAAAAATGCAGCATAAATGAAGAGCAATGTTATGCACACAAATCGTAATATACATCAACGGCTTCCTTGCTACCCAATTTGCAAAGTACAGTTTAGGGTATACATAAACACAATGTATTATATACATAGACAGTTTCATTAATGCCTGAATTACCGTTTCCTCACTATTCACGATTAAATTGCTTCCTTAATGTCACGTGGACTGCATTTTTAAATCGTTATTATTCTTTCAAGTAATTTATTTAATAATACAGGACCAGCAAAATGCAGCACTTGTCGCTCAAAGTGTGTTCTACAGAATGCATTGCTCCAGTGTTGTTGGTGACGAGTAGCGTACGGAGTAGCATATGTTTCCAGTACAAAGATATCCGAAAAGGCATGGTTGTTATGAAACAGGGATTACTTATGTCTTGCAAGGGAATGCTTGTAAAGTTTGTGAAGTGGAACAGTATTAAAGCGCCTAAACAGTTCATCTGTGTGTGCTTGGTTGTTGACATTTGCTATATACCTAATCGCTTTCTTTTGTAGTCGGTATATTTTATTAATGTTGGTTGCTGTTGTACTTGCCAAAACCAAGAGACAATAAGTGACATATCGCAAAAAGAAGCTGTTATAAAGTGTTAGTTTTAGAGAAACTGGAAGAAAGAAACGCATTCGTGCAAGTATGCCCATATATTATGAAAGATTAGTAAATAGATTATTAATATGAGGTTCCCACGACATTATGCAATTAAAAAATACTCCTAAAGTGTTTATGGTACCTACAGCTTCAATTGTTACCTATACCTAATCTACTGTCTGGAGAAGCAATATGTTTCCCCGAGTGAAAACTACAGCTTTTGTCTTTGTTACATGAATGAGTAAGGAATTTCGTTCACTCTATGAGTTTAAACTTTCTAACCAAGTGTTTATAAGTGTGTTCATGGTATTCATATCGTCACCTGTGAAGAAAACGATAGTGTCATTTGCGTACAATATGTACTATGGTTTATCACTGATCTTGACCATGTCATTTATGTATATGTTGAAAAGCAGTGGCATAAAATGCTACCTTGCGGAACCCCTGTAGTTATTGCCTGGGGAGAAGATAATGAATCGTTAATTATTGCATATTGCGAACGGTACTTAAAGTAAGATTTCAAGAGGAAAAGTGGGATGCCGCGAATACCATACCTTTCTAATTCTTGAAATGAGGTATGACTACTGCGTGCGTCATAATCATATCGTAGATTTGGGACGTTGTAAAAGTTTATGTGCACAACATATACATGGTATACAAGATATCAATAACAAGCTTTTAGAAAATGAGGACCTGTGTCGACAAAACCAATTGCACACCAGGTGAAATATGAGGGAGAGTAGTTTGTTTTCTTGTGTTCGTACTAATTTGAAATTTGTAATTTGAAATTTGAAATTTTCTTGTCCGTATGTCAAAACGAGTAGAATGCAATGGTTGTATACTTTCTGCTTTAGGAACCGTTGTAAACTGCCTGTCTCGGAATTATCCACTCCAGCCCATCATTATTCTTCAGCGAACACAAAAAACGTTGTTACATCAGAGTCACATGTACTGGTTTAAAAATTCAAACTCATAATGAAATAATGTCACCGATGGTGCACTGATGCATGAGTCAGATTGTTTCCTAATGTAGTAAGCCTCGTTTAACTCTCTAACCAGGCCCATAGCCAGGAATTTTTTTCGGGGGGGGGGGGGGGGGAGGGGGCATTTGCTGAAAACCTTGACTATTCGAGAAAAACACCTATTTTCATTATATACTTTTGGTAAAAACACCTAATTCACCAAAATTTCGTTGGGAGGGGGGGCCTGGGAGCCCTCCCCCCCCCCCCCCCCCTGGCTACGGGCCTGTCTCAAACAAACTGGTTCTTCAATCTCAGTCTCTTCGAAATGATTACCTCTTGGAATGTCGGTTCGCACCCACAACTGTTCTCATGCGAAGCCAAATGTGCGTACCCCTTGGTGTTCAACGGGTATTTGTGTTCTTTCAGCCTAGTGTTTACACACCTGCCCGTTTGTTCGATCTAACAACCTCCGCATTAGGTTGAAAGAACACGAATACTCATTGAACAGGGGGTATGCCAGGGGGTATGCTCACTTGGCTTCGCATGTTAACAGTTGTGGGTGCGAACCGAAATTCAAAGATGTTTTTGTTTTGAACAGACTTAAGAACCAGTTTGTTAGAGAGTTAAACGAGGCTTACTACAGTAGGAAACAATTTGGTTGATGCGTCAGTGAACCATCGGTGGCGTTACTTGATTGTGACTATGAACTTTTAAACCAGTGCATGTGACTTTGGTGTAGAACAGTTTTCTTGTCTTCGCTTGGTTTTTTGTTGATACTCAGTGAGTTCTGCATTCCTTCAGTTTGCGCATGCGGGCAGCTTAGGGTGGTTGTTATTTCAAGTTCTGAAATAAATGATTCAGTTGTGAGTCAGCGCGTGTTTCGTGTACCTTCGTTCTTCTGTCCGTGTGTGGTTGTGCTGCCGTTCCATTATGAAGTGCGACCAACTAGCTCAAGTTTCAGTCTTGTTATAATATTCCGATCATCGGCGACACGCGTCGTCCTTTGTACATGAATGATTGACCCTTCCAGCGTTATCGCTGGTGCTCTCGTATGCTCCCGAAAAAACTTGACCATGCGCGTCCTGCGCGCAATCTTAACATAACAACCTTAAACATTCGCGAAGCTTCCCTCTGAAAACAACGAAATTTAGCGAGAGAGTAGCACGTCCCGTAAATAATGATTCCTTAGATACTGTACCTCTGCCACGGCGCTCTAGAATCAAGTGGACGCGGCGGTTTATGGCGATCGTACAACAAACGGTTGAAGAGTAGAAGGTAACAGATAACGAAGCCAAGGAAAGCATAAGGAGTGTTACTTGTAGTTTTTAATTGATGTTTAGTGATGATGACATCAATAGAAACTGAATTAATCTAATTAATGTGCACGAAAAGACAGCTCGCCGCCGGCGAGGACCAAGCCGAACAACGAGACAAGGTAATTATTGTAATTCTGCAGGGAATAACGCTCTTTATTTTCATAACGTGGACGAGCTAAACAGCGATGCTCATGAGGAAGTTTATTGCAAACAGTGAGCGTTGTAACTACATTTATCGTCGTGTTGGAGCACTCCTTCCAAAGTGTGGTATTGCAGTTTTCGGGCAATTGTTTGCCGACTTCTGTGGCAGCCACCAGAATTGCGCATTTTATTCCTGCACAGACAGTATAATGAAAAACGCAGCTGTTAATGAAAATGTTAACAGTACAATGAAAAACGCAGCAGGTCTCTGTGGTACAGGTTATAAATAAGCGTAAATTATATCGAGTAATGAGGTGACGAATGTTTCCGGTTAACAAATACAGAAAATTCTGGAAGAAAATAATTCTATGTTACCAAGGGTTGCAGCTTTGTTGCGCATTTGAAATATATATACTAAATAATAAGTTCACAAGCATAGTACTTCTGCTGTACTGTAGGTATGCCAGTAATTTTAGTGCCAGCAGCACAATTGCTAAAATGTAGTAAGCAAGCGCTCTACTGATGCTTATTGCCTAAACACACAATAGATTCTGTGAATTGTGTAAAATATTTTACATTACCTCCACCGAAATTTATTCACTCTGTGTAAGCGACGATCAATTTTTAGATGCTGAAATATGAATTAACTCTTAAGGCTACGATATTGATCTATTCAAGCACAAGGTTCTCGAGAACTTCTAATTCTTCTCATTTTATTTGCGATAGCAATTATATGGACAGCCTCGGCTGGTTTTTGTCCATCCCTGTCGCCGTCATTCACCGTATATGTATAAGTATATATATATATAAGTCCCAAAGAAAAATAATTCAGAAAAATGCTTCCGAAGCGCGGAATCGAACCAGGGACCTCTCGCTCTGCAGCCCGTGGCGCTAGCCACTACGCCACGAAACGCCGATCGTCCAGGAAGCTAACGGCGAGCGTTATATACACACCCTTTACCGCTGGCCGGACTCAGAGACGGCAGGCGCTTATCAGCGTTTCTTCATTGCCAGCGAGATGGCGCGAGGAGCGCAACGACGAGGGACTTTAAACGACGATCACTTCGCTCACTGCAGCGGCCGCTGTTGCGAAAGGAGCGCGTTGTTCAAACAGAAATAACAACTGCGACATTTAGTTCGCACTCGTCCTGTGTGTACCTGTTCGTTCGTTTCGTGCGTCCTGCTTTATGTTTTAGCAGTGCGCTTCAAGTATCGAGCTGTGACGCATGATAGTTCGCGCTCGTCCTGTGTGCGTTCTTTTTGTGCGTCCTTTGGGCTCGAGCGACGCGCTAGCAATTTCGAGCTGCTTTCCGTTCTTCGCGTTACATTCCAATTTGTTGCTATCGCATTCATTGCTTCGCCGTTGCGGCGAAACTGGGACTTTTTTTAGAACCAACGTGCGCGTATAATGTTTTTTAGACGCTCAAGAGCATGATAAGTCAGCATTCTGAAGGTACAAAACTTGAGATAATTTTTCCATTACTGAATACCAGTTCGAATTATTTCCGTTACTGTAAATTTAAGTAGTTTTATATTTGCGTGATAAAAGAATTTGTTCACAGTTCAACTTACCGGTCGGGTCGTTTTGTTTATCTGAAATATTACGAGAGTAAGAATATAGGAAGAAGATTTCTCTATGCAGACAACATTTTATAGGCGTGAAATATTGCACTTACCTGTTTTGAGGATGTCATCCGATACTCTTATAGCAAGACATTTCGTTCTATTCGAATCAAGCAGCTGATGATATTGGGCTGTGTTTATTAAAAAGAAAGGACATTACATCACATTGATGTTTATTCCCGCTCATCTCAAAATTGAGTGCTCCACCATACCTTCTTTGAAAAAGTGTTGATATATAGCCTACGTCTGTTGCCTACAACTCATTGCCTTTCTGTTTCCATCGCGAATACTTTCCCTTTAGTTCAACAACATAACCTAAAATATTTCTAATTCTAAAGTCTTGTCACGAATCGTCATTTACAGGTGATGTAAATCTGTATTTGCATGAAGTACAACTCGCTACTTGTGTGACCTTGGTAGATGTACGCACATATAGGCTATTGCAATACTCGACCCCGTCAAACAGAAGGCTTGAAGGACGTCGTTTAAATTAATTACTGCGTTGCATTAATGCACTTTAAGATTTCTTCCCACAACAATATGAGTGATCGTTTACCTGAGAAACAGATCTTATCTGCCCTATTGAGCAAAAGCATTTGTACCAGGTCCCTGCATGTGTAATCAGTACAACTACATGTGTAATCAGTAGACACCGGCGGGAATTATGAAGAGCGTACAGTGTTCTATGCGAACGATACCTTTGCGCTCCACACCGATTAATTAGACAGGGTCATTGAAGGCAGACAGTTGTACTGTTTCGTAGTAGACGATGGTTCATCAGCACTCGAAAATTCTAGGTTGTTTACAACCGAATGTACGACCAAGCACACTGGTTCCTCGATTCGCCGGTATATATCGCTAAGTCTTGCATATTAAGCGCGGACAGGTGACGCTGCGCACTTGTGTACAGAGAATAGCAGTCGGCGGTTGCTTTCTCAGGATGACGCTATTGCTTGTGCAGCTGCCTCGATGCTCGCGCACGTGCCGATCGAAATTGCAGCTGTAAATGTTACTTTCGGGTCTCTTAGATAGAAAATGAAGCTTTAAAAAATAGCACTCCATATGGATGAAGAGAAACAACCAAAAGTTCTTACGTCCTACTGCATTGCTTTAGTGATTAAGGAGATGACCAAATACGAAGCACGTACGTCGCAGACGGGTACCATGCATATGGTGACGCTCACACATTACACACCCGTCCCCCTCAGATCCAACAATAAGGCAAAAGGAGATGTTGCGAGGTGTACTAAACAACTGCAAAGGTATGGAAACCATACCAGAATTTATGAAATGAAATGGACATTGGCGTAGTCAGAGGTGTGCACACCCCCCCCCCCCTCCTCCGTAATGCTTACATGCTGTGTGTGCATATGCACGCGCACACATACAAACACACGCAAGAACAAGCATAAAGGGGGTGGGGACCACTCCCGAAAAAACTTCTGGCTGCGCCCCTGACAGGAGTGTCAGCAGAACACACCAAATGAGGGCCAATGCGGCTTTGAATGCGCAAGCATTCTACGGTAAGTCAGGCAATTGTAGAATTAAGTTGCCTGCCTATATTTTAATGACGACTCAGCTAATGACGCCGTGGATAACTTAATTTTTATCACAATCATGGCACATTTTTTTGTTTCTGTAGTAAAATATACCACAATAACATTGTTAGCATGACAAGCCAGCTACTACTGTCGTGCCTATGCACGAGGATCTGTCTTTCTAAAGTGTTAACGCAACATATCCTGAGGCAGCAGAATCATTACGAGCCATTTACTGGTCTGCGATTATTTAAGAAGCTTTACACATCATTGAGGGGAAAATTTTAACATGCGTGTTAAAAAATTTTGCTTTCCCACGACTCCTTGCTGATGGCGCAACTTGCCCAGCTCAGGGCAGGAGCACACGATATAGATATGGTGATACTGAGGCTATTCGTGAAGAGGTGGCATGATGGCGATGGCGGGGGCATCAACTAACCGATGTCCGAGAAAAAAATGGAGACATGATTTCTACATGCATATTGTGACTGAGTGAGCCTACATTATTATATGGCTTAAGTTGCCATATAATAATGCTGCGGGTAGGCATCGATACAGCTGAGAATTTGACCTGGATATTCATGATGGTCTGGTGATAATCAGTGGGGACCTAAAGTTGGGGTGTGCGGTTTCTCTTGCATTTCTTTTCTACCAAAATCTGGGCCACCGCATCCGGTAATGGAACCCGCCAGTTTGTTTAATAACGTAGCTTACCGGGAAAATTGTTTCGTCATTAGTCCTTCACCTGTCCACTTCTTTGTGTTCGTGTGCATTTCCTGCTACCTTCTGCCTATGCTACATATTGTTCAGTAGCATAACGCCACATGTACTCCTACCACCGTAGTGGGTTAAGCTTCAGTTGATTAGATTGTGCGAACTACGAAGATACTCTGACGGTGTATTTTGATAAACTTTTATGTGAGACAAAATTCATAGCAGTGTGTTTTAGGTATGTTATTGGAGGGATTTTATACTTGCTTCTCGTGTTCAGTCTGTCGAATGGAGGAGGATGTGCATTGCTTACTGACATTGTATCGTTTGCCGCAGGCGTAGAATTTGATTGTGAGAAGACCAGTCCAGCCATTCCCTTTGTCCTGTAACAGATGTAAGCAGATGAGAAATGTCATCTCTAAAAATGAAGGGTATCGTTACAAAATACACGGGAAGAATATTAGGAGCGAAACAACGTGCAGACTACCGCAGCGTGAGAATGTTCAGGGGCGCTATTTATGAAGCAGTGCATTACTTTGAGGTTGTATACCTGTTATCGTTATTAAATCGGCAACAGCGCCACGAGAGTCTCAGTATATTGGATTATCTGAAAAGTGTTTAGCTTTTCTTTAGCTATTTCAGAAAGACGTAGAACTGCGATCGCTTTCCGATTAAAGAAAGTCAACATTAGACTTGTTCATCTCATCTGCTTGCGTCTGCATTAAGTACACGTATTCATATGAAGTTACTGCGAGAATACATATACACCTGATTGGACCGAAAAAAATATGGTAGGTCAAAAGCGGACTTGCTGTTGCCACCATTATGTCTCTGTAGTTTGCGCTGCATTTTGTTCAAGTGAGAACAGACTTGCCAGCGTGTTAGTACTAACGATATAATTTGAGGTCCAATATGTTACGCGAGTGCCTTTTTTTTTTTCACTCTATCTAAGGCTGTACTTCGGTATCCCTGTCTTAAAAAACTACTGTGAGCTTTTTCATGCAACGTCATATTCTTCTTCATATTCGTTTTATATACTTCCCCTTGTTATCCGCGGTTTGCTGGAATTGTATTTCTTCTTCGGTTGCTCTGCGCTTGCAACGAACTAAGCCTAACATGCCTTCGTGTTCACCGGTCGTAGTTTAAGTACGTATAAGCGTGCTGGGCTGCAAACGTAGTTCAATAGTGTGGTCTCGCTTTCAGCGCCACGGCCCAATAATGTTTTGCTGGGACAGCAGTTAAGCCCCCGAAGCTTCGTGGTACAAACGTCTCTTTCTCCGTCCAATGAGTTCTGCGGATGATAAAAGTTAGTCGTCGACATCTACAGAACGCCACATTATCCTCAGTCGCACGTATGGCGAATAAAAACATGGAGGACTCTTGAACTTCGCCTTCAAGAGTAGAACGCGTCCCCGTGCGCATCGCTTTCCCAATGGTAGCCTGGCTTCGGTTCTCGGTGCATGCCTCAACCCTGCTATAAGGAAACGAACGACTGTGCGCGTAACATTGGCCGTTTCAAACTATCCTAGAATGTCTACTACAAGTACAGTTGTTAAGTGCCCACTACGCCATAATTCTTCCTTTAGCGAATCCGCGAAGGACCCACTACGCGTCCACAAGGTAACACACGAGCCTGTGCAGCTGCTCATTTTAACGCGATAGCGTTAAAGAGCTCGTATCGCAGAAATTCCGCCGTCGGCGTCGGTGTCAGCGCCGTTGGTTGTGAGCGAAAAATCATCATCTTGTCCGTGACCGAAAAATCGAAAAAGCTGCAAATAAAATAAATAATAAAATTGGTGGCTCCGAGTGAGAATTGAACCCAGGCCGCCTGCGTGGCAAGCAGGTGTTCTACCACACAGCCACGCCTTTTTTTTTAATCATGGTATTTAATAGAATGCGCATGAAAATAGTACACAGTATCACAACAGTCTATAACACAGAGTTACACTACTACAGTCACTTAGCGACAATGAAAGTACAAGCACTGCCACAAAAACTGGAAGACTAACTTATAGTCCTTCATTCCAGGGAGAGTTCTTCATCAGGTGCTTCACAGAAAAGGTGGCGAGGCTAAGCACCTCGCTAAGATTGTGTACCATTCCGGTATGAAATCATGTTCGTCGTAAACTTCTTTTAAATTAATAACCATTCGGGTGAAATGTATACGTGATGAGGTGATCGGCTCCGCGTTACGGTCCTGCATTCGCGTCTTCCACAAACTGTGCATACCAATAACAAAGAACATCAAGAGGTGTTGGCATCAAATAACACTTCATCACTTCATCAAGAGGCACTTCATCGAGAGGTGTTGGCATCAAATAACAAATAGTGTACGAATTAATTTCAAATTCTTTCTGCAGAGTTCGCTGAAGGACATCCCAGAAAAGAATCGCATCTTTGCAGCTCACGAAGCAATGCTCTATTGTTTCAGGTACATCACAGAGACGGCAGTTGACCGACGATACAAAAATGCCTTTTGTTTGTAACCATGTTTTTACGGGAGTGTTTCAGAATGGAGCTTATAGAAGAACGTTTTTGAATTGGGAGATATATACATTTTTTGCACTCGTTTCAACACACCATGGCCTGGAAGCTGCACTGAAAGTAACTTCCATGCTTCCCAAAAATACGCGTCCTGTATACAGGTGTCACAGTACGAGATGTAATATCGCAGTAATATTGCGTGGCACAAGCGTACATTGCCGTCGGGAGTCACACCATGTCAATATCATAACGACTTGGTGGTTTAAAGACAGTCACCCATTACAAAAGGCACACACATTACTGCGCGTATTCCCTTAAGACCACGTAGTGGGTGCATCGCAACTTCGAAAAAAGTTTCTCGCGCATAGTTGCTCCTGGTTTAAAGCATGCTACCCATTACATAAGGCACACACCTTAGTGCGCGCATTCTCTTAAACACTCGTAGTGTTCAAAGTGCGCACTAGGGGCAGGATATCGCTATCGCGTTTAACTCTTAAAGCCGAAGCTTAAGTGTCCCCCAATTTTTGTTGATGCTTTTGCAGCTCATGATGATTAAATATATGTCTGAGCGCGTTGTAATGGGTGGGCCTTTAAAACACCCAATTGTTGCGAAATTCACATGTTTTGATGCCTGGCGCGATTCTACACTTCTGCTACGCAATATTACATACGTTAAAAGGCCCCTAAGCCACCCAGAAATCGAAATTTAGTTGTGGCGTTGCAGTTGTGCACGAGTATAGAGCGAACGCTAGTGGAGTTATACGCTTTTGCTCGTTTCGCTCTTTCCTTCGCTACGATCCGTTCGTCGGCTCGTCTGTTTACCTCTCTAATGCCCTTCCTCAGCGTCCGAGGTGAAAAAGTCGAACGCGAGAACCTGCTAGTAGAAAAGAGGTTCTTGTTCGTCCGCTGACAGCGTGTGTTGCTCGCGACGAGACCTAATCATACAGGTGACATCACGACGGCCGTTGCGATAGCGGAAAGCCATGGAGAGGAGAACGCGAGCTTCTGTTGGTGGTTTAGGCACCCTTTAAGGACACTCCTTCCATTACATGACATTCATATAATCTTTCTTTTCTGAAGCAGTTTCGAGCAATAGCACCACTCCGTGCTAGAACACCTGCTTGCCACGCAGACGGCTTGAGTTCGATTCTCACTCGGACCGAAGTTTTTTATTGTTTATTTTATTTGCATCTTTCTGGATTTATCAGTCACGGTCAAGATGATGATTTTTCGCTCACAACCAACGACGCCGACACTGACACCGAAATTTCTGCGAAACGGGCTCTTTAACGCTATCGCGTTAAACATCGCGTTAAAAAGAAAACTTCGTATGCGCTGAACAGAAGGCATGCTATCACACAATAAATAATTTAAAAGTCTTGCACTCAATAAGACTCTAATGCGGTAGCATCTGTGCACGTATTTAGGAAGCCAGAGCATGCGGTACTGTAGCAGACAAAGCTGCCAACATGTGCATCGCATAGTAATTGTTTTAGGGGCGAAGCTCCTCTTAGTCTAACCTTGTCACGTCTCCGTTGTCCGGCGTAACCACCTTTGCAAACTGCCCATTACTTCGTCTTTGTAAACATCCCACTACGATCCATCACCGATCCATTACTTCACCGGCCATAAAGCCGTTATAACGAAGGGGGAACGGAAGCCACATCTAGCTACCACTTACGATTAATAAAATTTCTTGTATAAATATATACAGTGTTTGTCACGTCTTTGATGATGTACTGGGCTATCGCTTTGATTACTGGTGGGCGAAACCACTGAAGATTTCACGGTGTAACCATGATTGCTTCAGGAGCTTCGCCCAAGCTCTTCATCATTCACCCGTGGATATGCTGTGAATTTTTTGATCAGATAACGGTGTTGTAGTGTGCCGCTTCTCCTCATGCTCATGAACACAGCGTCAAGGGGACAAAAGATCAGTACATGACATCGAGGACGATCGCCCTTAAACATGCCACATACTCATAATAGAGGATGTGGCTCGGATCACGCCGTCAGTGGAAAACAACCGTCGCGTCCTCGGCGTTCCTGCCAACAACGACGTCGTGCCAACAATAACGTGATTTAACTTGCTGCGTAGTAGCTCACGTTATCTCCAACTACAGTGTGCCGAATATAGCTGCTCTGTAAGTTTATTCTATTAACTAGAGTAGAAAATTGATAATTTGGGGCTTATTTAGGATGAGTTATTTTTACGTAGTGCTAAAAAGAGGTGGGGCGCGAGCAAAAGAAAAAAAAAAACAGAAAACACGTGACATATCGTTTACTGTGCTCCTGTTGTTCATCTTTGACGTCTCTTAGCGGTTGTTCGAAATATCTTCAGTCTGGTACAAGAACAAAATGCTTTCACTCAAATTTTATAAGTTGAGCTTATCGTTCAACCCATGACACGTGCTGTGTACGACGTTTTGGCCTCAGAGCTCATAAACTTCCTGCCAGTGCCGTCAAAATGATTCACAGAATCTATCCTTTCACTGCAAATTCTTCCTTCCATGTGGCTCAAACCTCAATTCTTACAAACACTTCTCCGTAAATTGCGTAACGAATGCTTGTCCGTAAAGTTCCCTGGAAATGCGACGCTTCTGACACGGCAGCAGGTGGGCACGTGGACATTGTCGAACTTATTGATGGAAAACATGAATACGACTATTTCACGCAGCTACTCGAAACCTAAAAAGACAAAAGACCCAAGCATGTGCGGAACACGTAGCACAGTCACAGCGTAAGCTGGAGAAGTGGCCTTCAAGCCAGTCATAAGCCCACTAAGGGCGCTCAGTGCATGTACAGTTGCAAGTATACTACGACGCCGTAATTTATGATCATTTGGCGGTGTAGCGATGTACTTACTACGCGTCTGTAAGGCAATGCGTGCACCTACGTAGTTGCACACTTTGTTGATGCTGTGGCTGATGATTATAATGAAATATGGCTGAGCGCTTTGTAATGGTTGGGCAACTTCATACGACCAGCTTGTTTCGCACTTCACATGGTGTGAGACCCAATGCGATTGTGCGCTTCTGCCACGCTTTGTTACATCCAATGAAAAAATTCGTAAACAGGGGGTGGGTGCTCGAGCCGACGTTTCGACAAGTGGACTTGTCCTCTTCAAGGCTTGAACTGATTGAAATCCGTTCCAGCCTTGAAGAAGAATACTCCACTTGTCGAAACGTCGGCTCGAGCACCCACCCCCTGTTTACGAATTTTCTCATCGCAAGCTTCCATCTTTCCCTTGCTGCCGTTTTTCGGATGTTACATCCTGTAACATGACATCTGACCCGACATCACGCGTGGATAGGGTCATTTTAAGAAATTTGAAGCACTGCCGTGACTCTGTCGTAGAGTACTTGTCTGCCACGCGAAATGCTTACCTGTCCGAAATACTTCGAAATACGACGTTGTCCGCCGACGCCGGCAGCGGCGGATAACTTCCGCACCTAAATCGGCTATTGTGAGCCCACAGGAGCTTACACTGTAAAAATGCCGTAAGCTTGCGGTCAAGCAGCTATGAAGATAATGTTCTATAAGTTTGTCCATTCGCTGAAAATAACCACGATGTACATATACATACTATAGGAACCTTTTGTCAGTAGGTGTCCGTTGCGCCCCAAAACGCATCATTATTATCATTACAACCGTCACCGTCATCATCATTAAACTGATACATTGGGAGAGTAAGACCGCTGAAGTATATCCATATCATTGTTATTCTACGAAATACATAACCACGTAATACATGCCTGATGATGCCTACATCACAAAGAAGGTAAAGTGGTAAAAGTGAGTTGTTGGGCAAGCTACGGCGTGATATTACGTAGGGAAACCGGCCGCGGTATGGTTTAGTCATTACGAATTGGAATGCTAAATCAAGGGCGCGAGCTCATTTCCGATTATACAGGCCGCACTCCGATGAGAAAAAACAAAGAAAATGTGCAATTGTACTTAGCTGCACAATAATGAGCTCCCATTTATTAAAATCCGTTCATAAGTACACCACTACAGGGCGTCTTATAATGAGCTTGTTGTTCTGGCCCGTAAGAAGCCAGATTTATTTTTTTACGTAAGGGAACTCTAGACAACAGCAAGAAAAGTGGAAAAAGAAGGAATACTCGTTCATAATCGTCCATCAACACTGTATTTGGGGAAAATAAAATTATTATTATTATTATTATTATTATTATTATTATTATTATTATTATTATTATTATTATTATTATTATTATTATTATTATTATTATTATAAAGAGGTTTATCAGCGGCGACGATATTCGACGATATAGCGACAGTCAAGGCGGGACCGACTCTCAGCGCGAGCTGCGTTCTCTTCGAAAAGAGCCGAAGAGGGCGACCAACTAGAAGGTGCTCGAGAGGACGACCCATTACCAAGTTCGAACGCTACGCTAGAATTACCCCGGGTACGAAAAGGGAGCCGCCTGGCGACCTAGCAACTTGTCACTATGAGGGGGTCGTGGTAGGGCTTCAGGCGCTCCACGTTGACAATGTCGCGCCCTCGACGGCGCATGTCCGAAGATGGTTCTATGGGTTCGATCAGGTAGTTGACCGGGGATGTGCGTTCGACGACACGGTAGGGGTCTTCGTATTTGGGCAGTAGTTTGGAAGAGAGGCCAGTTGCAGTGGTAGATACAGAGAGCCAAACGAGCGCTCCAGGTAGGAACGTGGGCGCAGAAGTGGTGGTGTCACCGCGAATACTCTTCTGCCGCTCTTGGTTATGCGTAGTGAAGGTCTTGGAGAGCTCACGACACTCCTCAGCAAGTCTGGCTGTGGCAGAAATAGGCGCACATTCAGAGCGATCCGGCTTGTAGGGAAGGATTGTGTCGATTGTGTGCGACGGGTGCCTGCCGTACAATAAAAAAAAGGGTAAGAAACCAGTAGTGCTCTGAGGGACGGTATTGTAGGCGTACGTGACGAAGGGCAGAGTGGCATCCCAATTTGTGTGGTCGGCGGCGACGTACATCGAGAGCATGTCGCCGAGCGTGCGGTTAAAGCGTTCGGTGAGGACATTCGTCTGCGGGTGATAAGCAGTAGTTTTGCGGTGAACAACGTGAACCATTCTCAAAGAGTGCGGGAGCACTCTTTGAGAATGGTTTCGACGACTTCCGACAAGAAGACACGGCCTCAATCACTGAGCAGCTCCTGGGGTGGACCGTGACGCAGCATGAATCGGTGGAGCAAGAAGGAGGCCACATCGTGCGCTGTAGCCGCAGGGAGGGTGGCAGTTTCAGCGTATCGCGTGAGGTAGTCTACAGCGACGATGGCGCAGCGGTTACCAGCGGACGTCAGAGGAAGTGGCCCGTACAAATCGACGCCAACGCGCCCAAACGGTCGGTCAGGACAAGGTAGAGGTTGCAGACCTGCCGGCGACAGGTGCGTTGAAGTTTTGCGGCGCTGACAATCGATGCAGGAGCGAACGAACTTCTGCACGTAGCGGTACATTCCTCCCCAAAAGTACCGTTGGCGAATGCGGTGGTAGGTTTTCGATACCCCAGAGTGTGCACACTGCGGATCAGAGTGGAACGACTCACATATGTGCGAACGCAGACTGCGGGGTATTACTAGTAGCCACTGGCGACCGTCGCCGTCGTAATTGCGTCGGTGGAGAAGGTCGTCGCGAACGGCGAAATGGTGGGCTTGACGACGCAATGCGCGAGAGGATGGTGTGGGTGATGGATCAGTCAGCAAGTCTATCAGTGAGGCAATCCATGCATCCTTGCGCTGTTCGGTAGCGATGGTGTGAATGTCGAGGGAAGAAACGGCAAAGTGACTGAGCTGTGGGCATTGTCGTCAGGAAAGGGAGAGCGGGACAGGGCGTCGGCGTCAGCATGCTGGCGTCCGTTGCGGTACAGCACGCGGATGTCGTAGTCTTGCAGGCGAAGTGCCCACCGGGCGAGACGGCCTGAGGGATCCTTTAAGGACGACAACCAGCACAGTGCATGATGGTCGGTGACGACATCAAATGAGCGACCATACAAATCAGGTCGGAACTTCGTAAGGGCCCAGATGATTGCCAGGCATTCTTTCTCCGTAACGGTATAGTTGGTCTCAGCTTTAGTAAGCGTACGACTTGCATATGCCACGACGTATTCCGGGAACCCAGGTTTGCGCTGCGCAAGGACAGCGCCGAGGCCAACACCGCTGGCGTCCGTGTGTACCTCTGTAGGGGCCGTAGGGTCGTAGTGGCGTAGTATCGGAGGAGACGTCGACAAACTACGGAGCTGTGCGAAAGCGTCATCGCACTCTGATGACCACGAATTGAGGGGCCGGTTTCTGCCAAGGAGCTTCGTCAGCGGCGATATGATAGTCGCGAAGTTGCGGATGAAGCGCCGAAAGTAGGAGCATAGTCCTACGAAACTGCGCAGTTCTTTGACCGACGTAGGCTTGGGGAACTCTGACACGGCCCGAAGCTTGGCTGGATCGGGGAGAATTCCGTCCTTGGACACGACGTAGCCCAGTATTGTCAGCTGCCGTGCTGCAAATCGGCACTACTTTAGATTCAGTTGTAGCCCGGCGTCGCTCAAACGCGTCAACACATGCCGTAGGCGTTGAAGATGCGTGGAGAAGTCCGGGGCGAAAACGACCACGTCGTCGAGGTAACACAGGCACGTGTGCCATTTCAAGTTGCGCAGAACGGTATCCATCATGCGCTCAAAGGTTGCGGGCGCATTACACAGCCCAAACGGCATGGCGTTGAATTCGCACAAGCCATCCGGCGTGACAAAGGCTGTCTTCGGTCGAGCGTCATCAGCCATGGGGACTTGCCAGTACCCTGACCGCAAATCGAGCGATGAAAAGAATTCTGCTCCTTGCAGGCTGTCAATGGCGTCGTCTATTCGAGGTAGGGGATAAACGTCCTTACGGGTGATCTTATTCGGTCGTCGGTAGTCCACACAGAACCGCACAGAGCCGTCCTTCTTCGCAACAAGAACGACAGGAGACGCCCGCGGACTGTTTGAGGGTCGAATAACGCCGCGGCGAAGCATGTCGTCGACTTGCTCGTTAATTACACGACGCTCTGCTGGAGATACGCGATATGGACGTTGCCGCAGTGGTGGTTGGGTGTCAGTGTCGATGAAATGGGTGACAGCAGACGTGCGGCCGAGAGAAGTTCGCGCGACATCGAACGAAGAACGAAATTCGTCCAACAGGCATAGAAGCTGGGAACGCTCGACCGACGTAAGGTTGTCAGCAATCGAGGAACGAAATACATCAGCGGATGACAAATCAGATGTGGAAACAGCACTGAGCGTACGGGAGCTGGCGCAGTGCGTGTCATCCGGTGCGTCCATAACTTGTGCGTCTTCGAGGGGTTCCGCTCTGCAGAGACATTCCCCTCGCACCAACGTAACAATGAACGGGGATGGGTTGGTCACAAAAATATCCGTGTCGCCCTGAGTGATTTCCACGGTCGCGAATAGCACCAGCGAGCCTTTCCTAGTGAAAACGCGGTCACATGGAGAAAGGAGTGCAACGGCGTCGCAGAGACCGGTGCAGTAGACTGACCCAGCCGTTGACGAATTTGCAGGAACTGTGATGTCGTCTTTAACGAATACCTTGGTCTCAGCCGATGAACTGTCTGCCGGCGTAAAATCTGAGAATGGTGAGAGCTCTATTTCGGCTGGTGCGCAATGAATGACGGCGTCGTGGCAGGCGAGAAAATCCCATCCCAGGATGACGTCGTGAGACCATGAAGAAATTATAATGAATTCGACGGCCTACAGAGCGTCCTGAATGATGACACGGGCTGTGCATACCGCCGTCGGGTGAATACTTTGGGCGCTGGCTGTACGGAGGGAGAGCCCGGAAAGTCGCTTCGTCACTTTTCGTAGCAGGCGGCTTAGTTTAGCGTCCATAACGGATACGGCGGCTCCAGTATTTATAAGGGCAGATGCGCGAACACCGTCCACAAAAACGTCTATCACGTTCGATGGGCTTCGCTGAGGGCTTTCGCAGTTCGATAGCGTCGCAGCCCTTGCCTCGTGGACTGCGACGACTAGTTTTTCTGGTCGCGTGGGACCGGACGTAGCCGCATCGGTGACAGCGAGCGGCGTCGTGGTGACGGTGAACGGCGGGTAGATGCAGCTGGGAGAGAAGTCGGCGACGGAGGCGTAGGTGGGTCGTAACATGGGCGGTGCGACTGGCTGGTGGCAGGCGACGCGACTCTAGGCGGCTGCACGCGATTGCAATAGCGCACCACGTGGCCGGCGTAACCGCATGCGAAGCATATGGGGCGGTTGTCAGGTGTGCGCCATCGGTTCGCTGGGGCAGGGCCCGCCCATGGTGCAGGACGGGATTGACGGGGCGGCAACTGATAGGACCGCATGGTGGGCTGCAGTCGTGGCCTGTGCGTGACGTCGGCGTAGGTTACCGGTACATCCGCTTCGAAAGAGTGAGGTCGAGCGGAGGCTTCGGCGTAAATGTTGGGGGCAGCCGTTGGGATTGGTGGGGTCGTTCTGGCGACAACTTGGGCGTAACTCAAAGGTGCAGGATCCGGATGGTGCTGGTGGTACTCGGGCATGACCTCCGCGATTTCCTGCTCAATTGTTCGACGGAGGGGAGGCAGAAGGGTGGACGACGGCTGTTGAGCGTACCGAGGGCGAGCGAAGTCCAGCAGAAAGAACTGGCACGGGATTTCCTCGCGCACGAAGGTCTTGATCTCTGCGAGCGACGCGGAGTGGTCGGGTATGGTCGACAAACCAGCGAGCTCGGCGTCGCGTGATGGAGAGCGACGGGTCATTGATCGCTGCCGGCGCAGCTCCTTATAGTTTTGGCAGAGTGTTATATGACCTCTGCCACTGTGCTGGGGTTCTTGGCGAGCAGCACGGTGAAGGCGTCGTCGTCGATGCCTTTCATAATGTGCCTGATCTTGTCAGAATCTGACATGGTGGCGTCGGCTTTCTTACAGAAATCGAGGACGTCTTCAATGTAACTGGTGAATGATTCACCGGCCTTCTGAGCGCTTCACGTAAGCGCTGTTCGGCCTACAGCTTACGAACGGCAGGGCGGCTAAACACGTTGATAATGGCGGTCTTGAAGTCAGACCACGTCGTGAAATCGGATGCGTGGTTGTTGTACCACAGGCCCGCTACACCCGCGTCGTAGAAAACCAGGTTAGTCAATTTTCTTGTGTCGTCCCATTTATTGGGGACACTCATGCGCTCGTAAATCGCGAGCCAGTCCTCCACGTCGGTACCATCGGCGCCAGTGAAGACTGGAGGGTCGCGAATACGAGGGACACCGGGACATGAGGTCGGTGCGGTGCGGCAGGGTACGGGATCGAAGAGCCAGGGGCATCGAATGAGGGCCGAAGTTGTTGTGAAGGCCCAGCACCTCCACCAAATTATAAAGAGGTTTATTAGCGGCGACGATACTCGACGATACAGCGACAGTCAAGGCGGGACCGACTCTCAGCGCGAGGTGCGTTCTCTTCGAAAAGAGCCGAAGAGGGCGACCCACTAGAAGGTGCTCGAGAGGAAGACCCATTACCAAGTTCGAACGCTTCGCTACATTATTATTATTATTATTATTATTATTATTATTATTATTATTATTATTATTATTATTATTATTATTATTATTATTATTATTATTATTATTTCATAAGACATGATGAACACTTGCTAGGCCCCAGCCGGACTGGAGAGGCGCGCGGGCGTTCGCGCGCCTCTCCAGTCCGGCCATGGCTAGGCTAATAAACAATTTCATTTTTTGGAAACGACGCCATCGTCTCATTTCGTAGAAATATAGCATGGCTTCAAACGTGAAGTAGCTAATCTTGCAAGCCTAAACGCGCGTGGCAAGGTATGCTTGTTGAAGGCATACAACAACCATGGCGCCGGAAGTTGCGTAATTTGCTTGTCGTATTGTGCACTTCTCTTGCAAAAAACGGAATCTTGTAAAGGTAATTAAAGTATTTATGCAAAATAAATGGACAAAAGTTCATTCAGTCAGGTATCCTTACGAACGCAATATCCCCGACGCATGAGGCTATGACCTCATCTATTCACCGGTAATTACTTTTCAGATTTGCGTACGAGTATATTCATTTTTTTAGATAGGTAATGCCCCGAATTGCGCGCGGACGACGGGTCTCCAACCGCAGAAAAGGACTGGGACACACTCCTCACAAGTCCCCACGAGGACGATCAACTTCGGGCCGTCCAGAGGGCTCGCGACCTGGCCGTCGAGTTTCAACTCCCGGTCCCGTCGTGGGCGCGGCCCGCAGACGAGGCCCCGCAGGGGGCCATCGCCTCCTCAGGACCAAATAGATAGATAGATAGATAGATAGATAGATAGATAGATAGATAGATAGATAGATAGATAGATAGATAGATAGATAGATAGATAGATAGATAGATAGATAGATAGATAGATAGATAATTTCTCCCGAACTATTTTACAGTCATTTAGCAGATGCATAAATAATGGCCGAAGCATATATTCGCAGCTACCACTAACGAACATATTTTACCAGTTCAACGATAAATCGCACAGTTGAGTTTGTCATTACATCAGCAACATATGACATCCACTGCGGGGCAAAGGCCCCTTCTAATGATCACCCATTTACGCTGTCCTACGCGATCTGATTCTATTTTGTGCCTGCAAGTTTCTTAATTTAATCACCCCATTCAACTATCTGCATTTCTTGACTGTGTTTCCCATGCCTGGGTATACATTCCTTCGATCTAATAGACCACCATTGTCTGTCCTACGCATTGAGTGGCTTGGTCCTGAGCACGTTTTGCTTTAAATGTCAGCTAGAATATCGACTACCCATATATAATGTCTGATCCACTCTGCTGTCTTCACGTCTGTTAATGTTAAGCCAATAATTTTCCATTACATGCAGCTGCTAATAAGGATAGAAGGGCACTACAAAGCGTATCCCGCGGAAAGTGACCAGAAAAGATGGTATAAAAGGGAATCTGATTAAAGATGGACGAGATTTTATGTTTGAGAAGCTCACAACACTCTGCACATAATGTCTTTAAACTACGAACGTACAGTGAGTTTGAAAAATACTAATATTTTATTGGTATGCAAGAAGTGGGGCGTAAAGCACATCATTAGCTCAAATTAACATTCGAGACCACAACCATGCGACACGGTACCAAATTATGGAAGAGCCCTCCATTAAGGCGCAAACATTATTCTCGTAACCCCGTTTCCTGTCTTTGTGAAGCTCGGTAGTACTTGCAAATCATCAATTATGCAGAAGCACAATAAGTTAAATCTGGCATGAAATCGCAGTGACCAGTATTGTAATGAAAGCTAGGAAAATAATGATCCATTTCTCCTCATTTTAACGTTGTTATCTGGAGCACGTTTTTATTTTTCAGAATTGCAGAATTGACGGATTGATAAAGTACAGCATCACAGAAATCACCGACTTGACACATAACTGAAGCAGCAACTATATATACTGCGATATAAGGTTTCTGCTTACAATTTTACTTACAATTTTTTTAGCAACAATGTTGATTACGATACTGTGAGTTCAACATGCATTTACAGATCCTTCAAGGTATATTTTATTCCACGCGCAAGAGAGTTTTTGAGTTTTCCCCCCATAGGTACGCGACCACCGCTGTCAGGAATCAAACTCGAGATCTGCTCAGAAGCAGAACTCCCCCTTTGCTGCTACGGCATGTTATACACATACACTCTTATACGACAGTATCCTTATACATTCCTGTCATTTCTTACACAAGTACGTAAAAACACCATCTGACGTTATTCCTACTTACGTGGTGCCATTATAATAGAGCCCCAGGGTCAAAACGCTGACCGGATAGATACTTTTGTTACGAATAAGATATCCGTAACTGTCTTCGTGAAGTGATGATTCCCAGTTAAATGAATGTACCACATATCTAGTATCTTCTTGAAGTGCCTAAAAAAAGAAGTAAGGGTTATATGGCACATTACTTTGTTGAACAGCTATATAACAGCCCAGCACAAGAAGTGCAAAACACGCATAAGCATACTTCTCTGTTTTTATTTTTTACGTGTATACTAGTCATTTCGGTGAAGACTCCAGTATTCCAATATTGTTATGAGTTAAAGGTATAGTTAAAGGTATATAGGGCCCTTTTTTAAGCAGTAGGGCGAACACAGGACGGGGAGGCTTGGTAACAGTTGCACTAATTAACTCATGTCACCAAACTAACAACTTAGGCAACAAATTTAGACTTCTTTGAGGAGACGTCAATGGGACACGCCACTCAATGCACGGAAAGTGAGAGCGAGCGCTCAATAAAGAGTAGCGTTGTTCCACGCTTTGTGAGTGAGAAAGGTGCATGATTATTCTCTTTGTTTGTTTGAGCATTACAAAAGCAAAAAAAACAATAGAGCAATGAAATTCCCATTTCTGCCTATGCATTTCCGAGTATCAAAAAACACGTTGTATAGACGGCGAGGAAACGACCGGCTAGTGTTGAAGACGGGGATGTGCCGCACACTGAACAGTGGATTAACAACACAGGTGGTGTATGTGTTGCTCCCTTGTGTCTCGTCTCTATTGCACATTACATATGCAGTAAACGGCCGACGCCCGAATAATTTGCCAAGTCACTGTGTTTTATGCTGCTTGATACTTAGTAGATAGAGAAGGTGGTATAAAATAGAAGTAGAAATACGAGGAAGTTAACCAGAAGACAAGCGGCTCGTTTGCTGCCCTAAACGTTAAACTTGAGAAGCTGTAAGGAATAAAATATGTTAATATTAGCTGAAAAACGAAGGTCAGCAGGAGAGGAAGGTGCGTTGGCGCGAAGAACGCGGCAGTATCAAGTTCATCAAAGCCTCGTCACTGACGGATTGTCGACTCCGAAAGCGGAGGACCGCAGAAACGGGATAATGCGGCGGCGAGTGACCTCCTCAGTAAGCTCTTGCGAGGACAACGGCAAAGAGAGTGGTCGATGCTTCCTGGCTTTCGCAACCACTCCAAGTAGCACTTCAAGGCAAAACGATGCTAATAGGAAATGATATTCTAAACAATACACTTAACTACAGTCTGCTGGAGAGAAACATCAATGCAATGAAGATGGATGTGACGGAAATTGAGTGTGTTCCGTTTGAGCTGCGTTGGACCATTCGCAACGCAAGAACAGTCACAGCCACACAGATTATTGATGCGAGAGTGGTTGGTATGCGCTTTCTTTCTACAACACTTGCTGTGCTACGTACGACACTTAGTTCGTGCAACACCTCGACCAAAGAAAACAAAAAAATAGAATGTATAGTCGAAAATGTACCTTTCGGGCATCTCTTCGTATGTCATTGTCTGCATTATGAGATATACTTCCCGTCGCGGGGCAATACAGCCCGCTAAGCGAAGCTAATAGAACGGCAAAAGTGGCAGAAATAATCATACCGGTGCTTTCAAGCCTGAGCTCTGTGCATGATGAAGGACTAGACACAAGCTTTTTAAAAGCCCCAAGGAGTGAGCGTAGTCGCGTAAAGAAGCTGTACATAAAGGGCAGGGGAGGGGAAAGTGTCACAGAGGTCAGTCGTCGTTATAAATGGGAAGGCTGCGGGTGTTTCCTAAAAAGGAAGCGAGACGTTCTTTAATGCGGAATTATTTGAGGACAGCTGACGTTGAGGACAGTCGAAGACAAAGATGTTGCGAAATGTATAAGCGTTATTTTTGTATCCAAGTGTCCATCTTTTCCAGAAAGTTTAAGCTACAACAAGTTTTTATCGTGACTGCTCATTATGCCATAGCTATGAGGAATAGTTACTTAGTTCCATATATATTTGCAAAGCTGGTGGGGTATTCATATTTGTGTTACTTCGCAACTGTATTGGCAAAAAAAAAAAAAGCTTGGGGTCCCTTATGCGGTTACTTCAGGAGACGTAAAGGCGAAAGCCATGGGCAGGGAATCGTTTCCTTTATTTTCTTTATCGCCTTGCCTTCGCAAGACGAAGTGAAAGTTATGAGAGCACAGTTTTTAAAATATTTTTTTAAAATCACGCGCATGCCGCAAGGACGAAGTGAACGAAGTTAACGTGCAGCTCGAGCCACGTGGGTCAGATGATACTTTTGGCACCACCTGTGTTGACGCCGACGGCGGACACCACGGGACGGTCACATTCCGCTTCTCCTGAGCCACTTAAGGCTCTCGCCTTAATATTTAGAAACGATATGTCCAATGGGAACACTTATAGAAACACGAAGTGCATTTGAAACGAAAACAAAGGATGTATTTTTTTCTTTGTTTGTTTTTGTTTTTGCAATAAGGGGCTAAAGATAAGAGCTGTCCTATACAAAGTGTCACGATAGCTTTAGTATGTGTTTATTTAGAGGGGAGGTTTTTTCTTTAAAAAATACGCCTTCTTTTTGCAAACTTGTGGCTGAACTCCCAATAGCAGTGACAGTTCCGGTTTTTCGTGAGGAAACCGCAAGCTTGAACCCAAAAATGTGTGGAAGCCACGCCCATCGCCCGGCTGGTATTAAAGCGACACGTGGTGCTCACTCTCGATGCGCGTGGTCCACTCCCTTGGCTTAAGAGGCGGCAGCCGTCGCGCTGCCGGGGAAGTCGGCGGTGGATCGGCGAAAAGTGCAGCTAGCAGAGTGTGCGCATGCGGTGTGCGTCTAGCATGGCGAGGGTTAGGGGCAAGTGCGCGCTCCCATGAGTTCTGTGCAGTTTAATTATTTCATGTTTTCTACTAATAAACGTTCTTTTTGAGTTTTTCACCGGCAACGACTTCGGATTCCTTGAGGCAGACGGCCTCGAATCTTCAAATGAAATGATTATATTTTTGCGTTTATATTTTCTGTTTATAATTTACATTGTATTTAATTTTATATTTTGTCAGCGTCTGCTGATATTTAAAAGCAAAAGCATGTGACCTGTTTGTTCGTATTTGAAGTTGATAAATGTCGGTTAAAGAAAACACCACTCTTGACAACTAGTGTTTAGACAAAAGAACTTATACCCCTGTCACACGAGCACGCAAGAACTCTAAAAGGCTCACACAAGTACACAAAAGCGGAAGCGGATTTTCAGCAAGTTGAAAGACTTTTTAATTAACAGGCGTTGCCTCGCACAGACAGGGCTCCAACGATGCCTTTTTAGTGCTTTCTTCCGAACGCGCTACCGAAACCGTGCCATAGCTTTCAAAACAGTATCAATCAAAACAAAGTTATGTATCTCGACATATAAAGTCTGAGTGTCCATCTCCGACTATTGTAGCCTTCACTGTTTGCGTGCACCCGAGGCTGTTTGTTCACCTGTGTTGTTCATAGATGTTACGATGCCACGCAAGTTTCTTGCGTCGGTGCGTGCAACGTGCCAAGTGTCCGTACGTGATATCCCCGACCCGCTCGACCTGCTTAAGAGAGTATGCAAGAAAATAATATTTAAAGGGTTTATTACACCTCCCTACGAGATATGAAATTTGTCTTTATAATAAGCCTAGGTGACGGAAAAATAAGCCTTCGCTCATTTTTTTTCTTTCAATTCTTCATTGCTGGCGCCCACTGGTTTCGACGCTACTTTTTTTACAGCCGTGAAAGAGATCGACGAGCTTCGTTTCCAGAAAATACTGCTTTTAAAGTTCTGTCTTGTGTCTGCGTGCGGAACTCTCTTTCGATAAAGTTTTCTCGATCAAAAGACTTTCAAGTGCCCGTGTGACGCGGGTATTACTTTTATTCAACAAGACTACTGTTGTCAGGTAGGATGCAAGTTCTGCGCGGAAAGACCAAATAACCTGGCATTAAGGCAGATTGTACCCGCTTATTTCATTTCTTTTTTAAAATTTTTTGTTGCAGCTTTGACTGCAAAAAAAAAGGAACGTGTCAAAACAGTGTGAAGCTGTAATGTGAAACTAAGCTGTTGTTGAAGTGAATGGCCATCGTGTTTTAACGCGAAAGCTTTACATGTACAACGAGTCGAATAATCTGAGGTCCGCCGTTGACAACACGAACGTTACCAAAATGACGCCATACGTCATCAGTGACATCTAGCTTGCTAAAAGGTGGGCTGATTTCGGGGGTAAAGAAAGATGATGAAACTGACAGCAACCTTTGTAAGCAAAGTTTATGTTGACGCCAGATGCAGCATTAATTCTTAACGAGCTCATTGTTAGCCTCACCTCCACAAATTTAACTTCTACGCACGCGTTTCGCTCAACGAAACAAAGCTGCTTGGTACTGCAAATGTAGCTATGAATTCGAAAAATATTATATTTCGTGATATCCGACTGAACACAGTCGAATGCCTTGACATACGCAGTGATTATTTTTACTTCACATGGAAAAGCAAACACGAGCAACACTGATTCAATTTGTGCATAATTACAGAGACGGATATCTTAAAACTGGTAGTGATGTAGTCATTTCCGAAAATATTTGGAAAATTTGACTGATGCAATCACCTTGATAAAGCGTTTTCTGGCGTTCTCATGAAATGCGCTTGTTTTGAAAAAGAATCACAGTTTCGTCGCAAGGGCGAAGCAACAATGCGATAGCAACAAACTGGAATATTATACGAAGTAGCTAACTTTTCTGGATCCAATCAACTCTACAAAACGCTACAAAACAAGGTAATCTTCAGTGTGAACTGCGGAAACTTAAGAGCAAAATGTAATGCCTGATGAAAGGGGCGACAGCATATGCTGTAGGACAAGTAGATACAATAATAAAATAAAACACTGCTACCACGACATAGCGTCACATAGAGTAACTAGTAAAGAACAATGATGTAACACAGAAATAGTTAGAAAAGACATGCAAAACAGAGAAATGCAATAGCCTGACGAAAGGGGGCATCGGCTTCGCTGTTTCGACGGTTTTCCCTGAGTATAACTGGCTCAAATTTTTTAGGAGACCTCACCGCACACGTGGCGACGGCACGGCGGGCTCATCCCGAAGGTATATTCGCGGACCTCTGTTGACTGGAGAACGACTTGAGGCTGTTGGCTTCAAGACTGTTACTGGGAGTGTTTCAGGGAAGGTATTTTATTTGAACGATATTGCCGCTGCCGTACACATTGATTGCCTTTCGTCTGCAAAATTCGATACCAGTGCCATTCAAGAGCGCATCGCCCACACTTCACACTTCGTTGTGGCGGCGGCTTCACAGGGCATTCCGAAGCTTTACTCACACATCGTTCTATCACTATATAGAGAGAAATAGAGAAAGAATGTGCGTTTATTGGAGAGCAAACAAGTTCGTTCAGGGTGGGCAGTCCCCCGAATCGTGGTAGCATTGGATGCTAGCCAGATGCTGAGCCCTGTGGGCCAGCTCTTGTCGGTCTTCCAGACCTTGGTATTTACGTCTTTTTTGTGTCTTTGACGTTGATTTTTCCACTTGCCTATGAGCTTTCTTGGGCCAGGCAACGCCGCCAACTTTTTAGATGCGAAGTATCTTATGGCGGAGCTCAATCCGGTGGTGGTGGTGGTGTGCGGCGTGACCACCCTTACTGCGCATGCGCATACCCTCTCCCCTCCCTATATCCACTTCCCCTCTCCCCTTCCCCCTCTCTACTTTCCCTCTCTCCACTCTTCCTCTGAAACGCGGGCTAGACATGCCGAAATTATCTCCTGCGCAATGCCGCGATGAGCACCAGCGCATGCGCGTCCCCCCCCTCTCTCTCCTCTCCTACGCTGCCCCCCTCTCGCACGCCTGCCGACTGCGTTCCCCGCTCGCCCTGTGAGAATTAACGGCCAGGCTAGAGGGAAGACAAGACGCGCGTAGCGTTCCTCTTCGCGTTCCACGACGCGAGGTCGGTAGCATGCCCAAAGAACGCCAACGGAACGCGATCGTGCAAGTGCTCCGGCTTCGCATCGCCTCATGGTCCCCTTTAGCGGGAAATGGTGTAATTTTTTCTCTGCACCAGCAATGGCATGTTGTACTTTTTTGTGAGGCAAGTTTGTGTTGAATTAGATTATGAGTTATGCAATAGCTGTAGTCATTAGTATTGCTTCTGAAGTTCGCGAGGGATTTAGCAAAGTAAGAGTTGCTGCGAAAGAAATAGAGCTGGAGTGTCAAGCTTGTCAACTCGTCAAGATCGTCGCCCGTCAAGCTTGGAAAGGCTACAGGCACTCATTCACTTAACATGTTCAGAAAGCTAGCTTCAATCAACCGTGCGCTTTTTGTATGAAGTGAAATTAAGAGAAATGTTAATGCGTACTTTTGACATGAAAGGCATCTGTGGAGAGCATTGAACCTTGGGTGCAGCTTACAAATATGATAAGTAGTTGGGAAATAACGACGTGCCCTAGAAAGCACTGCCGTCTCTAAGGAAACATAAAAATGACGTCAAGGCACTAAATTTAGCAAGCATGCAAACAGCCTATGGAAAGAGACTGGCGAGTTACACGTGGCGGATAAAGCAATGCACTCCAAGGCTGAAACACTTCCATGTCACGAATTACAAAAAATTGAATAATTAGCCATGCTAAAAGACGTGTTATCCAACATCAACTTGAAAGAGAAAAGGTCACGGCACATGGCATCTGTAAACTTACTTAAACTCGGGCAATAAATATATTGTTCGATGAATGTTTTTTTACTCTTAGTTTCATCACCTGATGTTACATTATAAATGCGAAGCATTTTATTGCGAACCAAAGTCACTTTGACCATTTCGGTCTATATATATAGCTATCTATTTATTTATCTAGCGGTCTATGTCTTGGCGATGTCATGGTCGTCTACTTAACTTGGTATACGCAAAAACAGGAATTACAGGAAGTGATTGTATAATGAACACGACTAGCATGTCATAACATGAATCACGTGACTTCCCTGCCCGTCTACGTAATGACATCATTTCCACCAGTCACGTGTGACACGTACCCACATACTGTGACCCGTATTATACGGGTATGAGCCACAGGTGATTCGCAGCGCATATCAACCCAGACTTTGGAAATCTTAACGGGACAGCGTAAAGGAACTCGTGCCAAAGGAAATGCTGTGCCGACTTGGGCGGCGTTGTCAATGGATGAAATATCACAATGGAAGCAAACAATAATAACTGCAGCCTTGAAGAAGACAAGATCACTTGTCGAAACGTTGGCTCCTGTAGCACCCCGTGTTCACGAATTGTGGTTGCAGCACGTCTTGGCTATCCGCTTTTATATCAATGTAATAAACGTCACATATGTACACCTATGACTCCGCAAGCTATATAGTCAAACGTTGGGCGAATACGTCTACGACCGCTACATATGATAAGCACATCATGGTACCGTAGCATGCACTTCGTGGTGATGAAACTGACGTCTCTGTTTTAACGTGGGTCCTGACGTTACGTCGGACCGTAAGTTTAACTTAATTCAGTTTCTTTTTTGAACGTTTCTTTCCTTAATCACAGCTGTACATAGAGGTATTTCTGGCCGTGTTTCTTTCGGGTTCTTTTTTTCTCTTTAAGCTTTAAGAAGTTATACCGTTAATGTGTAACGCATAAACTATTCATTTTTGAAACCCTTTCCTTCAGAAAGTGAATTCTTTATGAAAGGCAATGTCCGATTCATGGCCTATCCCCCGAAGTGGGTTGCGCCAAGTGCCTAAGGATTAACAAGAACAACCATGACCTACCCTTTACATGCCAGTGTACTTTGCGTGTGTGGTAAGCCCGCTACATGGGCACAACTACTCAATTTACGCAAAATGGTTGATCCACATCGTAACGCTTGGCTCAAAGCGAAAATCCGGCATAAGGTGCTACTCGTCTGTTTCGGATGAAATTGGTTCCCACAAGGAGTGGGATCTGCCGAACGTTTTCTCGAGAACCTCTTCTTTGTCAACCATTTTTTTCACGGTTATGTTCGTCGTTGTCTTCTCGACTTTTGCTGACATGCTTGCTTTAAAAGACTCGCTACGGTAATCGATGGTTTGAGTCCACACCACCACCCATACCACCTATCAATACAACATATCGCCGGACCAAACGTCGAGCGGTGGGAGGCCCAGCTGACAAGCTCAAGCCTTGAAAACCAGCGACGTCTGGTGAACAATCGGCATCCTGGACTAGGGATGCTGCCCACCTTGGACGACTCTGCCGTCGACTCACCTTACTGAATACATTTTATTCCTCCTCGTCCTCGCTACGGTCACCTAGAGGCGTGAATCGGGATTTCGATCAACTGACCAATGTCCGCAGATGCCCGAGATAGTGAAGCCGATGTACTTAAGCACGTACCGTTCATTTTAGCCACCCCAGTACTCGTTTGCACCTCCATTCTTATCTTGCAGAGTTCTTAGCGCGCTGGACAAGTCTCCTGACCGCACCAGCGGCATGGTTTCAGAACGCTGCTTGTACAGCAGGATAAGAACCTTCATTCAAATATCTCAGTAATGTTGTGGGTTACAACAGGATTACCCAGATTACTGTAAACCATGATAGCAAGAAAGTGTTTGATATAAAGCAAAGCTGTAAATACATAACAGGTTAAACTTGTTGGCGGCTCAACAGAACCAACATCAAGTTCGACTTGTGATGTATTCGCGACTTTACAATGTATTTCACAGTAAACGGTGCCAGCTTTGCCGAGTTAAAGCTACGGCGTAGCCATCCGTGTACAATAACCTATACTGATTCGTTATACATATATCCCTATTTATTATAAAAGCTTTCTGGCACGCTCTAGGTCTCGCTGCTCAGGAAATCTGAGGGCGCAGCTGTCGTTGGGGTTCATAACCGTGCCACGAGGGCAACGGAAGGCATCCGCAAACTCGGGCATTCCCATTAGCGGGATCATGCAAAGGCTGCGCGCCGATAGGTGGGCTTCGTCGTGACCGCACGACAGCAAGCAGAATCGTCGTAAGAATGTCCTGATGGCATCGGGACTTGTCGGAGGCTGCTTTGAGCCAGGCAAAGGCGGACCGCCGATTCCGCCCGCACCACTGAGCAGCCCGTCCAACGATATCCTCGCCGCCATGGTCCAAGCGAACAGCTTCGATGCGGTCGCAACGTTCCAGCCCGAAGTCTCTCCATCGAAAGAACTGCGTGAGAGAGGTTTATCACGATGAATTATGAAATATGTACATACTCCCAAATACATTTATCCTAGTACAAAATCACCACTGTGGCACAGTAGATATGGCGTGTTTTGTCTGAGAACTACTTTCTGGTTTCGATCCTTGGAGGCTACATCTGGTAGTGACACAAGGTAAGAAAGCACGTCTATTTGAAATTTAACGGCCCGTTTTCTGTGATGCAAGATGCGAATGTCAATCCGAAGCCATCAGCAATAATCTTCGCGCTTCACTTAGGGGTTGTATGGAATTGGTAATCCATCAAACAGTCAATTAATAATAAATGAATGAATCAGTCAGTTATACTGAACACCGAATGTAAGTGTTGGGTCACATGCACCTGTCAGGACCTGTGCGTTGTGCACGCGCTTAACGATGATCACGCAAGCACAGCTAGCTCACTAAACGTGCTAGCTATGGAGGCATGACGAACGGTAATGACCAACGAAGGAGAGAACCCTCCGCGACCGACACTTTCAACGGAAAACGCCACCTGCCAGCCGGTATACCTCGGAAAGCTTCAGGACAGGCGCTCTGAATTATGAGTATGTATCGGTTTTTGCACTGAACAAATTAAATACTCAGTACAAGAAGCCTAAAAGAAAAATACGCAGTACAACGGCAGACGCATCATTGCTTTCCTATCAAGCGAATTCATATCTAGTGACGTGTCACATAAGGATTAACAATCGGATGGGAGGAGAGAGAGTGCAAGGCCAAAAGAGCACCAACACAAATAAATATAAAGGACAATATGTGGTGCTTTCGTGAATCATGAGCAAGTCACACTTAAAACAGTTTAGCGTGTATCTTTTGCAAAATAGAACAGCACGAAGGACGGGACGAACGACACAAAAACTACAAGAACAAGTGTAACCACAAGAACGCGTGTATCGCGTTCAAGGAATTTGATTTCTTCTTGAGTTAGCTGTAAGCTGACGCATTTTTCTCGTGCTCTTATAACGAAAAGGGCATCTTTTATCTCCCCGACATCCTCGTTACGACTGTGAAAGACCAATGCATCAGCGTGCTTTTATGACAGCTAATTCAAGCAGAAGTCACATTCCTAGAAGACGATGCGCACTAATCTCTTTCGCTCACGAAGCATTCAGTAACTGTTGTTTATCTTATTTTCTTTTTTTTTGTATTCTTTCGGCATTTCAAGTTCTGTCATCCCATCTGATAATCCATCTTTATTTGACACGTCGATAAAAAAGAATAATCCAGTTGAGACTTCGTGCCATCTGTTGTCACCGTGTCGCTACACGTGACAACGAATGGGGTGTGCCCATGGCGGGTATATAGCGCAAGAGGAAACCAAAAACGTACATTTAATCTTTAAAGAAATGGACTCTGACATAGTAACACGTGTGTTTACATGATTTTATGACTCCACCCACTGAGCTGAAAGCTTTAATAGCGAGAGATTTCAACGAAAACGGAAACGGGCAACCGCTGCTTCGCGGCCAACTTGGCCGGGCTGCCGTAGGGTACGAACATATCACTATCAAATAGGCCTTACTTTGTTTAGGGCTTTGTGCGCAATTTTTCATAAATGAAAACGCACAATTACTTCTCTTTTGACACTTAAAGGCTTGTCGCTGCTCTATCTGTCAGCTAGTAAGATGAACTATCCCTCATCTCTTCATTTTATTTTTGGTTGTGTTTTTCTCTGACCGCTCGCTAAAACGGTTTTAGTTGAAAATTTATTTTTATGCGCTGCTTTAATGAACGCCGAGTTTAGCCTTCTGAACACAAGCCAACGTTAGAAAAAAATGCGGGTTCTCATTGCTTTGTAAACAACTACCTAGATTCCGTCATTCATTTTCTCAATATGCGACGTCATACAAGAATGAGTGCGCTATATTTTTTTTTCGTTCAGCATGTTTTTGAATCAGGACATAGGTTGCTGAGAAAAGTGACGTAAATTAATCGCTAGCAGATATACAAATACATGATGAATTCTGCTTGCCTGTGAAGTTTTCGAAGGCACTCAGTGTTTTCTCGGAAGCCTTGTTCCGAACGCTCGTCCCACCATTCTTTACTGCTGGCTGGAGTGATGACGTGAGCGATCTCACGTGCCAGAAGGGAACCGATTGTTCCAAAATTGAATTCTCTGCAGACAAAAAAAAAACATAAGAATGTTGGGTCCTGTCACCTTGTCAACTCGGTAACTGTGACAAATGCGGATCGTAAATATGGATACTTCTTTTAATTCTATCAGGACAGCAATGATTTATTTATTCAGTGCTTGTTTCTGACGCCCACCAATATTCACCAGATGATTAAGTGGACACGCTTTTTACTTACGCTACAGAAGCGATGCCTAAATATAGTACCTGTCAGCTGCTTTGGCCTGATGTAGTGAACGAAGCTTCAGCATGCAGCGACACAATCACACCGCCAACGGTATACCATCAAAACGATCGTGATCGCATCAGTTATGTCCGAAAGCAAAGCTCATAATATGTTGCTAGCGGATATGACAATGCTTTGCCTCTTTTACTGAGATATTCCGTCGTGAACTACTAAAAAACTTCAGTGTATTAAAAAGGAGCGAAAGGTGCTTTTCACTGTTTCCTCAAAATTGGGGCGCTCTTCCACAAACGGAGTATGGCTCACATTAATTTTTCTATGGTGTGAATCGCTGCTGCACAGTAACTGCTTAGCCCTAGGCAGCACACAGTAGTAATAATACCCTTGTAACATGCATAGAGAAGTAGGGTCCTGGTGTCACGTTTATTTGACAACCACTGAAACATAACTCAAAATCAGGGAAAATGTCACATGGTATAACGCTTGCCCCAAAGCTACAGAAGGGGGGAAACGCTACACATACTCCATACCTCACTTGAAGTTGAAAAGTAAGCAAAAAAACGACTGAAAACTCGCTAAATAAGGTTGCTATCGCTGTCTACCTGTATATTGAAGCACACTTTTCTCATGTGCTCCTAGCTATAAATCTGGATAAATGTACCTTGCTAAAGCACACTCTTCGCGAGTTGTAAATGTACCTTGTGATTTATATCTGATGTTTTTCAACGTGGCGCCGTGTGTACAGAATACACGGAGAGCACCATACGGCTGTGTGCTACACGGCGGGCACTGGCGAGTGACAGCTGCTTTGCAGCGGTACATGTGACGGCCAACGCCGGCGCTGCCACCAACGATGCCTTGTGCGTGATGCGCCACCATACTCGTTAGGAGAAACATCCGAGAATATTAACGTGACAAACCGGGAACCAATAGACATGGCGTTATATTCAAAATGTAACACGCCGGTAAAAGGTAACCAGAACGTATTAACGAGCTCTTGCTCATATTACGAGCGCATTGTGAAACACGAGTGCTTGGTATGCGGTTTCTTTCAAGTTGAGCACATTATGTTGCTGGTCGATATAAGAAGAGTACTCATATTAGGAAGGTTAAGCTGAACTTCACTTAATGAAAACTGAACTACATTGTCACTTTTCACAATTCTTGCTGCTTGTCTTACACGGACATATTTAAGGTACACTAGCTATTGAATTTTGCTTTCGCGTAACACACCATGCCTGTGCTACAACGAAAGTGCGTTCTTTAGTTCCGCTTAACCATGTCTATTGGATGCGAAGTTTAGTGTCCTTGGGCACTGACGTTTCTATCAGACGAATAAACGAATTCTTTAAAAGTGTATCCCTCCAACCCAGCGTTCAGCAATCAACACCGCAATCAGAGGGGGACTCGGAAAGTTATCTTGCCTTTAAATGTTATATGGAAATAATCTACGTAACTGAAACAACTAAAGAAAACCTGAGTTAAAGAGGGCATAATCATTGCCGAATGAGACCTCTTGATTCTCTATAACGTTTTACATGCGATATTTAGGATGCTCGGAAAAACTCACGTTGGCATCGTGGCGGAGTATAGTACCGGTGCACTTATCAGAGCCCCCGACAGCACGACACTCTTGAGCACCTCGTTGAATGCAAAAGCACCTTCAAGTTGCCGCTCGGCCAACACTTCCATGTCTGCGGGCAGCGGGTAAGACACGGACGCTGCCTCGTGGTCCGCCATCAGTGTCAGATGCTCGTCGAGGAAATCTCCGGACCACTGGCTGATGTTCGGGTATACCGGCGTGTAGCGGTCACTCAGTGGTCTGACCAGTCGGTGAGGAAGCGTCACTGTCGTGTTCCTGAACATTGCCATCAGGTTGACCCAGCGGTGGCTGTCGATCCACGGAACCAAGCCCTGTTTCTCGGAGAATGCGTCAACGACCGCATCGAGCAGTACTTGCGTGTCAGCTTCGGCTATGGGTGGCAGGCCCAGGAGTCGGCTGATCTGGTACGAGCAGGCGTGACTGGAGACGCGACATGCCGCCTTCAGACAGGTCTTTCGAGTTTCCGGCTGGCTAGCATCCGCGCTCGAGAGTATACTCTTGAAATAGAGGGCGAGCACTTCCGCGGCTACCTGCAGCGACAGGTAGGCTCGCACAGTTTCGCTCGTTGCATTACTGCCTATGACTTTCAGAATGCTCTCTGCCTGATTCCGTCCAGTCCAGAAGAACCGTTCTGTGTGAGACCAGCGTAGGTACTTCTGAAATAGAAACGACCAATCGGTCGGGCCCAATTGTAGAGCTGTCTCGGTAATCGCGCTCAAGTTGAGTAGCCTCGTATCAGAATCGTTTTCAAAAGCAGCGTTCACGACGTCGTCAAGTTTCAGGACGTCGGCGACTAATTCTTTCGACGGTGCCTTCGCAACCATCGCAGCGAGAGCTGCCTCCAGGTGGCTTTCGAAATCAGGAAGACCTTCGAAAGCTTGCCTAATCGAGCGGCCACCTCTGATGGCGGGATACACGCTCTTATTGCGCAGTCCAAGTCCGATGCCGAAAAGAACGTCGATGCCACTGACTGCCGATAGAGCCGCTATGGCCGCAACCAGATCACGTTGAGATAGGTTGTGCAAGCTGCTGGCGTGCTTTTGCAAACGTGGAATAACGGACGTCAGTGCCGCAGTGTCTTGACTGCTGTTCATAAATCTAGTGCACGCCCTGCAAGTGAGAAAAAAAGAAGGAGTAATATAAAGTTTAGGCGGAATAGTCGCGAAGATTACTTTAATCACGTGGCATCACTTTGTTACTTTAAGGATTTCTCGAGGAAATACTACGTGAGAGGTGGTATTATGAAGTCACCCCGCAGTGTCAATCATTCAGTAAAAAAAAGGTTATCATTTACATCCCTCATAAATATTCACGGACATATGACTGAAGCATTTGATAGGCAAATTCGTTCCATTTTTATGCGGCGTTAATCTTCCATGTGATCTATTATCCGGTCCGCTATGAAGTAAGAGCATTGCTGAAACAGTGATCTAGCTTCAAGTTAGCCTGATTTTGTGTCTTTCGCAGTGACTACAGGGATACTTCAAAGACTTACATAGCCTTTTGCGCAGAATTATCCTGCACACATTTAAGCCTTCTTTAAAGGATGAACAAGCCACGTTTTGTTAGGCATAAACAAATGAAGCCAACAGATATTAAAGCGAAAGAAAGCATAGGAGGTGATATTTCAGCTATGTAATTGAAGTGTAGTAATTGCGAAATTAAAAGAAATGAATGTGGATGGGAGAACAACTTGCTGTAAGTGGGAACCGAACCAACAACTTGCTAGTGCGTTGCGCCAGCAACTGAGCTACAGCGGCAGTCGTTCTCCCGCCGCTGTAGCTAAATTTATTCGTTATATATCTATGTGTAACGATGGTAGCGTTAGCCAGCACATCTCGTAGCCATGGATGCTAATGTGCACCATTCTTCTTTTGCCAGATGGCGTGACGTGGCACTTCAAATTTACGAGCTGGCGGCTGCACTTAAAGGGGCGCTGCAACACTTTTTGAGCGTGGTCTGAAAACGCTACCGATCGGTAGTCGAGGCTCACGAGAACACGCGAGCCAGACATTACAGCACAGCACGCTGCCTAGAACTTACAATTATTTTCAAAGTCAGCTAAAAATTGCTCCCTCTTCTCCCTACAAATGATGACATGTACCCATATTAGTGCGCGATATCCCCTTCAGACAGGAATTATGATGCACTGTCTGCAAATGCGTCAAATTCGCATGGCATGATTTCAAGACGCTCACTATTGCATTCCAAGAAAGAAAACGAAGGAATGTGTTGTGCTGTGTGAGTTTCAGTAATTAATGTTATTTAGCGTGTAACTAATTATCTAATTATTCTGCCATTCAGTCAGCTTCAATACTGCATAAAAGAATCAACTATTAGGCCCGAAAAAGCATGCACACTTGCTTTTTTGGTTGTATCGTTTGAGGCGGAGAAAAATACTCTTGACGTTGGTCCTGGAACGCGGCACGTCGAACGATCGTCTAACATGGTAGTGTCTCCAGCAAAGTGATCATCTGCAGCAATACGCAGGACAATGAAGTAAAATGACCGCTAGTTGTCCAATCAAGAAGCGTGCACGAATGTGCACAGTGAGTTTCAGGCCACTTGAAGAAACACGCGGCGTGGGACGCGTCTCCGAAGTTCGCGTCCCCAAAGTTGGCTGATTTGCGCCTCGTAAGCTGCATAGTTACCGTGGCTGCGCGGTATGCCGCCACGTGCCCCGCGCGCCCGCTCATGATCACACTGAAAAAGCCGCGCGTTCGAAAAAAAAAAGAGAAACGAAATTGCTCAAGGTCGTGACGGCGCGCTGACGAAGGGCCGCGTCTTCTTGCCTCCTTCTCATCCCCCTCCCTGCGTAGCTTCAGCGCGCTCGCTGGTACGAGAGGAGAGAGAAAGCGCTTGAAGCGTGCGACAAATCCCTGTAACTCCGCTCGTACGTGACGGATTCTAAAAATTTTGCCTCATGTGATTCGCGAAGCGGCATGCGATAATAGTAAGGGCTATTCCACTATAACTCAGAAAAGTGCTGCAGGACCCCTTTACGAACTGTAGAGAGCATAGTGAGCGTTAATGGTAGTATTAATTGATGTCGTACTTATGACATAATCATACGTTTCCAGATATCGTCTGCTGGAACAACGATGTCGTCAATGTTATCGGTTGAAACTTGAGTTACTTGGACATCATGACCTTCAAACCCGGGTAGTGATTATAATGACTGCTCTCTGTTGAATCCCACCATGACAGTGAGTACGAGGAATGATGCGCATGGTCCGTAGGCGCAAATAGTTATTACAAGTAACTGCAGAAAAAGTTATGAGCAGCAACTTCAACTATAACGAATCCTATTAATCCTCACATAGTATATTAAAGTTTTTTTTGTTATTCAATACAGAGGGCAGATATGTCAGGTCATTCTTTATGAACAATGTCAGCTCATTCTTTATGGACAATGCATGTACTTTCTAAACGCGCTACCTACGAGACAATGACAAGTCGCGCCTAATGTTTTTGACCCCATCCATAACCATACCGTTAGGGCTATGACTGTATGAGGCCCTATTTGTAATTATACCTCAAAGGCCCCGGTAAAGGGGATTACATGAGGGGTATCGATGATTCCATGGATGAAAACATGTGTAGTAGATCGCGATGCCTGGAGTCGGCCAGGGACGCAAAACACAAAAAAAAGGTATTGCACAATTTTTCAATTCCGTAACTGAACGTAACAGCCACCTTGATGGGGCTTAAACGCTGAGTTACTGAATGGTACGTAGTTTAATTGGTGCAGTAGATCTTAGTTACAACGTTCACGTTAAGTGAGTGTCCTTTTAGGAAACGGATAAATTAGTACATTCTGTAAACAAGGGAATACGTATAACCTAAGCTACTTTAAGTTCCTACCACTAAACGATTTGAAGACGACGGCGCAATCTGTTTTTTTTTTTAAAGCTGAATTCTTTATCTGAATGGCGTAGAAGTTAATTGAAGCCTGACAGCTCCAGACGGGAGGTGCTCACCTGTACGTGTGGAAGAAGACGTGCGTTCCGTAGATGTCCGGATAAGGCAGCTCGCCTGGCGTGATAATGCTGTCGAGTAGGGAATAAAAGTCCTCCATGCTGTCGCCCAGAAAACTGCCGTTCTGTGTCCATCGGTGGCAAACGTATTCATAAAAGTCGTGACAGGGGTCTACCGTCAAGTTCCCGGACATGTCGAGCAATTTGAGCGCCTGCGTACATCGTATGTGTCAGAACTGCGTTTTTAGCATGTGTGATATACGTTGGTGCACTGCAAGACGAATCAAGCTTGTCGCAGTCCTCAAGCAGCGTATTGATGTCTCTACCTTTATAACACAGACACTTTATATCCGATATTTGTGCCTTTTATACGAGCCAAACGCAGCAATATTTTGCTGTGTCTCATCTTGCAAAACATCCAGGCGTGTCTTCTAACAACAACGCTTGACCAAATACACAGCGAAATAAGGACGGCGCTCTCACAGACGGTGCCAGTTCTTTTCTCTTGCTTCGAACAGTGTCACCTCGATTTCTTTAAAACCGATTGATCGAGACTGAATCATGCCGTGTGATGGGAGCTAGTTTCTAATGCCTCGTTGGAGACATATCGGTTTATTTTACAGAGTGTCGCCGCAAACGACGTGCACTTGCCGTCGCTTTGGATCGGTATAACCACGTAATACTTCGCCATTATGACGTGGCTCAAGATCGTATTGTGGTTTCCGAACGTAAGACGCCATGCTTGAGGTTTCTCAAATATATACATTATGCGGTTTAGCAAGCTTCACCACATTTATGTATTGAATAGGAATTATTTTGCTCGCGAAGTTTTAAAAAGTGCTCTTATATTGAAACCTCACGATAGCACCTAATATAGCAAAGACGTCTAAATGTAATAAAAAGGTTATTAAAGTTGTAGCAGACGTTTTTTATGGAAACCTATTTTCGTTCAGAAATCAAATAGGTATAATTATATCCTTCTTTCGCGCCTTGTATATCATTCACTAAACCAACGTTGGTTAAGCGGCTTCGAGAAAACGTCACCGGGATTTCTGCTGCATGCATCTACGTCATCCTTTATGATGCTCTGACATAGTAGGCTCCATGCACTACAGTACTCTCCTCCACATGATCACAAATAACCTATATTCAACAAACTTGAGTTGCATTTGCAAGTAGTTGTCACTGCAACTCACAAATGGCGAAAAAAATTTAAATGTGTTTTCACAGTGAGCAGAGGTATCAACTGAAATGAGGAGCCTTAACGCACAATCCTGGTCAGATTAAGATGCTGTAAAGTTCAAGTCTGCACATATTATATCTGAAGGAAACATAATTAGGACTGCGCCATGAAATATGGAAGTAGTTGGTAAACAAACAAGTTACATTTTTAAAGTCAGCAAAGTTAAGACTACGATTCTTTCATCTGGCTCGCGAGTTCGCGCTGTTGTTTCATGAACCTTTCTCCTTGATAAGTCAAATGTTTGTCTCCAAGCAACACTGAGACATAGTTCAGGGGCACCTAATTGTGCTCCTTGTGTGTTACCTCTTTTATTACACAGTCGGCGGTATCGAAATTGGCTGACGAACACATTGCAGTTGTTACGTCTAAAATGTACCTCGTGACACTGCTCAGTATCGCAGACCAGTGAGTCATCGGCGAACTGCTCTGCGTGTCGCGAGAAGGCCATGGCGAAAGCGAGCACGGCAAATCCGACAAGCGAGCAGGACAAGCCAATCACCACACCGGCGATCGCACCGGGTCGCGCAGGCGCCATCTCGTATCCGCCCTGGTCCTTTTCGTTGACTGTCAGAACGTCGAAAAAGCACGAGAAATAGAAAGAAAACACGTAAAAAAGAATATTGTTGTTGATGTTGTTGCTTACGAGCTTGCGCGACAGGAAGTGCGGCGCTACCACCATTTCAGATAAGGCACCTCTTGTTAGACCTCGCAGCACTTTCACAGTTTAGTGTAGTCACGGTTGTTTTGCCAATAGCAGTCGGAAGTAGATCGGCGTTCTGATTTCAATACCATGTTTAGTGCTGCCGGGACGGTGCGCCAGTGATGTGCTACGCATGAGTATTTTCAGATTTTATGTAATTTTATTTTATTTTTTTACAGAACAGTGCCAACCCTTCATGAGCGTTTTACTAGAGTGAGAAAAATGCAAACATTATACAAGCTAGGTAATGCAATGCCATTACGAAGGAGAGTACACAAGAATAAAGAGCTAGCACACAAAAGTAATGAAATCGTCACTCGCAAGTGTCGTGAACAAGGGGAATACTAATGCATACATGTTCGCAGGCATTGCCTCAGTCTCCAACAAAGCTACTGAGAGAGCGTTACAGAATTACCAGTTGCCCAAGCAACACCTGCCCGAAGAATTCTTTCGCGAACACTTTTATGAATCGTTGCAATAACGGTATTGTTACGCACACTCTTTTTCATATACATGGTAGGCAGCCCTTGTGGCGTTGTCAACCAAGACACTTGACGATGCTTGCTGGAAGCATCAGGACGCAACCTCTGCTAAGCAGCAGGACATTGCTGGCGCTTGTCACGTCGTGTCATCAGCGGGTCACGCGAGAAGAAGATAAAAAAAAAATTGTAGAGCCTTAACCCGCAAAAAAACCTTAGGTACAGTCGGCACACAAACAACACGGACCACTCGAGCGCGTGACCGAATTGCCGTCTTCGCCGTCCAGCGGCGAGCCATCTGGTATCGAGAGCATGGCTCTTGCTGCACAAACGCCAAAGCAATGCTCTCGACAGCAGACGGCATTCGCCACGCAATCGCGTGGTATTATAATGTGACCGACTGTACCACCGAAATAGCGACCGCTTCTCCGACAACTCACGCTGCTGTTTTGACTTGTCTCCGACGCTTGTGGTTTCCTGGGGACCACTAGTCAATCCACTCGTCACGGCGTCCAACGCAGGAGGCGCTGTGGTTGCAAAGTGCACGGAGGGACCGCCCGGAATGGTGTTCTTAGGCGCAGGCTCTTTGTCTGAGGCGAGCTCGAGGTGCGAGGCACTTCTCCCAATTTTAGGCGTCGTGGACTTCCTGACTTTACCGAACCGCTATGCTCGTCAGGATTGACCGAGTCGTTCGCCGGCGGCTCGACGGTCTGGCAAGGATGCTTCCTTCGTCAGTGGTCATCTCGTCGATTGGCAAAGGCTTCCGCAAACAAGGACCTGCTACTTCAAGACGGGAGGGCTAGCACTGAGTGGGCTGCAATTAGCAAGGTATCCTATTTATACAAAGTTTGGAGCAATAAGCTGCACTTGTTAGTCTTAACAGTAATTGTGTCACAGGAATGGTGTATTTCTGCTTCCTGTTTATGGAAGGCAGTGTACAATGAACTGTGTTGAATGACCTGGATAAAGGCCTTCAGTGCTGACTGCTACCATGCGGAAATTCCAGCCGCCTCGCATAGTGAAACATGCGTCTACAAAACCAACGCTTTGTACTATGTAAATAAAAATGGTACGCCTGTGATACAGGCTTGCCATCCTTGAAAAGAAACGGTTCATTTGACGAATAAACAACTATATCAACGATCAACAGGAGTGAGCAGGTCACATATTACTGGGGGAGGGTAAATGAAATAGCAAGTAAAATCGAGTGGAGAAAACTAGTTATTCGCGGTGTGTAAGCAGAGAGGGCGTCCATGTTTTGAGGCGAACAAAAATTACGTACAACGAATGCCCGAAATTTATGGCAACTATAAAAGAAAGGGAAGATGGGTTGTTTTGTGGCGGGCTATAAGCGCAGAGAGTACGTCTAAACAAATTTATCACAAAATTTGCAAGTGCAAGACAATTGTCATAAACGCCATAAAACCGAAGTTGCATGCACAGAAGTTATTCTAAAAGCGGGCTTATATGCAAAAGTACAGAAAGCCCGCCAATGAGAGTGTGTACTTGTAATCAACGAACGCCACTGCTTGATTACAGATCGACCTTGTTAAGGCCGTGGTATCAGTGTTCGAAAAAGACGCGTCAGTCAGGTGATGAAGCCTTATCTTAGTATTTCCAAAATATTATTCACATCACGTGGTCGTAGCGCTATTGATACATATATACGGCTTTTACACTGCGTACAATTTCCCTATGTTTAAACCACTCCTGAAGCGCGGCAAGCATTATACATTCAACTTCGCTTACTGTACAAGTTTGCTCATACTTCGACTACATTCAACTACGCTCTCCGTTTTCGTGTAAGTTTTTGTCTTCTCGTATTACGTCTGCGTGAAGTGGGGAGTAGATATTCCCAATGATGATCTTGCCGCTCTTCACATCATTAAAGCCAATCTATTTTCTTCAGCAAAGTGAAGCACCAGTCAATGTTGTTTGTAATATATACAGAATAACCCGGGACTTCCTTCAATGCAGCGATCATTTCGTGCAACCGGAGCAACCAAATTGTTAAAGCATCAAAACACGACCGTCGTTTCTGTTACGCTCGATATATAGAACGGCTCACGAGCAAGGTAGGCACCTGTGTTTTCTCGGCGGGTAGATGATGGCTTAAACCGGGAATGCCTTTCGCAGTTGCGCCAGCAGAAGCACCAGTACCTATATGACCCCGTGAAGCATGCACGTGGAATTCCACGCGATGACAGTGCACGCGATTCAAAGGCCGGTAATGACGATGATTTCTTTCTCATATGGCTCAACCCACAGTGAAGGATTGACCAAGAAGGGTTCATATGAAATTTTAAAGAATATTCGGAATATTATATAATGGTCAAACAAAAAATAATAGAAAAGACAAAAAAATATCCGCATTTGCTTTCTCCTCGCTCTTTGTGAAATTCTACCTCGTTCCGCTGAATTTAAACGCGGAATGAACATGACTGTTTTCCTAACTACACGATCGCTTGCACACATCCAGCAAAGTTGTTTGCTTATTGGAAATTCATAAGGCGACCGGATGCAAACTACACGATAGCTTGAAGTAGTTTGTAATTGCTTTCTCTCTTCTCTCATCCTGACGAAAGTGCTGGAAGTTAAGGAGGGAGGGGTGGCACGGGGGAAGAAGGTGCGTCACGCGCGCCTCGTGACCTTGAGCACTTTCTTTTTTTTTTTTTCTTCGAACGCGCGGCGTACATTTAGTGCGATCGCGCGCGCTCGCGCTCGGGCAAGTGACGGCCTCCCGCGGCGGCCGCAGTAACTACCGAGCGCGCCATGTTCAAATCAGCCAATGGCATGAAACTTGAGTCAGTGACGCATTGACTTTGAGTCAATAGCATCATTTGTCGAGAGAAGAGGAAGCGGTATTTAGCTGACTTTGAGAATTTATTGTAAATCCTAGGCCACGTGCTACGCCATAATATTTGGCTCGAGTGTTCTCGGGAGCTACCGATCGGCAGCGTTTTCTGACCATGCTGAACAAGTGTTGCAGGGCCTCTTTCAGCATTTTCGTTTATTCGATGTTTTATTTTTACTCTAAATTTCCACCTTCCTTTAACTTCATAGCTCTTTACCTCAAACATCCTGCCAACCGATTCTTGGCCCATCCCCTTTTATGGGGTGAGCGCCACGAGGAAGACGACATCACTTCATCAGTAGTCCAACAGAGACTATAACTGAAAAACCTGATAGTCTGACTGTGTGCTCTGCAGAATCTTCAAGTATTAGCTATGTTTTTTTTATCTCTTTTAGTCTAAAATTACAACGTTTATCTTTAGCCTCATAAGTATTTACCTCAAAATCCTGCCGCCCGGTTCTTGGCCCATCCCCCTTTGTGGGTAAGCGCCACTAGTAAGATGTCATTATCATCGTGATCACAACGAGTAGTCGGACAGATTCATGGTCTGACGTGAGCCGTTCATATGCACTTTTCTTCAATCCATATGTTTAGTATTGGAATTAGATATAATTTTAAATGAACACTTAGTCTCAGGAACTATTGGTAAACGCCAGTGGTTCTTGAGAGAGTGCCAACCTTGTTGCCGAGCTCGTTAATTCCACATGCGAATTTGGCGATGCTCGGCTTCAGTGTCGTTTGATGAAGATGAAAAGCAGAGTTGATGGCTATGAAGAAAACGAAAGCGCACGCGCCCCACGAGCCTCGCGCGCTTCTCATCGAGTGCTGCTAAAATCCCCCGCAGTGGGTTGAGCCAAAGTACTGAGGAACCAACCAACCAACCAAAATCGGAACAGGCAAGTTCATACCGAGTATTCTTGAAATGATTTTTTACGAACCAGTAACGCTGATTTACTTTGCCATGCGTGTAATTGCGGGAACGATTCGCTGCTTAAAAGGCTTAGCAGCGGCCATTGAGGCCTACAGCTGCAGATAATTGGAGAGGACTAGAATTGAGCTTTTATCGTGCAATTATGTCCACGACGGGCAGACTCGTTTCACGTCCATGGTATGTAGAGCGTACCTTACCATGATCCTTGAAGCGCAAGGGGAGCCGTAGCTGGTCTAAACCAACCATGAACGAGAATCTTCGCAGTTATTTTCGCGGCAAGTCACGATATGGAGTAGATAGTGTCCACCGTCTCTAAACCCCATCGCTCTGTAACTGTGTCAGCTGTGCTGTTCTCAATGAATTTCAGGAAAGTGGCAATGTCCAGTGGTGTGATGCCTCCCGATACTCGAACGTGCAGCTAGCGTTCGCTGCCAATCGGTTTGATGAGCCTCCCTTTACCGCGATTAAATGAGTTCGTGATACTGAGTATATGGGTGCTGTTCAATTATGCTTCCTTCGAATGCTCCCTCTATGAACAAATGTATTCATTTCCCTCGGGATTTTATAACTGGTTTTGCTGATTGATCGGAGTATAACTGTAGAGATAAAACCATACGCACTGTGGTAAACGATGTCACCCGAAGCAGTATACGAGGTGCCGGCTGTGGCGAATAGTTTGCCGTTAAGCTAAGCTTTCTGAGACGGACGGACGTAGTTTGTAAATAGAGTATAGTAGATTGCGCGACACGAATGTACTACGTGCGCCGACTACATTGTGGCGCCTCAACGTGCCCCCGCGTGGGTTTAATGAAGGGAAGTGTAATGAACCGTTTCCTTTGACCACCTTCTTCCTTTCTGGCTTGTTTACGTGACATTGCTCTCGCATGCTTCGGCGTTTTCAGGCATGCTTCTCCTCTTGAGGCTGTTCGCATACCTGGTGCTCCTGCACCGACTGCACTCATTGCCTGTGCAAAAGACGACGCCGCCATCACTGCTACGATTCAACCGGTAAGGCGAGGCAACCCTTCGTACCGACCACCATAAACTGTCGCGCAGTGCATATAGATACGAGATAAGAAATCGCACGCAGATATGTCGCTTTTTGGTTAGGCAATGGCGAAAGTGAAATATTACGGGCGATTACCGTATTAGACTACGAAACTCCGCACTTGTCTGCTTTCTTAGTTTCTCACAGGTGTGCTCGAAAGTTCACATCGATGTAGTCTAATGTCTAGGACGTGTCATGCTCCACTGCACCTTAAACATATAGTCTTCATGAATTATTTTCTGCAACAAGTTGATAAGTCGGACTAATTTGGTGACGTTGAACAACTGAACAACACCGGCACACATTAAAAAGGAGGCACAGAGACATAAGTTGCCGTCCGGTCTGACTCTCTTCAAAACTGTCTATAGGCTGGTATGCTTAAATACCTGATCGAAAATAACTGCTTGGTAGCATCCAAACCAATTAGTACTCACCGTTCCCAAAATCTCACGTACATGGTATGCCAAAATGTGATATTGAACCAGATAGATTTGTAATGTATAGTCTTTGCGTTTTCTCACAACAGACTCAATCTTTAAGACTAGAGAGTTTGCTACTGTGTCAATACAGAACGCAGAATTAAAAAGAAAACATAGAGCATGTCTGATGCGTTACTTTCATTCTTTGCAGGGATGACCGCGGTGCTCGCGACGTGGCCGCTCTGAAGGAACCCGTCAAAGCGCTGAACGCCTTTCGAGTGGACGACGACCTCGAAGGCTCGAAGCTGGCCCCTGACGGGGACGACGGCATGGGCGGAAACTACTACAACAACATATTGAGGAAGAAGTACGCTGTCACTCGAGGTACGCAGATAGACAAAATTCAGGTTCTCGCGCGTGCAATATTTGTTCGAAAAAAGGAAAAAGTATCTTTTATTTTTTAAATTAGTCATCCTATAAGCCGAACGAAGCAAGACCAGTCCAGTCCAGAGCGGAAGTTTATGTAAAAGACAAGCATGTGTAATATAGCTATACCAGCACAAAGACTCTTACGAGGGCAATGAAATAAACAGTGCTCGTTTTTCTAATAACATTAGTACCTATGAAGGCTTTCGCAGAAGTGCGGCAAAAGCGTGGTTGTACGTCTCCGCGAGCAAAGTATCCATACCCCCCCCCCCCCCCTAAAAAACACCAAATAAAACAGCAACAAGTATAAACAAGATAGATATACTATTAAAAATTGAAACAATAAAATGAGACACAAGTTTTCATAGCACTCGCACGGCTTCTACTGGCTCTCTTTTGGGCAAGCTCTAATGGGCACAAAAGCTCGCAACAAAATGAAGAATGTCTACACTGTGGAGATTGCCGGCATGGAATAAGGAATCCGTTGTAGAAAATATGAACTTGTTTACGCATTGTTGACGACTGAGGCGTATTCAATAAAGAAAAGTGGGCACATGCATCGGCATCTATAGAACAGCCTTCGTATTTCCCGCGTGCAATCTAGCGTACTGATCTCCTTATATTTAGGTGAACGTTAAAGAACCTCAGGTGGTCGAAATTTCCGGAGCGCTCCACTACAGCGTCCCTCATAATCATATCGCGGTATTTGGACGTAGAACCCTAACAAATATCATTAATGAAGAATCCCTAATCTGTATTCGTAGTATAATCGGAGCTGACACCTACCGTGTTCCAACTCATACAAGTCAACGACGTCATCATTGAGAGAAGCATTCAACAAGGAGGCCAGTCAATATGTTATGTTACAGGGCTTCTCACCCCCCCCCCCCCCCCCCCCCGGTTCAAAGACGAGGAAGTGGTTTCTTTCTGGCCTTCACTACCCTTCATACAGGCGGTATCTCCACCTCGCCACTTATTTCTTCATAAAACATGCGTACAATGTCAGGACTAAGCGTTGAGCGTATCGGGATTTCGCGCTTCTTGGCTACGCGCAGTTATCTCCGCTTGCGCAGTCGGAAACGCACAAAATGAAGCAATATCAGTTGATTGCGCACGATAGACATGCCAGACAAGGAAGAACGGGTGGGCGACTGCATGGAAAAGCAGGGTACGAGACAATTCACGACTGATATTTCTCGTATATGGACCAATCGAGAGTATGTACCCTAAAGACGTCACCTGAATCACCGTTCTGGCGTCATGAAATGCGCCAAAAAGACGAGAAACGCTAAGAGAGAATAACGCGCTCGTTTCTTGGTATTTTCAGAGGCTGTTTTAGGGACCCTTTAAAGCTTGATCTCTTCCTTATCCGGTTCTAGGGCCCCGTCCACCGGTTCGGCCTGAGCGACACGAGAAATGCGACGACGACCGAGACTGCAGGCGTTCGCCGAGCCAGATCTGCATTAAGCATGCAGGCGAGGTGAACGGCCGCTGCCAGTGCCCCTTCTACCGCCCCGTCGAAGCCACCTTCAACGGCGTCGTGCGATGCGTCACCGGTTAGTACGAGGCGGCTACGTCGTGGAGCTGAGCACGACGTAGGTGGTTAGATTTCTGGGCGTGGTGAACGCATTACTTAATCTGGCAAAGCTAATCTGGCTTGGATTTAGGTGCACGTTGAGGCAGGCCCGTAGCCAGGGAAGGGGGGGGGGCGGGGTCGGGGGGTTGGGATCCCCCCTCTCTTCCTGAAATTTTCATGGAGGGGGGTGTTTCACCGAAAATTAATAATGAAAATGAGCGTTTTTCTCAGATAGTCAAGGCCTTCAGCAAAAGCCCCCCCTCCCCCCCCCCCCCCCCACCACTCCACCCCCGAAAAAAATTCCTGGCTACGGGCCTACGTTGAGGTAACGCAGGTGGTCCACATTTAACCGGGTGGCTTCCACTACGGCGCCACCTCATAAATTGACTTTTATATGTGTCAGCTAGCAGGCAAAATAGAGGCGTGCAATATCTACGTGGACTACACATCAATGGTTGCACTTATGATGCGTGCGTGATTCGTTCGCCAGTATTTCCATATCTCAATTGTTTATCGCTTTCGTTAACAGTTACTCTAATATTCGCTTCCACTGTTATCTTAGTAAATGTGCACATTCTAGCTCTCTTTACAGGGGTAACATTCCCGCACTGTGCGTTTAACATACCTTCCCATTTGAGGAGTACAATGACGTTTCATTTTAGTCGCGCTGTCCGCCACGGTTTATCGCTGGTTGTGGGGCTCGGCTGCTGACCCGAAGGTCGCGGGTTCGATCCCTGCCATGGTGGTCGCATTTCAGTGGAGGTGAAATGGAGGCCCTTGTCTGTGCGATGTCACCGCACGTTAAAGGACACCAGATGGTCGAAATTTACGGAACTCTCCACTGCGGCGTCCATCAATTATATCAAGGCTTTGGGACGTGAAAACCCGGAAATTATTATATTTTCGTCGCGTCCGACGAAGCGTTACAGTAATAGTTGTTCCTGTTTTTGCACGCAGCCAAGGACCTGTTCGACGAGTGCCGAAGCAACGAGGAGTGCATGGCCACCAACCCGTACCTGGAGTGCGTCAACCGGCTCTGCTCCTGCCAGCCTCCTCACGTCCTCAAAGATCACGCTGAATGCATTGGCGGTGAGGGACACTTATTCAATCTCTCCCTGCATTCGTATAAGGGGTGCTTCTCATTGGCTGGTTACTTTCGTGAGCAATAAGGCGACATTTACACCGGTGACTGAGAGGAATGCGCGAATGGCAACCGAGAAGCTACTCACAACATTAAAGAAGCCCGGGAAGGTTGAAAGTTAGGGGGTGGTGTTCAACATCCCCCCCCCCCCCCCATGAAATTGCTGGCTACGCCCAGACTCACGGTGACCCACGTACACACTGCCCACACTCGCTACACCAGGTGTGCCCTCCACCACACCTGGTGTCGCCCCTGTTTGTGTTTCGTTACTAGCACAACCGTGGCTATGCAAACCTTCAGTGTACTGCCACAGATATATCGACGTTATCCTCCTGAGTCGCCGATTTGTTCAGCAGCTTTGTGACTCCAGTCGCGGAGCTGAAGAATCGGTCAGTGAACGATTTCACTAAAACGGTCGCTTTTCGAGCAAAGCGACCACTTGCAACCAACTTGGTTGCGCGACTTCTATCAGTCACCAGTGTGAATGCGCCCTGTACGTTCGCCATCGACAGTTGCCTGTGGCTTTCTTTACGAGCCTATTACGTTATACGAATGTATCTGATTACGGATCCGGAAGCCGTTAAACACCAAACGCATAGGGCGTCAAAAGGGTTTCCACTTGTGCTTGGTTCCTTAGGACGAGTAGTGTTCCGCATAGCACCGGACAACGGAAGGAACACGATAACCCACGCATGTGTGTGTTATCGTGCTCCTTCGTCTGTCCGGCCCTATGAACAACACTACTTGGCATAGAACGTACTTCAGAAAAAATTCGCATTGGTACTGGCAATCGTGTATGTACTACAAGCTTTTCCTTTTGTCGACACGTCTGGTTAATGCAAGAAACAGTACGTGTGCTTGGAGTAAGGTAGAAAGGTGGGTGAGTTGGAATGGAAGCATACTTGGAAAAACTAGGGCAAAAATGACGGAGACACAGAGGAAAATGACACAGGACGAGTGCTGTCTATCGTAAACTTACTGAACAAAGCTGAACACACGAGAAACCAGCACCATGCGTGCGCAGGATTCTAGGTCACATGAAAAAAAAAAGCATGTGTACCCCACAATATAGCAAAGAAACGACAGCTTCAATCATCACGCATCATCATAGTGAAAATGTTTTATTCATTATTAGAATGTGTTCATAATGCAATATTAAATGTGCCCGACGAAGCAACTTTGATTTTTTTGTGTATTTGTATGATCAGAGTTGGATTTCATTTAAATTTAAGTAGATGCTTCATAGTGGATTCCTGCCTATTTTCTTTTAGCAGTGAGATACGCTATCATGATGACTTCTTTTTTTTAAAATATGATTACCTTTGCACACATTCTGACACTAAAATCCAACATGAGTGATGCTACAGCATTCATGATTGTTTGTTCATAACATTTCGCTTGTTTTAACGCGCCCTTTAGTGTTTACTTAAGAGGCCCATTCCTGCATATTGCGCTGCACTTGCTTATCCCACCAACCAACGTTTAATAAAGCTGAATGCCAATATAAAGCACTATTGTCCTTAATTTATTGCGACGGTGCAGGCGACTTGGTGCAAGAATGGATGTCGTGGTTCGTCCCTGTGGCAGTCGTTGCTGTTACAGTGGTTGGAATGGCTGCCTACCTGATTTCGAAGCGGTAAGCTGCCAGGCTACTAATGACCATGTAGGCGCATTTGAAACTTTTTTTCAGAGTGTATTTCTTGTACTGAAATGTCATTAGCTTTGTCATTCCAACCCATTTTACTGCATGAAGTGCCACGAATCAGCCTTTCACTTCATTAAGGAGGTTAATACAGACATAAGCTACGCCCCCTATTTAGCATGAGGCTTTTAAAGAGCCACCATTCTTGCGTCTAATACACAATCCATATACGTAGGTCTCGCAGTTGTATATTGCTTACAAGTAATTCAGAAATGTAGACTGTGATGCATGGTTAGCATGCGCCAATATGAAGCGTTCATAGGCCACTCGTGGCACGTGTCTGGCATCGTAAACAACAGCCTATAAAAGAGTTGAGATTGAAATTAAAATTTTATTCCACAACAAGAAAAGACTACTAGGACAGATAAAACTTGTAAGAACAGCTTGAAGTACCCTGACCCCCTAGTACACAGGGGAAGCACAGACACGCAGCAATGAACGACACACAGGGAAGGAGACATCTAACGACACATAATGCTGCGTGTCGTTAGATCTTTCCTTCTCTGTGTGTCCTCGTTCATTGCTGCGCTATTACGAAGTGAAAATGACTTACCAACAAGCCCACAACGCTACCCTTAGCCAAGAAGCGCGCGGCTAAGCGAGTGCAACTTATTAGGAGGAATATGCATGAGCTTGAAAATGTCGCTACAAAAAGAGGAATATAATGAAAGTTATAGTTGTGGTGTATTCCGGACTGGTACGTCATCTCAGATCCGTGTTCACCGGCCCCGCACTGTCCATGTAACGGAGTTCAGGAAATCGCACGGCCCATCTATAGCTCGCGTTAAAAATTTATTCCTGAAATTTTTTTTCCCTGCATGTTCATTTGCGTTCATGACACCATACCTGAACTTATGTTTGCTTGCGCACGTGCTGCGAGCAGCAAAAAGTCCAGCTCGGGCTCAAGTAACAGCGACGACGACGCGGAAGACGCGACAGCTACCGAATCGGGAACGGCTAACCGCCGCCAGCAGCAGCCCCAAGTACAGCAACAGCAGCAACCGCAGTATTCGGCACAGCAGGCCCCCGAGTCCCTCTATGACGGTTACGGCGGTGAAGGTGGTGGAGCTGCTCACAGAAGTCACCAGCGCCGCGACATGTTTAGCCGCCTCAACGTCCAGTCCATGAAAGACTGGGTCCGCATGCCGAAGGGATTCAGGGGGTGAGGACGTCACTTGGTTTTGAAATGTAATCCTGTGTAATGGCTCCACATTTCGTTTTATCGCAATAGCAATCCAATAGCAATTATAGGGACACTCGAGAAGCATTTCTGCCGTCGCCATGAGGTTCGGTTAAAGTCGAAATCGATATCATCGACAAAGAGGAGAGGTTGAAGTGAGTAAAAGACATCGCCCCGCGCCTCGTATGCTTCATGTGCGAGTGAAAGCGTGTGAACGCGACCGACGATCGCGACTTCAAGGCGTTTCTTCACTCCCTTGAGGACAGTGGACTGGACAATCGGCTGTAAAGTCGCCCGCCGCGTCCTTGGTAATGGACGCCACTCTCCTCTCTTCACTTATCTTTGTCACTGTCTCCCCATTCTCCTACATACGCTGAGCCATTCTCCCAACTAGGGCTGCAGAAATAGCGTCTTTTGTTCATGTCAACCTCTCCTCTTCCTCCTGTTCCTCCTCAAGTGGAAAGTTCTTCGTCTCACGAAAGATTCACGTGGGGAAGGGGCGGAAGGGCACCGAAGGGGGCGCTGCGTCGCTCCGGCGGAAACTACGAACTTAAGGTAAGACGCGCGAGCCTTACCTTTGCAGGGATCGGCCGACGTCTCATACCTTTGTGCGCTCTGTGCCCTCACTGCTTAGTTTGCGTTTAAGCAATTGACAGCACGAATATCAGTCCACTCGCTGCAGCGACCGCATTACCTTAAGGATTTAGCTGCTAGCCTTTCTCCGAATAACATTCCAATTTGTTGCCATCGCATTCATGGCTTCGACCTTGCGGTGAAACTGTGACTTCTTCATTTTATTAAAGCCGTTTGGTCATTACGCTGCTGCGAGGGACTTCATGTTCGTGAACGGAAGGTATAGCTTCGCCAGAGATTCCCCCCCCCTAAAGCTTCCCCAAGACTAGAGCACTCACTTCACATCTGGCGAAAGTTGGCACCTCCATTCATACTGAAGAACGAACATGAAGCAGATGAATAGATCTTGCTTTCATCCTCCAGAGCAGCGTTTAACAACGTATGAATAAAACGTGAAGACCACTGGCCCGACGTAACTTACCATCGATTATTCGTCACGCGGAGCAGCCACCATCGCCCTCCCCTTAACTTTTTTTCCCGTGCTTATGTTTAGCATACATAGGCGTGACAGTCAATTAGCAAACCTGGTCGAAATAGTGGAAGACGACCATTAAATGAGTATGGTTCGTGCCGCGATGTTGCCTTCGGACCTCCTTCCTCGCACGCAGAAGCGCGAAACCCGCACTATGTTTAAATCCAGGAGCGCCCAGGGCACCATAGATAGCTCTGGCGGATGCGGCGCCGCTGATCAGAACCGGGTGATGTGGGCCCAGCATGCGTTCACCACTCTGGCCTCGCCCATCTACCAGAACAAGCTGGTGAGGCGGCTGATGGCGGGCAAGGGCGTATCGAGCTCCTACCCAGACTCGTCCAGCGTCGCCGAGCCAGTGCCTACCCGATCGAGAATGGCCAGCCCGACCCCGGCTGCATCGGCCCGCTTCGGTAGCGAGGTGCCGCCAATGCCCACCTCGCTACAGGAGTCTCTGCGCAGGTATACCTGTAAAATGGGCAGTCCGTTGATGCCGTCAACAGTGTTGGCACTATAAATCTTTGTCAAGTTCATTCGAGGTATAAAGACTACTTCAGCGAGAAAGATTGATAGGATAATGAGTACACGAAACTTAACTCAATTTAACGTACGTAGCTTGCTACGTTACTGTGATTCAAGTTTTTGGTACATTACATTCGAAAAGGAAACCAGCGATCTTGAAAGGAAGACAATGGTGAAGAACAACCAAACAGGAAATGCTTGTCGTGTCTGGTTGTGCTTCACCGCTGTCTTCGTTTTATGATCGCTGGTTTCCTGCGCGAATATTAACTCAGTGTATTATTCGGCTCGTGTACTTTATTTATTCATTTCTCACTACACGTACAGATGTGTATAATAAACACCGATTTTCAGTGATGTTTGATAACATCTGACCAAAACACTTGTCTTATGAATGAGGAGGAGTTTGCATGAAGTTTGCATATAACAGTAGGTATGCATCGAAGTGCAGTATTTAATTTCAGCTTCTACATGAACCAACCGGGTGAACGGAAAATGCTCTTGCAATCTATCTGAAGCGACCCAACGTATGCCCGAGTATGAATTCGGGTAAAAACACGCCACGAAGACAGTCCAGCAAGTTCATTATTGAAAACAATGCTGCTTACCTGTAAGTCACATCTACTACGGCCTTTGGCATTCGTAACAGGTGCATTATACGCGAGGCTCGCACACGCTCGGGCAAGCGAAGAATCGCGTGCCTGATCAATGCGGCTCGTTAAAAGGGAGTCGCAGCACGCCAAACATGTTCCGGTTGCATGGCGTCTATACGCCATCTCGCAAGCTGGTTGCAGGAGGGTGGAAGCTACGAGGTGTAAGCAGAGCACGTGCTTGCGCAGCAAAAAATAGTTTCTTTGTAATTGCATTGTCATTGGAGCAGCTTCAGACAACTTCGTTTGTTTGGCACACGTTACGTCACAGCGATTCGTGATACGCTCATCACAATTCGCATGCACGTCATAAGCATTTAATTGATGTATCGGTTACTGCCAATGCCTAACTGTGATGGCGAACCAACATGGCAGCGCCCATGCAGACGCGATGGTCCGCTTCGATCCGAATTCGCGCTCACTGCATGCCCGCTGTCCTGACATGATTGAATAAACAGTGGAATCGTCTGTGGCTTTGCGTTATCTAAAGCGGCGGACAAAGTATCAGGTGCGTACGTTTTGTCCTTATAGTTGAGATGAGCTGTTTCTTCAGCCATGCCTGCTAAGCCCCCCGGGAATTCGGGAATGAAGCTTAAAAAGTCGAAGCGTCAGGACGCAAATAAGAGACATACACAAACGTCCGCCTAGAATTTACCGGCCACACTGCTCACGACGGCGACCTCATAATTTCCAGGCGCAAGGAACTAGCTTCGACGACTGGCACCACAATTTTTTTTTGGCGCGACCGTCGCTGCCCAACATAAAGAGCGTTATTTGCTACCGTGTGCTCGCTTTACTCGACCAACGCGTGAGCGCAGACGTTATGGGGACGCCAAGCAGACGCCGTGGCGCGGATGAATACATCGTGAGGGGCGTTCGTTCTTCTTATTGACTAAGCAGCTCCGTAGCTTCCGTAGTGCTACAACCAGCTTTTGATATGGACTATATGGCTGCTTTGCAAAGGCTCGCGCAAATTTCGTAATGTTTTTGCAGATTGTATCACCCTCTATATATTGTCGAAACACGCACGAAGCACGGTCAGTGAACGCACGCCATCAATTCACACGTAAAGTGCAACACGGCAGCGACTTGCAACAACCGTCTTGTTTCGCTGAAATCGAAGCAGGTTTGATGGCGCCATTTCTTCCTCACACTGAGGGCACGTGTCGTCAGTTCGCGCGCTCTTGTACTGGAGCTGCTGTCGTACAAAGTTTTGTGGATGTAGCGGCATCCTTGGGGCGTGTTGGTGAACGCTTAAAGGAGACAACGCGAGTTTTTTTTGAAAAACGTGACTTTCGCTGCATTTTGGTTTATTCCTTATCTCTGAATACGAAAGCAAGACAAGGTGACAGTAGATTCGGAGAATTTATATGTTTATAAATCTCCTAAAAATGTCTTTCTACACATACATAATATCAGTTAGTCTATTAACTATATTATAGTTATAGTTATATAGTTATATAGTTATATAATAGTTATATAATTTATACATATTATAACCTTGTCTAGCCTTTAAGCAGATGATCAAACAAATGAGGCAAGAGTGAACATTGGTATGACAAGAAATCAAAAGTTATCGAGCACGGAAATTCAAAAGCCATAAAAGATATTTATTTCTTTTTATGCTTGTATCCACATCCTCACGCGTTTTACATCACTTCTTGAATGTCTATTTCAGTAGCATATTTTTCATAGCGCTGTACTGCAGTGTTATTCGCGCCACAGTATCCCTTGTCACAATATACCCACGATGTATATTCGTTACCTGCACGATTTGCTTCAAACTTATAATTTCCGAATGCGGAAGATCCGCTCTTGAAACGCTACAGTCAGACTTGAGCCTGCTGTTGATTCAGATTTTAAGTTGCATTTGACGTTGCGAAAACACTAGTGCTCGACCAGTACGAATTGATAAAGCTTTAATGAGGGTCAAAGTTTAAAATCACATCTAAAATGGCGCATATCTCAAATGGCGCATCAGGATCGCAATGTGAGATACTGAATAGTAAGTGTTCTATTTACAGAACAGGTCCCTAGACAGATTAGTTATTTTCTAAAGGCTACAGGGCATTTGGCGGTGTAGTTAGTAGGCTTTCTGATGACATGCGATACTCACCGTGTACATTAAGCGTGTTTCCGCCCACATGACCATTGTTACCATAGGTATTCGCCACGACAGGTTATACAAGATGTTAAATAAGCTCGCCCTAAGCGACCTCTCCAACTCCAACGCGCAGGCTCGCGGCTGTCACTGGTGGCGGTCGCTCGTCGCGGCGCTCGCAGTCGCATCACCGACGGGGGGCCCCGCTGGCTACGTGCAGCGACGAAGCGTCTTCATTTCGCTCGTTCCCGGTGCCCGGGACCCGCTCCGAGAGGTCGCGGCGCTATGCGGCTGACGACGACGACGAGGACGACGATGATAGGCGGTCGCCTCTGACGAGGCTGCGCAGCCGCAGCAGCTCTCGTTACTCTGCGGCTGCGCGCGAACCCAGGACGCGCAGCGGGTCAAGCGACGCGCTGCCGTCGCCGCACCGCAAAGTATTTTTTGCAGACTATAAGAAATAGAAAGAAAATATATGTGCACGTACGCTGTTTGATTATGCTTGTGGACCCCCTCTTTTAGATCAGCGGCTGTGTCATACGTCGGAATGATCGCGTCGGAAGATCGTGCCATACGTTGGAATGACGTATGACATGACATTGTTCCAGCATCAGGTTTTTATATCCACATTCTGCCCGCGATATAAAATAGTTGTGAAGGAGGTGATGAAGATACATTGCGCATTTTTCGGTCAATGGAAACGACTCTGCTAGTCGGACTCTATCGATAGAGAACAGAGCGCCTTCTGGTGCGGCAATCAGTAACCATGCCGTACCACGTATAATAATAATAATAATAATAATAATAATAATAATAATAATAATAATAATAATAATAATAATAATAATAATAATAATAATAATAATAATAATATAATTTTTTATTCGCACAACAATATGAACCCTCGGGTGATGTGCAAGGCTAGACAAAGGAAATTCTCTTACGCTTGTGCTTCTGCTAGCCCGTCACCGTAGGGCAAAAGAGGGACACGAAGAAGGTCTGTTTCGCCGCAAGGGCGAAGCAATGAATGCGATAGCGAGAAATTGGAATGTCACACGAAGAACGAGAAGCTCGACATTTGCAGCGCCTCACACTTGTTACGTCTTTGTGTTTGAGCAACGCGCTGCAGAGTTCGACAATGGAGAATCAGATGCCCTTAGATATTTCTTTTTCTTTTAGACTGCGGTGCGTGGAGTGACACCCTGCGTTTCTTGCCACACGGGGGCGTCTGATGGAAGGTGTGTCCGATGTTCTTTTAGGGGCGAAGCTCCTTAAAGCGGCACCCGTTCGTCCCTCGTACTCGTAGTGCGTAACCAGTCGTAACGCTAGTACCAGATCTTGACCTCCAAGGTGGTGCCGGTGGGAGATTTTTCCTGTGCGTTGTTGAACAATAAAAAATTCGCAGCGTGCGCGTTAACTAAAAGCTGAATTCTTCTGTCTCTCATTCCCCATTAGCAGCCATTGGCATGTTCCAGTAGGAAACGTTAGTAGAAGTAGAAGTGTAAGTGTTAGCTAAAAGCCGACTTCTTCTGTCTCTCATTCCCATTAGCAGCCATTGTTTACCTCCAAGGTAGTGCCTGGTGAGATTTCTCCTGTGCGTGATTAAACAATAAAAATTTTGTTCAAAACGCCGTTGATTGATGAAATGAACCAACGAAAGAACGCCAGATGTTTCTAAAGCAAAACGAAAAGACGCCAGCTGCTTAACGAAAGACGCCAGATGTTTTCTAAAGCAATGGTTTTCTAAACAATGAAAATTCACAGCGTACATGTAAAATTAAAGTGAGCTGCAAGTCGTCATAACTCTTATCGAACCTTTAGTATAAACGCGCCCGATCTCACGTCGGTGATGATGTACTGGGCAGAATTCACGGAAGATTCATGGTTTACCGATGAACCTCCGCAGCTTCGCCCACTCATCATCATTCACTCCGTGGATATGCTGTGATTTTTTGTTTCTTCTTCCACATAACGAGCGGGTGCAGAGAAGGGCCACATTGCCGTGCTCGTCTCCGAGGGCAGTTTTCAAATTCAAAGAAAATTAGGAGCGTTGCGTCTGCAAGTGTCGACAATGGAGAATCAGATGCTCTTAGATATTTCTTTTTTTTAGACTGCGGCGCGTGGAGTGAGCCCCTGCGTTTCTTGCCACACGGGGGCGTCTGATGCAAGGTGTGCCTTTGTTCTTTGTTTTTTTTTCTTCCACATCACGAGCGGGTGCAGAGAAGGGCCACATTGTCGTGCTCGTCTCAAGGGCAGTTTTCAAATTCCAAGAAAATTAGGAGCGTTGCGTGATAAGAAACACACTCGAGCTCCTCCGAGATTTTCTTACCACCAGCGGTAAATGGTGTATATAAATAGCTCGCCGTTGTTTCGCGGGCGCATGCATGGGGCATGCTTGAGTTGTCTAATGCAGCGGGCTGGGGCGCGAGGGGTCGATGGTTCGAATCTCCGGTCGGGTGCTTCGAAAATTTTTTTTCTTGTTTTATTTTTATTTGTGCCTTTTATATATATATATATATATATATATATATATATATATATATATATATATATATACACATATATATATATATATATATATATATATATATATATATATATATATATATATACATACATATACATATTCGGGCCATGACGGCGACGGCAAAAATCAGACGAGAGTATCCATATAATTGCTATCGCAAAAAAAAAAACAGGAACAAGTACAAACACAGGGGAAAAACAAAGCGCTGGGTGAGTAGCTATATCATGCCAGGTCTTTACGAGTGGCTGGATATATGGCGACTGTACACATAACAAAGGTGTTTCGAGTCTGCGATGGTGTGGGGGGAGGGAGGGGGAGGTGCGCGAGCACTCCTTGCAAGCTTGATGAATTCACGCACAACGCACCTTTCCATAATGTGGCATGGATCACACCTTTTACCAATGTGACCACCGCAGACTACGTGATGGCGGAGCATATGTCTGCCCCGAACAATTGAAGCATTACCACCGATGCAGCCGCGACCAGTCTATTGTTGCTCATCCTCGGCCTCGTGCCCCACACGGCCGCAGCCTCGTCGCTCTTCTGAAGATTGAGGGCGGCGGCCACTGCAAACACCGTCGCGACGCTCAGCAGAAGGTCGGCGCTCCACAAGACGCGTCCTGTCAGGGGGATGACGAATAGAACGCAGTAGTTGCTTTGGAAAAGGTGCACGCTTGATTTTATCCGGTTGACGGCCTCGTGGGCCGAATTAGCAATTGAAAATTTCGCGGCGTCCGCGAAATTCTCCCACGGTAGTGCTTGGTTGTATTGCTAGCGGAACCAGGAGGCGATGGAACGGCAAACGTGAAAGTCAAACTCCGTGGTAGATAAGGGGGGCTCTCCAGCGGCAGTGCGGTGGTTCGCGCTCGGATAAGTAGTGGAAAATACTTTGGAAAATTTTCGGACTGAAGTTCCAGATGTCGCCCTGCTCCACAACTTATTTGCCCTACTCACGGTTTACGGCGCCGGAAGCAATATTGTCCACCGCTGTGCTGCTAACTACAGGCTAATTTGAGGTCATTGAAATGCTCCGTAGACGCTTACGTGACGAAGCCTGGTAAGAGCTGGTCACGAATTGCGTGCAGCAAGAGACAACGAAAGTGCCCAGAATTCACGCACTTATGAAAATATCTGTCTCAATGGTGGCTTATGACGCGACGACCATAAAATTCTAGCTTTTTTTCTCATTCGAACTTTGTGCCTCTGCGTTTCAATACTACGTGTGTCCTTTTTTCAGGCTGATAATTTTCTTGAATGCGAAGCACAATTAAGGAGAAATCTATGCACAGGGTCCGTCAAAAGTTCCCAGGCCACTATCCTATGTGTTCTATGGACATCGTGGCCTGTGAACTTTTGACGGACTGTGTATGTCTCATGAATTGATAAATCCGGCGTTCAGCCTGGACAACATGAACGGTACCAAAAATGTCATATGACGTCACAGATCGACAATTCTTTTCGTGTTAGGTCATCATCTGATGACGTCATCTATATCACATAAATGTGCAGAAAGCTTCGGGGGTGTGGAACAAAAATGCAATCGGCTGAGAGCATCAAGGTATTTCAATGAGTGTCTCGTAAGAGCATAGGCTTTCGCATTGCCTAAAGGGGCTGACTTTTGTGGGAACCTCTAAGCAAAGTCTCGCGGAGTCTAGCCAAGTCTCCACACGTCTCCTCGTGCCGTCTGCTGCTCGCGCCGCCTGTGTCGTGTATGCTCCCCAAGCTGGGTAGCGATAGTAACGGTTTTTGTAGGTTTTGGGTATTGTGTTGACAAAGCATCAGAGTCGCGGTCAGATGAGAGCAAGCAGTTCATTAGGTATGCAAACGACCCGACACGTTATAAGCGCGTTCTCATGAAACGGTGAAACCCTTGCGCTGCGCTGGTATATATGAACGCGACCGAGATGAAATTATAAAACTTGTCGGGTCTTACGGGCTAATACCACGCTCTGGATATGCGACCCGCCTGATTACTGTGCGCTTCCCGTTATAACACAATACATGACTTGTTCAGAGTTGACTATAACTCTTATTGATGCTATATGATTAAATTTGTACTGTTGGAACTCGCATTCGTGAGCAATGCAGAGGTTCAATGGGCGGGCACTGTAAATCCATGTGCACACTACGCAATGCGTGGTTTTATCAACGATTTAGCAAGAAATCTGATGAAGAAGAAACGCTGTGGAGCTTGCGACGAAGAAAACGTCAGCGCGTGCCCCGCACGATCCTCGCGTGCTTCTCGTGGAAGGGCTTTTGGAATAGGAACAGGCAAGTTCGTTCATTGAGTCTGTCTGGAAAGCTTTTTTACGTATTCTGATGTTTGCCACGTGTTTGCACAGCAACGCCGCTGCTCGTGTGCTTAAGATCAACTTGCGCAGTTGAGCGTATCGTTGTGGAAGATCGGGAAGGCCTAACGCGAGCCTCTCTCAGTTCCTTGCGAGAACAGAATGCGGGCTCCATTTTTTTTTTCAGTTGTTGGTGTAGTCCTTCTTACTAACGCGGTGCAGCTCAAAGAAAAAAAAAAGCAACCGTAACGTCTCTATGATTATCTGTTTTTCATTGCGTGACACCGTCTCAATGAAGTAGTGGCCAAACATAGGCGGCGCTTGTTTCATTTTTAAACACGCAGCAGGTTTCTATTGAAGATTGCCTTCCACGAGCCCGAACCTTATATATATTGCTCACAGTTGCAGCGACGAAGTGTGAAACGATCGAATGCCTAACTGTAGACTAAAAATTGGAATCATAGTTATCTTTACGCAATCATAATTTTGGTGTTTGTGATTCTTTGCACCTAGGCGTATCGAAAGTCTCTCGAGCCTTGTCGAGCGGAGTCTCTACACGAAGGCAGTTGTGTTATTGCGGGAAGCCCCTGGAGAACTCGCTGCCTACATTGAACATTTATTTTCGTGATTTGGTTGCGCTGTGTTGTTCACTGCATCTCTCACACAGTTGTATCTCAGTTTAGTCTATAGCCCGAGTACTACACTACTCGGGCTAGACTCAAAAACTTTTAGTGAGGTCGCGACAAACGGAAATTAAATAATTTTGTTTTCACACATTTAGAACCTTATGGTTTTTCAAACAATCATGTTTCCATTTTCAGGCATGCGTTTCCTCTTGGGGTTGTGTGCATGTCTCACTCTTCTGCAGCGACTCCATGCCTTGCCTTTGCAAAATGCAACGCCATCATCACTGCTACGGTTCAACGGGTAAGAAAATGCGCATCTCTCTTTGCCCGAGACCGCAACCTCGCACAGAGCGCAACAAACATTACATAGTAGGCCTCTATGATTAATTATAAGCTCTGGCAAGCCAACGTGACGTCGATAAAAATATTCTGATGTTTTAAGTGCAGTTAACCTAACTCTGTCGGACGACTGTTAAATAGATCATGCATATGTAACACGCGAAGTGTAAAGATGAGTATTCTTGAACCGGGGGCGTCGTCTGAGCCAAGTTTCAAGTGGTCTCGTCATCTTCAAGGCAGCAACGTAACGGGTTGCTGCCGTGAACAAGACAAGACCGCTTGTCATAACGTTGACTAGAGCGACACCCACAGTTAAAGAATATTCATCTGTACAAGCCTTCAGCTTCTAAACTTCTGCCTCGTTTGGATTTACACGAAGTGTACGATACATCAGGCTTGTGATACGAACTCCGCGAAGATAGGGCGCCTACTGTGTTTCTTCGTTTCATTCTAGTGATGATAGGGGTGACGAGGCCACTTGGACCGAACCTGGGAATGGGATGAACGCCTTTCGAGTAAAGGACGACTTCGAAGGCTCGAAGCTGGCCGCTGACGGAGACGACAGCATGGACGCAAACTACTACAACAAGATACTGCGGAAGAAGTACGCCATCACTCGAGGTACACAGGCAACACGTTTCGAATTCTTGGCACGAGCAATGATTTTAACAGGGAAATATTTTGTGATTGGTGCCTGTTCTAAATAAGAATAATGACGTGGGCGAGCTGGTTTGCGTTCATTGTGAACATGAGCAGCGCAAGGCACAAGAGTGCAGAAAGACCCTTACCCCTTACCTGTATTTCCGCGCTTCTGCGCTTCGTGCCGCTAATCTTCGCCATGCAGCTGTTCTACAGCAGACACTTTGCAACGCTTGTGCGATGCGATACGCTAGTCCTCTCCTAAGCATATATACACTAGATAACTATCTAGGGTAGCTACGGGCTCAGAAACGCATTCAACATTCGACCAGGACGTGTACACACAGCTTTATCGACAATAGTGGTCTTCTTCCTACGTAAAATTTTGATGCACTAATATCCGCCATTTGTTTGCAATACCAGCCGCGATCAACCACTTTATTGTTGAAGGAAGCCTACAGCATGTCAGACTGCCGATTTGTTTTGTCAAGCGTTAACCTCTTGAACCTTCGGTAACAGGGCCCCGTCCGCAGGTTCGACCCGAGCGACACGAGAAATGTGACGACGACCGAGACTGCAGGCGTTCGCCGAGCCAGATCTGCATCAAGCACGCAGGCGAGGTGAACGGCCGTTGCCAGTGCCCTTTCTACCGGCCCGTCGAAGCCACCTTCAACGGCGTCGTGCGATGCGTCACGGGTACGTGTTAGCTCAGTGCCGAAGCAATGTCCGCAAAAATGCGCTTGGCCCAAGTACGTTAGTGGCCTCTGTGTACCATTTTGTGTGCACACTAAGTATATAAAGCAGTTTGTTCACAAAGCATGGAGGTACGACTCGACCATGTCCTGACGTGGTGCGATGGTAATCACCAACACTGACGCTCCATTTGCGCTTCGGGTCAGAAGGATTGCATTACTGGCGGCTACTTAATCACTCAGGAAGCGAACAATGTGTTTATGAACTTATTCAGCATGTCGGCGGCTATAGGGCTTGGGAAACAGGAAGGCGCTCAATGACGTTGTGGTGAAGTCCACGCAGACGTGCTTTGAATGGTTTGTGCATAGCGACGACCGTCAAATATGATTAATACTGACTTCTCTCAACTTCGACTGTGAATATTTTCCAACGTTCTATAGTCGCGCTCTACGTTATCATATAGATATGTTTTGGGGACTTCCGTATACGAAAACTTCAATATTAAAAAAAAACAGTGTCGATGCGCAGGAGGAACACTTGTCTATACAATATTTACCGTCGCTCGAGCTTGCTTCAGTCGACCCGTTACACACTTGGAATTAGAGTACCCATAATACATGTGCGATGCATAACACTCTTTGCTTTGATTCCTTGTAATGCCACTATCATGTGGCGTGATTTGTGAAACAGGCAGTGCAAAAGGCATTGAATGTGTGACATTACTAACGTACACCTTTGTCCTTTTAGTTTCATTATGAAACCGTTAAGCGCACAAAGACGGGAACAAGAAGACGACACACGGTTTCATAATGTCAGTGTACCAACTAGCTCGGACCCAGCCTCTTTTAGTTTCAGTTTCTACCAGGCATTGCCCTCTCTAAAGCTCTCATGTACTTTTTATTGGGTGCACGTAGACGAAGCACAGCTGGCTGAAATTAACAGAGACTACTGCGTTAAGAGAATGACATGTTTGTTAGGAGCTTGCTTCTTTTGCTGGGGGGTTGTCTCTTGTCCCTCCTGCCGTGTACGCTAGTTCTCATTGCCCCCACTAGAGGCGCAGCTGTGCCCTCCGCTGATTCAAGGGCGCGTGCTGTGCTCTCGGTGGAGCACGCGCCCTTGAATCGTGCATTCGAAAAAAAAGAAAAAGAAAAAAAAATGAAAGAAAGAAAGACAAAGAGAAACAAAAAAGAACAAAAATTCTCTAGTTTGATAGGAGACCGCTAGAGGGTCGCGCCTTAGATAGCACTCGCTCTTGGCGCGCTTATTTTCTCTTTCGCCGGACATCACTCAGTGCACTTCGCTACCGCTACTCATCATGAACACAGGCATCGCGAGCCCTCACGGCTGCCGCCCCCTCGGTACTGGTAGTGCCTTGTGCTTGCTGTCGGCGCTGGCGTCTCTCTTCTGCCTCGCGATGCCGAAGCTAAACGGGCTCGTCGACAAGCGGGCCCGGAGGCGGCACGGGCACGCAAGGCCGCAGCGAAGCGGGCGCAAACACAAGCGGACCCCGAGCTTAGAGCCCGCGAAGCAGAGGAAGTCATTAAACTGAAAGGAAAACGTTCCCCCGAGCTTATGTGATCCGTAATTAAGCTCTTGAACAAAATGTATATACTGCATCAATATGTAAATTTGTGTATATAGTGCATCGATATGGAAATTATAAACATTGTGTATGTAATGTGTATATACAATCACACCACAACAACTCTAGTGTCACTTCTTTAAATGATGATGATTTAGCAGATGTACAGATGATTTACGGTTTACCGGATTTAGCCTCTGGAGCAAGCTCCTTCATCATCATTCACTTCGTGGATATATTTTTTTTTCGTCATGCTCAAGAGAGGGTTATCATGACTAACGGATGATAATGCCACTGCACGCAGCCAAGGACCTGTTCGACGATTGCCGAAGCAACGAGGAGTGCACGGCCACCAACCCGTACCTAGAGTGCGCCAACCGGCTCTGCTCCTGCCAGCCTCCTCACGTCCTCAAAGACCACGCGGAATGCATCGGCGGTGAGCGACACTGGGCTACTCCGTTCCTGCGTAACATTGAGTGATTTCACTGACGTAATGTTAAGTTTCTCGAATAGCCAGTGTCTAATCTTTGTAGATACGTGAAGAAAGGTGGTTAGCTCTTGTAGAGACCAGCTGGCTGCTTGCGGTAACAAATGGCTGAAGGAAATGAAATTCAACTAGGAGAGAGTCAAGCTGCAGTAAAGTAAAAAGAGAGTTGCCTACATAGGCCTGACGCGGCGCATGAACCCCAGAGTCAACATTCACAAAGAAAAGAAAAAAGTCGCGCGCCAGAATTACACCCAAGAAAAAAAAAGTTTGGTCAGTCC
>NC_051178.1:230523639-230607234 GCF_013339695.2 Rhipicephalus sanguineus
AATCCCTTTCACGAGAATCTCCTATTGCGTACCCTCCCAGACTTTCTGATCGCGGGCTACTTGTTCACTGAGCCGCGTGCGCGTGCGCCCGTTGCCATTAGAACAAACCTCCAGGCATGGGACAAAATAGTAATAAGTCAACTCTACCGGCGTCTTCATCGTGGCACTCCTCCGCACACAACTCCGTGTCATTATATAATTTACAAGCACTTGTCCCTTTCATGCCCTGGATATCAGTGAGTCGGCGCCTAAGGGCGTGCATTAGCATGATATACTGTTTTGCATTTCCGCCTAGCTTGTAATCGGCGGTGTGCATAAACCAGCCATGGACGGCTGATTAAAAGAATCTACGCGATGCATAAATACTACTTTACAATTAGTTTCAACCTTTTCGCATTGATTCCAATAGACGCTTTTGATTTGTAGTTCTGCGCGATGGTCGCATTCCGATGCAGGCGACGTGTTAGAGGTGAGTGTACTGTGCGAAATAAATGCGCGTTAAAGAACCCCAGGTGGTCGGAGCTCTCCACTACGACGTGACTCATATATCGTGGTTACGGCACGTAAGACTTGAGAAATTATTAGTGCCTGTAATTTTGTTTCCTTTAATACCAAAAATCTAAAAAGTAAGTGTGAAATGTTCTTGCTATGGCGCTATCGCAGTGGTGTGTCGCGAATTATGTTTGTCAACGGACTGTTTGGGTAGACTGGCAGCCATGTTCAGTTGTTAAAGATGGTAGCCAACCTAAACACTATTTTGAGTTTGTGTACCAATTGCCCGAGGCGCAGCACATTAGGGATATATCTTTCTCTCGTTCTCCAGAGTTTTGCAGAAGAAAGCAGGAAGGCCGCCAAGATAACTGAACTTGTCATTAATCACGTGGCGTTACCTCCACTTATTTCTCTATTCTGGTGTAGTATTATTCTCTTATATGTATACATCCTGAATATCCCCGCTGTTTGGGCAGGTAACCTTGAATTTAGATTTCCGGCTTGCTCTGAAACGCGTTAACAATATATGCATGGTGCAGTTCGACCGAATAAATTCGCAAATTGCTAGGAAATTCAGAGTTTTCTCAGACCTCGGGGTCTCTAAACTTTTGGCGCCAACTGTACATCTTGGCGGGAGATCCCACTATACTATATAGTCGCGCACTTTCGTTATTACTCTAGCAACGCCCAGGGCACCGTCGATGGCGCTGGCGGAGGTGGCACTGCGGATCAGAACCGGGTGATGTGGGCACAGCATGCGTTCACCACTCTGGCCTCGCCCATCTACCAGAACAAGCTGGTGAGGCGGCTGATGGCGGGCAAGGGCGCATCGAGCTCGTACCCGGACTCGTCCAGCGTCGCCGAGCCAATGCCGTCCCGATCGAGAATGGCCAGCCCGACGCCGGCAGCATCGACCCGATACGGCAGCGAGGTGCCGCCGCTGCCCACATCACTGCAGGAGTCCCTGCGCAGGTATACCTGTCGGAATGTATTTGTCCGTTGGCTACACTGCCGAACTTCAATGCATGTGCGCCTGTGCCTGTTTTGTGCGCACGTATGTGCGCGCAGACGCTTATGTGTGTGCGTTATCCTGGCCCGAATGCGGTTATCAGCTCTTTTCGGCCTCTCCTACACGCATAGTACAGGTAAACTCGATCGAACTAAACCCGATTTTGCGAAGTTCCCGATCTAACGAAGAAATTTCCATTCCCCGGCAAGTATCCATAGGGTTCAGTGCTGTCATCAACCCGTAGGAACTAATTTGGCCACAAAACCCAATTTAACACAGTTTTTTCTGAAGCAACTGAGTGAAAAAACGATAATTTCCTTCCAATTTTGGCCGACAAGGGTTCTTCTTCCAGTGTGTGCTCTAAAGCTATCGCGTTAAAACATTTAGGTGCTCTAGTTACGGCCCTAGCATTATTTTGACACAGCTAGACGCCGCGCCCATGCACGGAACAACGGACGCGGCAGTCGATAGCGCTCTTGCATACCGAATATGGTGCTAGAGGCGGTGGTAGTTGCTTTGGTTATTTCATGGTTTATCCGACACCTAGCGCTGATAATCTCCTCGCTTCTTTCTCGCTCGACCTGCTCTCACGAGCACTACATTCGTGCTCCGTGTCATCGCATATCGGTGGTCTGTCATAGCTTCATGTGACCGTCTACCTGGCCTGCATCGTTCCGACATGGTGTACTCGTATGTCTGGGCCGCCCTCGCGTTCTTTTCACACGCGCTGGCATATTTTGCCGGCAAAAACAATGCCGTGCTAGCTTTTGGGTGTCGCTAAGTTACAATTGTAGATATTGAAGGACCGAAGAATCTTTCTCGGTTTTACGGAATTCCTGATTTAACAAAATAATTCGAGTGCCCTCGTCACTTCGTTAAATCGAGTTTCAACTGCGCTGAGTTTTGAGAGTCAAGGCTTTCAAATGCCCATCCGTCGGTGTTGTTCTTGAGGGCAGGGAGCATTTTACGCGAATATGCGTAGTTGCAGTGACATACACGAATTGTTTGTAATGTGCGTAGTGGTCAGGGTACATTATTGCGTGCACAGTTGTAATAAGAAAATGCTTCACTTATTGCGACCGAAAGTTAGGAATTATAGAGCATATTGATTTTATACATTTCCTCCATTACTTTGAAGAACAGGATCTACTTATGCAGATAATATGCCATATTGCGTCTAGTTCCACTGATTCCAGCCGTACCGCTTTGAATGATCTTGTATGTCGTGCGTTTATACACCCGCCGCGGTAGCGTAGCAGGTCGCGCTGCTAGGTCGAGGACGCGGGCTCGATTCCGGGCCACGGCGGCCCCATTTTGTTGGCGAAATGCACGAATACCCATTCTCATTGAATAACCTCAGATGGTGAAAGTCATGATCGACTCCAGCAACAAACTACGGTGGGTCTTAAATAGATAGATAGATAGATAGATGGATAGATAGATAGATAGATAGATAGATAGATAGATAGATAGATAGATAGAGTAGATAGATAGATAGATAGATAGATAGATAGATAGATAAGATAGATAGATAGATAGATAGATAGATAGACTAGACAGACAGATCAGATAGATAGATAGATAGATAGATAGATAGATAGATAGATAGATAGATAGGATAGATAGATAGATAGATAGATAGATAGATAGATAGATAGATAGATAGATAGATAGACAGACAGACAGACAGACAGACAGACAGACAGACAGACAGACAGACAGATAGATAGATAGATAGATAGATAGATAGATAGATAGATAGATAGATAGATAGATAGATAGATAGATAGATAGATAGATAGATAGATAGATAGATAGATAGATAGATAGATAGATAGATAGCCACAGCGTAAATTGCGACTAAAGGTCGTAAAGCAAAGTCTCGCTAAATGTGCAGAATTGCGGCAGCCAGTGGCCGCTCGTCGCAGCGCTCGCCGCCTCATCAGCGTCGGGCACCCCTGGCCACGTGCAGTGACGAGGCTTCCTCGTTCCGCTCCTTTCCTGGGTCGGGGACCCGCCCTGGAAAGTCGAAGCGCTACGCACCGGGCGACGACGACGACGACGATGAAGATAGGCGGTCGCCCCTGGCGAGGCTGCGCAGCCGCAGCAGCTCTCGCTACTCGGCCACGGCCCACGAGCCTCGGTCGCGCAGCGAGTCCAGCGATGCGCTGCCGACGTCGCCGCGCAAAGTGTTCTTTGCAAACTATAAGAAGTAGAAAAGAAATATACGTCCCGTACGCTGTTTGATGAAGCTCGAGGCCTCGCATCTTCGAAGTGCACTTAATGTTTTTGTGCCAGATTCTCTAATGTTCCAGTGCCTAGCGTGGGCGACCGGCGTCGTCGTCCGTTGGCGACGTGGACCCAAATGATACTAAATAATTACATGGCCTCTGACATATCACATTATGCTAAGATGTCACGTGACGTCTTCATGACGTCATGTGATGACGAGATAACATGAAATCGTCGCTTGGGTCAGTCCCGGAGCTTCCGCGACAGCGGGGGAGGCGCAGAAAGCTTTAGGAGGTCGGGTTGAGATATTTCAGTAGACTGGGAACGCCAGAGGAATTAAGTGTGTCGCCTAGTTCTATGGTTGTGGGTTCGGGTACCACCGAAGACAAAGGTGATCTTTCGTCGGTTAAAAACTACAAATAACGTGTCCTACGCTGTCCTTGCCTGCCTTGCCTCTTGGTTCCATAAGTTATTCCTAGCGAAGAAACGAGCTCCTGGAATTATACCCCTTATTTCGTTCGTGAAGTCGTAGACCTGTACTCTCCTTTGGATTTTCAAAAGGGACCCACTTTTATTGCGATAGCAATTATATCGACACTCTCGGCGGATTTTTGCCGTCGCCGTCATGTCCTGGATATGTATATGTATGTATAAATAAAAGCCACAAATAAAAAATTCAGTAGAAAGAAATTCCGAAGCGCTCGACCGGGGGTTCGAACCTGCGACCCTCGCTCCGCAGCTCGCTGCCTTAGACAATCACGACTCGCCTCATTCGTTCTTCAGGATACTAACGGCAGAATACAAACGCACGCGGCGTTGGGTGAAACGCACGGGACTCCGCGCGTGGCGATATTAAAATTATGCGAGACGCGGGCCATGCTGCATTGTTGCCCGCGCTGTATTTTCGGCTTATCGCTGGCCACCCACGGTAGTTTTCCATATTGCGGTTGTAGTACCATGCCACTCGTGGCCAGTTGGCCAGGGAAAAAGAGCGTCACGTGGCTTGCGGTGGTGCAAGCTAGTGGGAATGCTTTGGCTCTTGTAGACTTCTGCCCACAGGAGGGAAGAAATGAGACGGCTGAACTATAATCACAGTATATATGTTACACCGTGACCAGAAATCTTGAGGCTAAAATTGCAGCGAAAATGCACAAGACACCCACGAAGAAAAGAAACGTACGACACAAGCGCTAACAACTGCTTTATTCTTTCATACGCCATTGCATATAGAATCTCAAGGCGACCTTACCGCACATACGCACACAATAGCTCTAAACCAAAATGTGTAACAAGGATGATAGTGTATTAGATACGCGAAGACATAGTTATGCTGGTCTCGCAGCTCGCATTTGACGGGTCAAAGCGTCCGCTATCCAGCCAGTTAACGGTCGAACACTGGTGAACATTTAAACAAAACTAACTTTAATTAGCAGGAATATAGATACATTTCATTTAAGACATTCACAAGCACTCGGTCCCCGTAAAAAAGCGGTGCTGCTGGTTGGGCTGCTGGGGCGAGACTGCCGCTTGCGTTTCTTCTTTCGTCGGCGGCGTTTTCTCACTCTCCGTGAGCCGACAAAGACGACGCCGAGCTGCACTCTAATGGTCGCACGTGTCGCCCGTTAAAGTGGGTAACAAAGGAAGGGGTTCGAAGATAAGAATGGGCCCTCCAGTCGGGACATATTTGGGGAAAGGACGCTCCTTCGGCGGGAAAAGACGCTCCTTCGGCGGCACTTCAAAGGCAAACACACACAGCAAATGGCCGCTCTCTTCAAGAGGGGGCAGAACACTCCCCGTCTGGTGTCTGTGGTTGTTAGACGCCACTGTTGAATTAAAGGTGAAAAGGAGTGCACCACTTCTGATATCGGATGGCAGAGTGTCTTGATTGCGCCATTCCTTACTTCTTGCGCTTCTTCGTGTTAAGTGGTGGAGCTTCCGCTGCATGACCTTTGACGAACAGCTCTTTCAAGAAGTTGACGAAGCGTTCTCTTGTCTCCTGGTTATTTCGTAACGTGCGTCGCAGCGAGTACAGTCGAGAAAGAGCTTGGTCTCTCTTGTTCGGAAGCCGACCTCTCGGCGAGCGAAAAGGCAGATGGGCGACCCAGTTGTTTGACCTGTCTTCTATGGCGAGGGCGCGCTCGTTGTCTTCTCGCGTTGTCTTGAACAGATTAGGTGCTAGGGAGTCATCTGATGGTGTCACTGATGAGAAATCATTCTGGGCCCGATGTCCATCCGCAGCGCAGAGAACCGGCGGTTCTTTCACGTTGAAATGTTTTGTGCATGGGTTGATCGATGGTCGTTCGTTGTCGGGAACGTGTGTCTTAAACACATTTACAGTGCCTGTTTTGCGTGCGCGATCCATGCAAACGTCTCCGACAATGACCCATCCGAGATCGAGCCTCTGTGCATAAGGAGCGTCGAGCGGCCCGTTTATGGTTTGGCGAACTTTGTGAACTCTGAGTACGTCTCGGCCGAGGAGAAGCAGTATTCTTGCCTCCTCTAGAGGCGGAATGTGAGTTGCAATGGCTGACAAGTGAGGGTAGTTCCGTGCGGCATCTGGTGTTGGAATTTCTTCCCTGTTGTCAGGAATGTTATCGCACTCGAGAAGAGGCGGGAGGGGAAGCTTGACATCACCCGATACGCTCCGTACGAAGAAGCCCTGAGCGATCTTTCCAACAACTTCAGTGCTGCCGGAACAAGTACGTAGTGTGTACCTGGTGGGTGTCCCCTCCACATTGAACTCGTCGAGAAGCTCTGGCCTAACCAACGAACGGTTGCTCTGCTCATCGAGTATAGCGTATGCTCTGAGTGTCGATTCAGGCTGAGACTGATGAATTACATCCACGAGGCAGATTTTAGCACATGATCTGTAGCTATCGTTGGTGCTTGCTACCTCGGTACGCGTAGATGTGACTCTTCCTTCCGAATGATGTGCAGAGCTGTTGTCGCTGTCAGCAGGCTCCGGCGACTCTGAGCACGGAGATGATGGGTGGAGCGCTGTTGCATGGTCACCACTGCTGCATATATGGCACTTCACGACCACCTTGCATTGCCACTGCGTGTGGTTTGCGGATAAACAACATCGCAGGCAGATACCCTGCGCTCTGAGGAAGGTTATCCGCTCTTCCAATGCTATTTCTCGGAAAGCGCGACACCTTTCAAGGGGGTGGGGTCTCTTGTGATGCGGGCACCATTTTTCCAAGCTCTTCGGCTCAGGCAGCTCCTTTGGAGTGGTTTCCTGGAAGTGTTCGAAGGCGTGATCCACGTTTGTTTTCCTTGCTGATACGGATGATTTTTGCCACGAGGTCTTGGTCGTAATTTCCTCTTTTTGTTGTGTGAACGAAGACGACGCATTTTGCGGTTGAAAGATGAAACTAGGATCATTCCTCATGCTTGCTTGATCTTGAACAAACTTGGAGAAAACTGAGAAAGGTGGGAATGCAGTTTTGTGTTGTTGTTTGTATTTTGTTCCCACTGACATCCAATTCTCTTGAAGTCCGGATGGTAACTTCGAAACAATTTTGTTTACACCTCTAGCAGTATCCAAATAGCTAAGACCGGAGAGGTACGGATCAGTCTTTGGAGCTTCGAGTTCCAGCAGGAGGTCGCCGAGATCTTGCAATTTGGCATTATCCCGGTACGGTATTTTTGGGAAGTCCTCCAACCTCTTCAGCAACGCATCTTCAATTGCCTCGGGACGTCCGAAGGTGTCGTCAAGCCGTTTCCACACGACGTTTAAGCCCCTCGAAAAGTCATCGACGTGCACAGATTTCAACCTCCAAACCTGACGTGATGATTCAGGACCAAGCCATTTGATAAGGAGGTCGAGCTCTTCCTGCGCAGAAAGATCTACATCTCTGATGACGCCCTTGAAAGATGACTTCCAAGCACGAAAGTTCTCAGGTCGATCATCAAACTTCGTCAGTCCAGTAGAGACAAGGTCCTTTCGGCACAGGAACTTCAGGACACCGACAAGTTCCGAGCTGGGACTGTTGGGTGGCGGCGTGTACGCAGGCGGCTGCTGATAATGATGCAAGTCCGTGTGGCGGTTTGCTGCTTCGGCATGCTCCAAGCTCTGGCTTCTCGCGTGCACAACAGTCGCCCGAAGAGACGAAACCTCTGCATCACGTATGGTTGCTTGCTCAGTGATGTAGCTCGAAACCCGTTGTGCTCGGTCTATAGGTGGGTGCGGGTGCACACACTCCCCGCCATCCTGTTCTACGGCTGCCTCGAGTGCACTTGCCTGCGCGTCTGCTGCAGCTGCTTCTTTCTCATGCTGTAAGACTTCAAGTTCGGCCTCAATTCTTGCTTTCTCTAGGCGCATCGCGGCCTTTTTACGACCAAACTCAGCTCTTGCTTTGACGGCCTCGGCTTGCGCGCGTGCCTGCACAGCGGCTAGGCTAATCGTGGAGGAGCCCGATCGTCGTGATCGCGAGGAAGCTCTTGAGTGGGCCGATATAGAGAACTGCGAAGCTGCTTCCTGTGCATTGTCGCGTTCTTGTTGCGTAGCCTCACGTAACTTCTCGCTGACGATCGCCTCACGGTCTGCATCGATTGCCTTTTGGAGCTGTAATTCCTGCCTGGCTTCAGACGTGTTCGCCTTGACGAGAAAGGCAGTGTATCTTGCGGTGACATGCTCGTAGCGCTCATAGCTTGCACGAAGCTGCTTTGCGGCACTGGTAAACTGTCCTTCCTTCGCGCATGACAGTCTGTGAAGAGCGGTTTCCACGTTCTTCCAAATAGCGTCTAGTTTGCGGCAGTGCTCTTCGCGGCATGTTTCATAAATTTCTTGAGCCTTCATCGAAAGTGCTGCTGTTCTTTGCGGTCGAACGTTTGATGTGGAAGCTTCATTCTCTGATGTGACACTTCGACACTCATGCGTCAGCTTGTCCTGATTCATTCTTGCGTGTTTCACGTTTTGTCTCGAAGCGGACGTATGTGAAGTGAATGGTGCTAAGCTGCGCGTTGAATGATGAAACGAGCCCACCTTGTTGCTGCCCTTGTGCTGTCAGCGGCTCAACTCCTGGGCGATGTAATCCTTGCAGTGGGCGAATGTCTGGGCCAAACCGAGGGTCTTGCCGTGGCGACGTATCCCATTGCCGGCGGACGTTGAGTTGGCGGCCGATGGCAGTTGTCTCGCTTTTTTACTATGCTGGTCTCGCAGCTCGCATTTGACGGGTCAAAGCGTCCGCTATCCAGCCAGTTAACGGTCGAACACTGGTGAACATTTAAACAAAACTAACTTTAATTAGCAGGAATATAGATACATTTCATTTAAGACATTCACAAGCACTCGGTCCCCGTAAAAAAGCGGTGCTGCTGGTTGGGCTGCTGGGGCGAGACTGCCGCTTGCGTTTCTTCTTTCGTCGGCGGCGTTTTCTCACTCTCCGTGAGCCGACAAAGACGACGCCGAGCTGCACTCTAATGGTCGCACGTGTCGCCCGTTAAAGTGGGTAACAAAGGAAGGGGTTCGAAGATAAGAATGGGCCCTCCAGTCGGGACATATTTGGGGAAAGGACGCTCCTTCGGCGGGAAAAGACGCTCCTTCGGCGGCACTTCAAAGGCAAACACACACAGCAAATGGCCGCTCTCTTCAAGAGGGGGCAGAACAATAGTCATATTCAGATCGGCGCAGGGACAAAGAAGTAAACAAGAAGTAAGGAGGACAAAGAAGTGCATTTTCGCTGTAATTTTAGCCTCAGGAATAGGTACCAACTAGAGCCAAATGAAGTTTTATCTTAGTGACCATAATCGACGCCCGCAGGGAACGCGAGCCATGGCTCCACGTGCCGCTGCCCAGCGTCGTCTTTATTTTCTTCTCTTGTGGTCGCGCGCTCTGCGGTTTTGTTTGCTGCCCGAAGAAAGGAGCCGCCGGGTCTTGGTACAACGCCAGCGCAAGAGTCCGAGAGTGGTTTGCATTCTGCGCATGTGTCCTGCCGACTGGCAAATTTTTGGGTCCCGATTTCTAAAGATTTCTAGTGTTTCGCCGGAGTTGGGATGTGCGCCTTCGACTTGTACTTTGACATACATGGCGTGGTCGACCGCGCTCACCCGATTATCTCTTGAGGGGGAGTTTTGTACGTCTTGTGCTTTTACCCCAAAGTTTGCGTTGAAGCTATAGACCACACGAAGGTCATTTTGCTCCTGCAGCGGCCGCGTTTGCGAAAGGAGTGACCTGCTAGCTAGGAGAGCCAATATAAGGTTAGTTGAAGTAACGAATGTGACAGTTCGCGCTCGTCCTATGTATACCTGTGCGTTCTTTTCGTGCGTCCTTATTTGTGCTTGAGCATCGCGCTGCAAGCGTCGAGCTGTGACAGTTATTAGTTCGTACTCGGCTTGTGCGCTTTCTTTTCTTGTGTCATTTGTGCTTGAGCAGTTTCAGCAAGTTTCTAGTTGCCTGCCGTTCTTCCTGTGACATTCCAAGTTCTTGCTATCGCATTCATTGCTTCGCCCGTGAGGCGAAACTGTGACTTTTTTTCTATGCTGTCATCATTCATGCTTGAGAGGAAACGTCTTTCTCGTTAAATAAAGGATCGCTGAATGATGGTGTGAGCGTTTTGTTGCGTTCATCGTGCATCATTATAATGAAGTCTTCGTGATATACGAGCGTGGCACTGTTTATCAGACCTTGTAAGGGTAGAACAAAAGAAGCCTACGGAAATTGCTCGCGCTGATTTTCGTGTCGCATGGTCGAGTTTGCATGATCGAGTAAGTTGAGCTTGACGCACTAACATGTAGCAGGCTAGCTAGCAACAGGCTAGCAACGCGGCGTATTCGTGTATACATACATTCACGGACCAGCTTCACTTATTGATGTTCTCATAGCTTGCACGCTTGCGCAGTCTGCAATTTGACCTTGCAAGAAATGCTGTGGGTGAACGCGGTTAATACCAAGCATGTCGAGCGATAGCAGGAGCTACCGCGGAAAGTATGCTACGGCTATTCCGCGCGTCGGCGCCCCAGCGCAGAAAGCAGAGTCACACTGTCCAATTTACTCGAATCCTCTTTGTATTGCCATAACGGGTGTCACGTGACAGGAGTTGAAGTCCAGAGGCGCGGAAGCCCGCCTGAACGCAGCTCTCATGACCGAAGGAGAGGGGTGCGCTGAAGAGAACAAACCTCGCATGCCCATTTCTGGGACGACGCACGTGCGAGGGGAAGAGGAGGAAATTGACCTTGGCTGAGGTTCAAGGTCAAAAGCATGCACAATATAGTTTTCTGGGTTTGTACCTGAGGAGCAGAGCTGTCATTCTCATATAAGAAAAAGAATGCCGTTCCAGAGGCGTTTCGGGCAGTATTCCGCCTAAATCTTTCTTTGGTCAGAAATAGTTAAACTATATCGGCCTGACATGGCCCATGATATCCTGTATAGACACTCGTATTTGCTTAAACGTGTTTTGCCAGAAGTTCATGTTAAATCGCAAGGCGAATCGCCATATGGTAGTGGCACTCGGTGTTACCGTAGCAATAAGGAACTGCCAGCCGAAATTACACTTTCAAGAATTGCAGAGGTGTAAGGCATGCTATGTTTGTACTTAATGAATTAAAGAGAACACACATCTCTCTGCACCGTTTGTTCAAATGGTTTTTCCTCGCAATGCATTTTCTCGCAGAGGGAGCCCTCTGAACAGATTTTTCTCGTTAACGTTAACACGCCAAACCTTCTGACTCAATAACTGTTCGGTCACGTGCGTGTCAGAGCAGAGTGAACAGCAGCGCACACGCGCTCTGGCGCCTTGGAAAATCACGTATTTAATCTGTATGGCATGTCTAGAAGACTTGTTAATAAAATTTGAACTGCTAAACTTACAGGAGGACATAAGAGTGACACAAACATCAATCACAAATTGACATGCATTTGAGTCCAAACATCGTTATACGGTCCACACTCATAGAAGAGGCACGCTCTAGTTCAATTAGGTTTTAATTGCTGAGAAATAAACGTAAACGTGGACTGCAGACCTGGAGTGAGCCGTCGAGCGCGCCAGATTGTTGCAAGGGCCATCACCTGGGACCTCTGAAGATGTTCCTCGAGCGATGGACCCCTGGCAGCTTAGCCTCGGGCACCAGAAATAATTACCCTTGGACAAATAAAGTTAATTCGAATCCAATCCAAAATCCTTAGCACAATTTCATAGAGCTCGGCTTTCAGGCAATTCCACCGAGGTCCATGTCAGCCCAAAGATCTCGGATCACAGCGGCGGCGTTTCGTTTCGCAATCCACTCCCGCATCAGTTCTAGGTGTTCCTGCGTGAAGTGCGACTTCCAGTCTCCTACTGCGCCTTTTCGTACGATGTTCGAGCCCGTTATCTTCCCGGGAGTGGCCAACATGTAGCGATGAACCGCTTCTATGTAAGGCTGATCCTTCTCCGTCAACTTGTCTATGACTGACTGATCAACGTAGCACATTTTGGACATGTACGGCACGCTGCTCTTCTCAACAACATTCCGGTACACGTCCTCGTCTTCCAACAGCATGCGTCTGTACTTCTCTCCCATGAAGCCCGCCAGGGACAAGACGGTGTTTTTGAAGTCGTTCTTCAGCTGTTCGAAAGTGAGAAAGAAGACGTTTTCTTCGTGCCGATGTGCGTACCAGGACAGAAGGTGGTCGCAGTAGTCCCCACGCTCCACTTCTGCGGCGACGAAAGCATGGACGAAGTCGTCGAAGGTGCCATCGGCGAAGTGGTATACTGAAGCCTTCCGCACGTAGTGGTAGAACGAGACGCAGACATCCAGCGGATTGCGGGTCAGGTAGACGAACTTGGCCTTTGGGTTCTTGAGCTGCTGTTGGTACTGAAAGTGCGTTTTAAAGAAGCGTGGCGGCTGCATCTCGTTCAAGTAGCGCATGCCCGTCATCTCTGGGTACGGACACCATCGATAAAATTCGGCGTAGTTTCCGGCGCTTTCTCCCCTAGGTACAAAAGTAGATGGAAAACGAACAACGCAAAGTTGTAGATAGCTCGAGGACAGAAGAATACTGAGTGAAATCTCAGTTTTGAATTGGAGCTATATCTGACAAACTTTCAGACTGCAGACTATGGTGAGTGGAGCATATGGTGGGAATAAATAAACCATGTGGCTCCCTTTACGCTATTTATATCACAACAAAGACCATAATACTAAGGAACCTTTTAACAGGTATGACGGCTACTACTGTGCACTTAACATATGATACGTAATATTTAGCTGACTGCTTGTCCATAAGTCTCGTTTAATTTGCCCAAGCTCACCCTCCTAACGCCATAATCAGGACTATTGTATCGAACTGCAAACTGAGGTCATCAGTGCTGCCGTCATCCATAAATTGCACCATCTAATCCTCTCAGAATACGTGTACGAGTGAGAGGGTGTTAGACACGAGTTGTTTGGACAGTTATTTAGAGAGAACTGTAGGTAGTGCAGAACATGCGGAAAATTCAGCTTGACGTTGTCCTGTTGCCTACGCTACACGTGAGGAGGGGAATGATGGGTGAAATACTATGGCAAAGCAGGACCCTAGCAGCAGACTAACTGCAGATAGTTATAATTCTTTTTTCCAAACAAGTCTGCTATAGATGGCTGCTAGCACAGTTAAGCAGTATTGTCTAGGACCCGAGATAGGTTGCTTGAAAAATAATATGGTTTAGCGTAGTGACTGTAAAGTTTGAATGAGAATAAGACGAGCTTGATGGAGGAATTGTATTTGTTTTTGGTTTTGCAGGCCGGAAACCGCACCTTAATGAAGCACTCCAAAATTAAGGGCTACGAAATGCTTTAATCATCGGGGGTCTTTAACCTGCACTAATTACAAGTCTTAGCACACGAGCGTTATACTGCATCTAGCCTCTACCGAAATGCGCTCGCCGCAGCCACGTTCGTACAAGCGACCTCCATCACTAAGGCACAACTCTATAGCCACTTGGCTGTCGTCGCACGAAGCATGATAAGATTAGATGGCAGTATAAGTTGAGACGTGGTTAAAGATATAAGGTAACACCAAACGACAAATTCTAAGGCAACATCAAATTGTGATATTTTGCTAAAATAACGTCGAAAGAATAATGTTTCTAGATTCATTGTTTCAATTCCGATTGCATTACAGTCGATATTCATCGTGAGATTGGCCGTTGCAAGTTCATTCTGCGGAATTCCGCAAGGTGTCGGAAATGTAAAGATAGGGCAAGTTGGCAACAACAAGTTTGCAGTACTAAGTCACAAACAAATCTATACAGATTTCTCAGCAAGCTTTTTAGCTCACTAAAGATATCCTCGTCGGTGGATCGAACCTGGGAAAAACGCCTTTCCAGAGTGGTCGCTATACTAATTGAGCTAACCAGGATGCTAGGCAGTGCAATTGGCAGTGCGAGGGTGCATCGATCGACAACTTGACATCGACTATAAATATTGCAAATTAGTTCCTTTGAATCCCGCTGGGTGATGGATTGGTTTCGTTAGAGTTATTTTTTTCACCTCTGAAACTTAGCTGTTGAGACACTTTAGGCATTGTATGTTTTAGGCAAAACGTTTTCTAACTTATAACACGTAATTAGCATGTATGCCATCAGCTGATTCTTATTCGGGCAGAAACATTTGCAGGTACCTGTGGAGAATCAGTTGGACGATTTGTTCCAGCCAGTTGTTGCCGCACTTGAGGTAGGACACCAGTACAAGGTCATCATCCAGTGGCATGTAGTTGCGGATGGCCCGCACATACTCGGGCAAGTAGGTGTTCGAGTACTTCAGGCCGTCGATTACTTGGTAGACAGGAGCGCGTTTGGGAGCCATTCCATTCTGAAAATACGGAAAATGCAAAAGGTGATGTGCCTTTCACTCCCTTGTTGCACTTTTAATGACGCAGCTTTTTTTTTAGACCCAGGGACGTCCGGATTTACACAGCACCTAAATAGATATTGCCAGCTGGAATAAAAAAAAAAAGCTTTGCGCTTATATTAATCTCACGTTAATTTGACGTGAAGCTTCACGTGAATCTCTTCCATAGTAGTAATCACTCACAGCGATAACATAGTGCTGCCGCACACACACAAAAAAAATCATACGACACTGTAAGGGAGCGAATGTGCTGGATAAAATATTGATATCTGCCGTCATGGAAATTTATATCCTCACAGCTGTACCTATCTTCGTCGATAGCCGAGTTTACGCAATGTAGGACACCTCTGGATGGATCGATGGCGCCAAGATAAGTGACTGCATACATAGCTGTGTAATTCGTACTTGTTACTGCAATTTCTTATCTGGTGGTCAGGGGAACACAACGCAGTTTAGTTGACCATAAAAATTAAATGACAGTTTGATATTTGGCATTCCCTGCTTGTTATCTGGGTCCAAAAAATATTCGTAATTTGTCAGAAGGGAGGGGAAAGAGGCGCGTTTGTATCATATTTATTTTCAGGTAACCTCTATCCCGTCTTAGTTTCATGGTCTGCCTGCCTTTCTGGAGCACATTTTGTAATAGACAACATTAACGAACTTAAAGGAACTCTGGGGTTTTACATGCCAAAACCATCAAATAATTAACAGGCATGCTGTAATGGGGGACTCTAAATTATAATTTTGACCACCGAGGCAAAAAATAGGACCTACATCTAAGTACCCTCTGAGCGACACTTGTCTGGAGCGGTCGAGCGTATCCGGCTGCAGATTTTGCGAGCGTCGCCTGGCGGAAGCCGCTGGATTCGAGATAAGTTGTATACGAGCACCAACTGTTATAGCTGTTATCGCTGCGTCAATCTGTGGATCTTCTTCGGGGTGATGGCGAAAGCGATGTCTTTATTTTATTTTATTTTTTTTTTGCCTTATTGCGCACTGCGTGTACAGCGCGCTGGTGCTGCAAAACAAAGACAACGTTTATCGCATGCATTGTTTAGCGAAGGTCTTTGCTGCGCGCAACTGCATTTAATTGCTTATCGCTAACCAGTGCAGATGTACTATACAAATGGCATGCTCAGCACGCACAAGAATAGCCCGAGGCTAAGTCGCGGTCGCACGTGAGGCAATATATTGACTGAGACAGCGATAACACCTCGAGTGGAAACGCCGTACGCGCGTTCATGGTAATAGTATCCAACTTATCTCCATAACCACTGGACCATCGTGGCGGGTTCCAACTTATCTCGAACCCAGCGGATGCCGCTAGGCAATGCTGGCGCAGTCCGCTGCAGCCGGCTGCTCGACCGTTCTAGACGTCCCTTCAGGCCATCATTCATCGCTATGATTTTACTCCACTCGCCACTTACCTAATTCCTAGTAGCAGGCTACATATAAAGCCCTTACGCCGGCGGACCAGGCCTACTAGCTTACGCGGGGACTTGGTGACCAAACCGCTGAACCCGACAAAGTTATCTCTCTCTCTATATATATATATCAAATATATTTCTTTTTCTCTCTAGCTCTCTCTCTAAGCCATGTGCAGGCGTTCATGCCTGTGCGCTTAGGGTTTGGTACATCACAGTCACCAGGCCTTTAGCCTGGAGTAGAATCGAACCTGCGCCCTCATGACTGAGTATTATAAAAACACAGATATTATGTCATCGTGATAAGTGACTAGGAAGCTTGGAATGCAAAGAGAATCACTAATCAAGCAAAAAAAAATATCCGAGTTCGTGCATGTTACATCGGCGAAAGTGCGCTTACTTCATTAGAGCGCGAATTCAGTTCTCTTTTTTGCATCCGCAGTTTAAAGAGACGACAACGTACCAGAACATAGGATTAGATATTGGTGGTAATGAAAAGACCATGCATTATAGTGACAGATACAAGCATCTTTTCGCATTGAGTAGGATTTATATTTTTGTATCGGTTTTGAAGGTAACAAAAAACCAGTACGTCACGCAGCCTCTAGCGTAAGATTCTTGAAGCTGTTATAGAGTCGTTCACTTGTCTGGTGCTTTCATGCGCACCAGATGTAGGGCTCAAAATTATAGCATGTATATTATTGTCCATCACCACTCTATTCCGTGCTGCTTACGAGATAAAAGGAGTTGACGCTGAGAAGCGGCGCTATTCGCGACAACTAATGGAACATGGGGAGCCGCGGCGCATGCGCGCAGAGTGCAAGCATATGCAACAAACCGCAGCGCAGAAACACGAACCGCTGCCGTGCTTACGCCCACTGTTTGTAGCATGCGTTGAGTGCATGACTTCACAGTCACCGCAGGTCGAGAAATTCTGGTGAGAAATATTTACCGGCGTTCTCCGCGTTACCATTTTCGGTAAGCTTTCCGTTGCACTAAAGAAAACAGGTGCCATAAATATTGGTTTCGGTACCTTTAAGTTTGTTTGCTAACACGTGCAATGTTAATCATTTGGAAGCACACACAATCTTCCAACGCCACTGGGTCATTTAATATTTGTGGAAATAGGCAGAGTACACTAAAGGCAATGAAAATTGTTCATTAATGCAACGTCACATGGAGAGTCGGAGTTTGTTGTACGTAATAAGAAAAACGTACCCGCTGAGTGAAGAGCTCCTGAAGTAAGTCGTCGTCCAATGAAGCCCTTCCTACAAAGACGACAAGGTGTCTTCTGAAATGGCAATGCTCCCGTGCTTATTGCGATAGGCAAGGTCAAGGGGGCTTCTCGCAGCTACTCGCCATTAAGATAAGGGCCACAGACGTAGAGCGCTTTCCCAGCCTCCATATATTTCTTTTTATTGCCAAATATTGCAGAGAAAAATCGTATCTTGCCAATAACGCTACCAAGTCGCTAAAAGCGTCATTTACCACTGGTTTGTTCGCTAGTCAAAGCAGATGTAGGCGCAAGTATTTTTTTAGGGTTGATATTATTATTGCTGATACTGCTATTACGGTCGCACATGCATGAACACGATGACCAAAGTTAGAGATATTAAAGAGTGTGCTGGCAACTGGTCACCATGATTCCAGTTTTGGAATGGAAGAGATAAGGGTAGCCTTGAAAGGTAGAATCAGTTGTGATATATGCCCGGGCATCTTGATAGAGGACATTGTGATAGATGCCCGGGTATCACTGGACAGTGCCAAGGTTCGCCTCCATAGGCACACGTACAGGTTGATAATTCAACACATCCTAAATGTTCTTTCATAGGTAAAGCAAATAGAATGACACAACTTCTTGTAACGATAACTCCCGGCGACAATACATGCCTTGACTGGTGAAAACTTACAAGAAAATAATATTGAAATATATAAGCTTAGCTCGATGTTTTTGAATTGTTTACTACTCTTGGAGTTAGTAAACAATGAAGTTACAAACATTTGCGTTCTCTTTTTCATCGCGGTCATGCAGCGGCCCTTTAGGGTTTTCTATGGAATGTGCAAAAACATCGCAACATCTCGACTATATCCAAAACAGTGGTAATTTTTTTTAACTTTTATATCACGTATGGTGATTTGTCAACCAAATAACCAAGCAGTTTCTAGCCGGAAATCAGACAATAAGTAAAGGTGTCGCTTGCCTTTAGCCTGAAGAAAAAAATGTGTTGTGGGGGGTGATCAGGCGTCTGGGGGGCACATTGACCTTAGAAAGGAACCTTTGACAATGTTCCGTGAGATTACGTCTAGCTACAAGCTGGGTTGGGGGCGTTTTCCCCTTCCTAATGCTAGGATCAACAGAGCCCAGGGAATCACTTTTAGACTCCTAGAGACGGGTACATATCTTTGCCCGCGAACGTATCGTAGGATAGAGCCGAACTTTCAAGACGAGTGTCTTCGTTGTGGCCTCGAGAGTTCCTCGCTAGCTCACATGCTCTGGCAGTGCCCCGCGAATGTGAGGGCTGATTTATGTGACGAGGACTCGTGGCGGCGGAGTTTACACAGCCCGGACCTGAGTCTGCAACTACTGGCTGTCCGTAGGGCCCGGGCCGTCGCGGAGGGTCTTCATCTTCCGGTGCCGACCTGGGTGGAGCCGCCGACTGGTTGAGGGGGTCTTAGGACTTCCTTACACCAGTCCCTCTGGTCCTTCAATAAAGTTCTTTGTATGTATGTGTCTGTACCGTATGTAAGAGAGAGCTCTAAGAAAAGACATGAACATCTGTCATCACAAGCAAGTATTTTGGACAGGAGCAGTTTGCTTTAACAAAACCACGTGGCCTATTCACCACGTGGTTTCCATGCGGTGAATTCAAAAGTACCACCAGGAATTCAAAAGTACCGCCTTGACGTATGTACTGACGCGGTGATAAATAAAACGGAATAAGAAATAAAACAATGCTCGCCTTGATGACATTGTCTCACCTCAGTACGAAGGAAGTAGAGCGCTACGTGCCAGCGTTATCTCGACGACGGCGTGTTATCAGCTCGGCTAACAATGAATTGACATTTTTTCTCGACATGTTGCGCCACACAACACGTGGCGTTCCGTGCGAGATGTCTCGGCGCGATAACGGCTCCGCGATGCTTCCAGTGGACATATTTTTTTATTGCTATATAGATTTTCCCGTAAGGCATAATACTCTGTGTGTGTGTGTGTGTGTGTGTGTGTGTGTGTGTGTGTGTGTGTGTGTGTGTGTGTGTGTGTGTGTGTGTGTGTGCGCGTGCGTGCGTGCGTGCGTGCGTGCGTGTGTGTGTGCGTGCGTGTGTGTGTGTGTGTGTGTGTGTGTGTGTGTGTGTGTGTGTGTGTGTGTGTGTGTGTGTGTGTGTGTGTGTGTGTGTGTGTGTGTGTGTGTGTGTGTGTGTGTGTGTGTGTGTGTGTGTGTGTGTGTGTGTGTGTGTGTGTGTGTGTGTGTGTGTGTGTGTGTGCCGTAAAACTGGTGTTTTTAAAGTATACTTCTGCGCTGCCGTGGGAGCGGGATTTTGTATGAACGTATTGATTCCAGAGTTTCTTGTAGAACCATCTAGAGCATTCTTCACATATTTTTTTTGTTGTACGCGTTAGTAATTTTCCTTGGGAGGATCGCTAGAATTTTGCATTACCTTATAAAACAAAAGCAAATTCTTTAGAGGATGCTGCAACTGTGTGTAAAAACAAGTTCTGTTAACGATGCTAAGTGTTCAATATAGCCTGCTTCTCTTTCCTTCATTATACTAATATAGATCTCGGAGAGCGGGCTGATGATGCCGAAAGCACAGGACAGCTGCCTTCGTGTTGTAATCGGCTAACGCGTTCGACTGTTAAACTAACGGTTGCAATTTCGAACCCCTCCTTAGGCGATAAACTGCTCTTTTTCCTTCTTTATACAAATATAGCATTTGAAGAGTGTGTTCGTGATGAAAGCAGAACAATGAGTGCTCAAACATAAGGGACACCATACAGCCAGTCAGACGGGTGTATAAAACGCAGTAATGAGTGTTAATTGACAAAGTTTCCACAGTTACACACTTTCACAAAACACGACACATGTAACTGCAGTGATCCGAGAAGTTGACGCGGTTGGACCCTTGACGACAAGCGGCGCCACCTGTCAGCCGCATTTGCACATCAATCGCAAATTTATGTGTATTTGAATCCAAACTTCATTACACGGTCCACGCACTTTGATCCTGTACGCGTTACTTCAAATATGTTTCATTCCCTTAGCAATAAGCGTTAATGTGGAGCGCATTCTTTTTTCATTGGCACAATTTCATATACTCTCGGCTTTCAGACAATTCCGCCGAGGTCCATGTCTGCCCAAAGATCACGAATCACAGGGGCGGCGTTTCTCTTCTCAATCCACTCGCGTACCAAGTCTAGGTGTCGCTGCGTGAAGTGCGACTTCCAGTCTCCCACTGCGCCCTTTCGTACGACGGTCGTTCCTTTCAGCATGCCGGGAGAGGACAACGTGAAGCGATGAGCCGCATCGATGAAAGGCTGATCCTTCTCTGTCAACTTTTCTATGATAGACTGATCGACGTAGCACACCTTGGACATGTACGGCACGCTGCTCTTCTCAACAACACTCCGGTACACGTCCTCGTCTTCCACCAGCATGCGTCTGTACTTCACGCCCATGAAGCCCGCCAGGGACAAGACGGTGTTTCTGAAGTCGTTCTTCAGCTGTTCGTACGTGAGAAAGAAGACGTTTTCTTCGTCCCGATGCGCGTACCAGGACAGAAGGTGGTCGCAGTAGTCTCCACGCTCCACTTCTGCGGCGACGAAAGCGTGGACGAAGTCGTCAAAGGTGCCGTCCTCGAATCCGTATACTGAACCGTTCCGCACGTAGTGGTAGAATGAGACGCAGACATCCAGTGGGTTTCGGGTCAGGTAGATGAACTTGGCCTTTGGGTTCTTGAGCTGCTGTTGGTACTGGAAGTGCGTTTTAAAGAAGCGTGGCGGCTGCATCTCGTTCAAGTAGCGCATGCCCGTCAGCTCCGGGTATGGGCACCATCGGTGAAATTCGGCGTAGTTTTCCGCGCTTTCTCCCCTACGTGCAATAGCAGGTAGAGAAAAGAATGAGACGCTGGTTATTGCTCCTGGATAGAAGAATACGTAGCGAATCTTTCACTTCTAAATCGCAACCGTGTCCAAATGTTCAGACGTCATGTTATCGTAAACGGAACGCAGGATGGGAAAAATTAAAAGTGCGGAACTTGCCTGCGCTATTTATTGGTATCGAAACAAGACAGTGATAAACTGCAACCTTAAAACGGGCGTGACCGTAACTCCTTCGCACTTAACCAAAGATACGCAAAGTTTTGCGGAGTACGTGTCCCCAAATCACGTTTAACTTGTCTGAGATCATTGAATTAACGCTACAATGGTACAGTTTCATCAAACTGCAAATGGTGCCATCATTGCAACCGTCATGCATTAACTGCACTATCCAGTCCATCGGAATGCATGTCCGAGTTCGACAGTGCTACTAACATTAGTTGTTTGAACAGGGAGGAGGAGATATGGGTAGGGAATACGGTAAAGGTATGAAGTTTAACTATACTTTGCCCATTTGGCTACACTTCACGTGTGGATGAGAATAAAGAGTGAAATAGAGAGAAAGCATGAGTGCAAATGTGCATTGCGGCCGCGGCGGCCGCATTTCGATAGAGGCGAAATGCTTGAGGCTCGTGTACTTAGACTTAGGTGCACGTTAAAGAGCCTCGGGCGGCCGAAATTTCCGGAACCCTACACTGCGGCGTCCCTCATAATCATATCGTAGTTTTGGGACGTAAAACCCCAATAATTGTTATTGTCATAAATGTGCACTGCAACGTAGCGAGCCCATTAAAAATTTGTCGGCCCAAACAGCGCTGCGATCAATGGCAGAAAGGTTGCCTGAAAAGTATTCCTGGGGCGTTTTGCCTACTATGTATGTTTAAGTAAGCGTAATATAATATAAGACGGGCTTGAGAAAAACAGATTGTTTGAAATTTGTGGATTTGCGTACGAAAAAAGCCCGGAAAAAGCTTAATGAAGCATTCCCGAATGATGATTGAAAGGCGCTGAGAATGCGCACCCGTTGATACAATCATCGCTCGATTCCAGACAGCGCAGCTGTTCGGACACTATGCTCCGACGACCTGCGCGAAACCATGCTAGCCATCATGCGGGAGGAGCTGCAAAAGTTGTAATCCTTTTCGCAGCCTCAAGTGGCGTCAGTTGTTGACTTTTTACGCGAGGCAATCCAGCAGCCACTGGGTGTTCCTTAGCCAGCGCAACCGCAGCCGCAGCCGCAGCCGCAAGTTATAAGCTACGCTGCTAAAGTCCGTTGTCACACTCTCCTTCCGCACCCGCGTCACCGCTATTTCAGGGTCAGTGCTGTTTCGTGCGAGAGCCATTACTTTCAATTTTGTCGATTGTTAGAGCGCCGATGACTTGATAACTCGCTTCATTGTAATCTAAATGAACTCGCCAGTGTTCGTGCAGGGCATGGTCAACTGCACATCGACAAATGGCACGGGCTGTTAGAACAGATTCAGGCAGCATACACTACGGTTAGGCGATGCCCAAGGAACGTATGCCTAGATGCACCAAAGCAATGTATTTTATCATACAGCATGTAGCTTCATCATTAAGGCGAGAGCCTTAGATGCCTAATCAAACGTGAAAATTGACCGTCGGCGTTGTCGTCGGTGTCCCGCGGGGTCGGGGACAACACGAGGCATACCAAAAATCGTCATGTAATGACATCACCACATGACGTCACGATGACGCCCTTTTGACGTCATCATGACGTCACAGGATGACATCGTCACATGACATCGTAGCTCGGTCAAAGGTGGGCCGATCACAGATGCACAGCAAAATCACGTGACACGTGATCACGTGATCTTTAAGCCAGTGCAAAACCACATTAGGTGCAGAAAGTTTCCTGAGGGTGACTGGGCAGAACCAATACATCGGCTGAGCAGAAAAAGAAGATGGCTTTCGCATTCGAGTCGTCGTAGGCGAATGCATAAGCGATCCTGCGAGTATTTTGTGGATTGATTACGACCGATATTATTCCTGAGGTCGGTTGCGCGAGAATTGTTTTTCGTTTGAAATTTAGCGATTGAGGCAAGCTTGACTTAGCGTAAAGTAGATAAAATGTTTCGAACGTTAACTGCCCAATTTTGGTACGTTTTTCATCTGCTGTTTCACATATAGGTAGAAACATTGCAATGTACCTGTGAAGAATCAGTTCGATGATTTGTTCCAGCCAGTTGTTGCCGCACTTGAGGTAGGACACCAGTACAAGGTCATCGTCTTGTGGCATGTAGCTGCGGATGGCACGCACGTTCTCGGGCAAGTACGTCTTTGAGTATTTCAGGCCGTCAATAACTTGGTAGGCAGGAAAGCGCCTGGCCGACATGTCTTTCTGGAAATACGTAAAATCCAAGAGCCGGATGCGCGTTTCAATCTATTGTTGCACTTTGAATGACGCAGAATTTTTGTTTCTTGAATCCTGGTGCATTCAGCCTCTATGCTTACTTTTTTTCCCTACCAAAACAAACAGCAGCTAAAGAGATGTTCCTGACTCGAATAAAGTACATCAAAATAGCATAGTGTTGACGTTACTACAAGAAATAATGAAAACAACAACAACAAAGTACGTTTTCGTATGTAATCCACCGTATGATCTAGCGGTTGTGGTGCTTGACTGCTGACGCGAAGGTCGTGGTTACGAATCCCGGCCTCGGTGGCCGCATTTCGATGGAAGCGAAATGCTAGAGGCCCGTGTGCTTAGATTTAGGTGCACGTTAAAGAACACCAGATGGTCGAAATTTGCGGAGCCCTCCAGTACGGGGTGTCTCATATTCATGTCGGGTTTTGGGACGTAGGACCCCAACAGTTATTATTAAATTTTCATGTATAGCACACGCCTTTTGCTGTATTCTAAGTTAGACGAAAACATATCTTTAAGTTAATCCTTTCCACTGTCGCAATCACTTCCACCGAAAGCCAAGAGCAGCCACACACGCACGCACAAAAAATAAATAATAACGTAGTGTAAGTACACGGCTTGACTGAATAAAATACTGATAACTGCCGGGATGAAATTTCTGTCCCTACCTATCTGCGTCGTGAGGCCGAAAAACCATAAACATCACCAAGCCGAAGTTATACAAAATAAAGGCACTTCCGGGTGGCTTTATGGCGCTTAGATAAGTGACTCTGTAATCACTATGGCGCAATTACTGGCTCTTGAGTCACGTCTTATCTGGACCATCGGGGGAACAATCAAAGCACACTTAAAGATGGCCATAAAGATGAAATCGCAGTGGGATGTTAGGCTTTCATTGAGTATCATCTGGGTTCCAAGAAATATTCGTTAGGTGTTAGTAGTGCGGAAATAATAATAATTATTATAATAACAATTGTTGGGGTTTTACGTCACAAAACTCCGATATGATTATGAGAGACGCCGTGGGGGGGGGGGGGGGGGGGGGGGCTCCTGAAATTTCGATCACCTGTGATTCTCCAACGTGGAACTAAATCTAAGCACACGAGCCTCTAGCATTTTTGCCTCCATCGAAATGCGGCCTTCGCGGCCGGGATTCGATCCCGCTACCTTCGGGCAAGCAATCAAGCACCATAACCACTAGACAACCGCGGCGGGTAGAAGTGTGGGCAAAGAGGCACACTTGTATCATGATAATTCGCTCGTAACCTTTATTGCACCTTAGACTAAGGCTTGTGTATCTGGAGGACATTGTGTAATAGACAGAAATGACTAACTTAAAAGTATTCTGGGGTTTTACATGCCGAAACCATGATATGTTTCAGAAGCACGTCTTACTTGGGGACTATGATTTAATTTTGACCACCAGGGGCTCTTTCACAGAACCGAAATATAAATACACAGGTGTTCTTGCATTTCCAGATTTTCATCCAAGTGAATATTCTTTGCAACCTTACTGGCTACAACTCGTCGATTACAATACGTGCTGCATACTATTTAGTTAAAGCGTTAATTTGTAATGTATATAATTTAATATGAACAGCGTAATTTAAACATTTTTGAGACCCTAACACGCCTGGCAGTTCACTTTTAAAGAAACCTTCCTCTTATCTGGGAAATTTTACGTTAGGACATTTTTTAGTGTTTTCTAAAACACCCGGTATATTAACTCCTTTCCTTCACACCACCTTTCATCGGTGCGATTTTAATCCACTCACATCTTAGTGTTTTTTACGTCAGCGTTACCCTACCATAGAGAAGAGACTCAAACCTGCGTCCTCATGACTGAACACTATAAACACATATTAACTGTGTCGTCATGGTAGGTAGTCAGCAAGCTTATAACGCAATGACAATCACTAATGAAGCAAAGCAAATATGCAGGTCCGTATAAGTTGCATCAGCGAAAGTATGATCACTTCAGCAAAACGGATTCATCCCTCCTCTTCGCGTCTGCTGTTCAAGTCGATTTGCAAACACTTCCAATGCCGCGCACTTGGGAGCTCACACAAGCGTCTAACACTGTTGCGTAATTTTGTGACACACCAAGGCGTACGCAAAGTGTTAATCGATGTTACGTCACAATGAAAGCTGCAGCCTTATATTCGTAATAGGAAGTACGTACCCGCTGATTGAGGAATCCCTGAGCTAAGCTGTAGTCCGACGAGGCTCTGTCTTTGAGGAAGGCAAGATTCCTTCTGAAAGGGCGATGCTGCCGTGCTTATCACGATAGGTGAGAGCAAGAACATCTCTCACAGCGGTTCACTGTTGGTGATAAGGTCTCCTGACGTGGAGTTTGTGCAGCCTTCATATCTTTCTTTGCACTGCCACACGTTTTGAAGACAAATTATATTTCGGCATGAGCACCATTGATCAGCGTCATTTATCAGTGAGTTGTTTCTTCGCTAGGGAAGGTACAAACAGACACTAGCACTCTTTTTTGGGATTATCATTGTTGCTATTATTACTGCTATTGCGTTTGTACATACTTGAACACGACCACAGAGAGGAGAGGAAACGAAAGTGGCAGCTGGCAACTGGCCACCAAAATACGTGCTTTCGACAAGAAGAGATAAGGACAGTATTAACACAAGGAAGCAGTTGGGATAGAAGTACCTTGTTGGGCGGGGGCATGCCCTGGCAGTGTCAAGATTCGCTTGCATAGATACGTGTAGAGGCTGATGTGGTTTCCACATATCCTTAATGTTATTTCATTAGTAGAGCGAATGCCACGACACAGCGAGTTATCGCTGTAACTCTCGGTGACAATATGACTTTGCTGGTGAAAATCTGCAAGATATATAGTCTTAAGACGCTCCGATATGTTGCGTCACTGCTCTTTATTAAACACTCTTTGTTAAGCTTTGAGGTGGTAGTATAGCCACCACCTTTTATAACCATAATGTATCACGTGACAGTGGTGTGACTATGGTAACGCGCACGCCATTTGTTGGGCTAACTGTTGCCTTCTTCCTTTTCAGTGGAAGCTGTGTATAGTGAGATTCACCCAATTTCTCTGGCACATGCGCGCTTATGATGTTGATAGCTTTCTGATAGGCCGCACAGATTTCTGTGGCACATAAGCGTTTGTTGGGCTAACTGCTGCCTTCATTTTTAGTGGACCAGTGGTGAGTAGTGGGATTCACCCAATGTCTGCGGCGCATACCCGCTTATGATGCCCACAAGCGTTACCACGGATTCCGGATAAGAAAGGCTCGACCAATAACAGCTTCGCTGGTAAAATAACGTACCGTCTCGACTATGGGAGGGGGTACCCAGAGGTAACAGGAATAGTGCTGCATTAGGCGGAGCGAGCGTAGTATCCCATTGTCCCGATAGGCGAACATCGCGCAACTCCTTTCGAGTAATTTGCATGCGGTGGCTTGTCCCAGGAAGGATTTCTCTGGGTACAGGGACTTTTTCGTAAGTTGAGTTTCGCGTGCTCGTTGCATTTTAAATGCGAAGCATTTCTTAGCGAACTTCTGCGACTTTGACCGTATCTATCTATCTATCTATCTATCTATCTATCTATCTATCTATCTATCTATCTATCTATCTATCTATCTATCTATCTATCTATCTATCTATCTATCTATCTATCTATCTATCTATCTATCTATCTAGCCGCCTACGACTTTGTGCTCTCCTGGTCGCTTGGTTAATCGAATGTGCACCAAAATTGGCATGGCGTAACATGACTGTATGACGAACATAAATGACAAGTCATAACATGAAAATCATGACACGAATGTCATGTACAGCATGATTTACGTGCCACGCTCATGGTGCGCTGGCGGCCGTTTCGCTAGCTTTATATACACCAAGATTGGTATCTTGCGACGTGACCGTTTGACGAACATAAATAACACGAGTTATCATGAAAATCATGACACGCATGTCATGTACAGCATGACTTACGTGCCACGCTCATGGGGCGCTGGCGGCCGTTTCGCTAGATTGATATGCACCGAAATTGGTATCTTGCGACGTCACCGTGTGAAGAACATAAATAACACGAGTTATCATGAAAATCATGACACGCATGTCATGTACAGCATGACTTACGTGCCACGCTCATGGGGCGCTGGCGGCCGTTTCGCTAGCTTGATATACACCAATATTGGTCTCTTACGACGTGACCGTGTGACGAACATAAATAACACGAGTTATCATGAAAATCATGACACGCATGTCATGTACAGCATGACTTACGTGCCACGCTCATGGGCGCTGGCGGCCGTTTCGCTAGCTTGATATACACCAATATTGGTCTCTTACGACGTGACCGCGTGACGAACATAAATAACACGAGTTATCATGAAAATCATGACACGCATGTCATGTACAGCATGACTTACGTGCCACGCTCATGGTGCGCTGGCGGCCGTTTCGCTAGCTTGATATACACCAATATTGGTCTCTTACGACGTGACCGTGTGACGAACATAAATAACACGAGTTATCATGAAAATCATGACACGCATGTCATGCACAGCATGACTTACGTGCCACGCTCATGGGGCGCTGGCGGCCGTTTCGCTAGATTGATACACACCAAAATTGGTATCTTGCGACGTGACCGTGTGACGAACATAAATAACACGAGTTATCATGAAAATCATGACACGCATGTCATGTACAGCATGACTTACGTGCCGCGCTCATGGTGCGCTGGCAGCCGTTTCGCTAGCTTGATATACACCAATATCGGTCTCTTACGACGTGACCGTGTGACGAACATAAATAACACGAGTTATCATGAAAATCATGACACGCATGTCATGCACAGCATGACTTACGTGCCACGCTCATGGGGCGCTGGCGGCCGTTTCGCTAGATTGATACACACCAAAATTGGTATCTTGCGACGTGACCGTGTGACGAACATAAATAACACGAGTTATCATGAAAATCATGACACGCATGTCATGTACAGCATGACTTACGTGCCACGCTCACGGGGCGCTGGCGGCCGTTTCGCTAGCTTGATATACACCAATATTGGTCTCTTACGACGTGACTGTGTGACGAACATAAATAACACGAGTTATCATGAAAATCATGACACGCATGTCATGTACAGCATGACTTACGTGCCACGCTCACGGGGCGCTGGCGGCCGTTTCGCTAGCTTGATATACACCAATATTGGTCTCTTACGACGTGACCGTGTGACGAACATAAATAACACGAGTTATCATGAAAATCATGACACGCATGTCATGCACAGCATGACTTACGTGCCACGCTCATGGGGCGCTGGCGGCCGTTTCGCTAGCTTGATATACACCAATATTGGTCTCTTACGACGTGACCGTGTGACGAACATAAATAACACGAGTTATCATGAAAATCATGACACGCATGTCATGTACAGCATGACTTACGTGCCACGCTCATGGGGCGCTGGCGGCCGTTTCGCTAGATTGATATACACCAAAATTGGTATCTTGCGACGTGACCGTGTGACGAACATATATAACACGAGTTATCATGAAAATCATGACACGCATGTCATGTACAGCATGACTTACGTGCCACGCTCATGGCGCGCTGGTGGCTGTTTCGCTAGCTTGATCTACCCCGGAATTGGTCTTGCGCTACGTGACTGTGTGACGAACATAAATAATAGGAGTTAACATGAAAACCATGACACGCATTTTCCTCAATGACATACAAGACGATGTATGCAGCTCTTTGCTGGCTGCTTCGCATTACATCGTTTCCCACAATGCGTGGGATCTGCCGGCTTTTTTTTTTTTTCGCGATATCCGATTGAAGTAAATAGAGAATGGCTGTGAGATTTCGTTTCTTGCCCCGGCAAAATGACGTGGAAACTACTGTGTTTTTAAACACCGTTTACAAGGACACTGAGATGGCAAAAACTTAAGGATATGAGGGACTTTCTGTTTTCCTTTTGTCTTATTTAATTTCTTTTAAGGGGGAAGTGTGGACTTATGACAAACCTCGTTCTAAACGTCCGCGAACTTCACGAATGGAGGAAAATATCGACAAAAATTGCGCACTTATGCTTTAAGACCGACGACGGTCCATTGAAGAGTTGTAGAAGCTATCTGGTACAGCTCGGGGCTAGTTTCAACGAATTTTAACCGAAGATTTGGCAATGAGAAGGGTCGTTGAGAAATTTCTGCCTCGAATATGGATAAACGAGCAAAGAGATGTTCGAGTGAACACAGGCCGTTCTTTGAAAGAACCACTCCAAAGCGACCCAGACGTTCCCTCCAACGTTGTTCCTTCTGACCAGTCGTGGTGTTCTTGCTACCCCCGAAACAAAATTTTACGTCCGCACACAGTTCACTTAAAGCGACTGCCATATAAAAGGACAAGCGCGCGAAACTGATTTGACGAAAGAAATCGCTGTGCCCGGGGAAACGCTTCCTGGTTGAATCCACTTGATGCAGTGAACTCGAAAGGTGTGGCATGATGCTCGCCTAGCAGCAGAATTTCGTACTACGGTAGATCCGCCCAGCGCAGCGCTATTCCGGTTTCTTGTGAATACCACCTCGTATACAAAACAGTGGTCATTTTTTCAAGATTCAGTTTACAGATGGGATTTATCAACCATAAAACAAAGCAGTTTCTAGTTTGGGATAAGATATTATCTAAATGCGTTTCTCTACTCTAGAGCAAAAAAAATGTTTTTGCCCCGAATGTAACAGAGAGCACTAACAAAATACGTGAACATCATGCCATAATCCGTTCCTTATCTTCGTTTTGAGCTATCTGTGATGAACCTTACCATATATGAGCTAATGCCCACCTGCTCACATTAACGTTCATACACGTGATTGTAAAAAAAAATCACAGTTTCGCCGCAAGGGCGAAGCAATGAATGCGATAGCAAGAAACTAATGATATACGAAATGAGGCTCGCCAATGGGTACTCTCACTTTGAACAGCGATCCTGTTGCAAAGGCGGCCGAAGCAGCGAAGGAAACTAGCGTGCTTCAAGTGTCGAGCTATGACACTTGATAGTTCGCGCTCATCATCTGTTTGTTCGTTTAGCGGCGTCGTTTAGCGGCGCTCCGTAACATGAGCGCGGACATCACGTTGAAAGCTTGAAACATCCCTCTTGCTCTCACCACGAGACAACCGCGCGAGCAGACAGCGGAAGGCCACGGTTCTCCTTGCGCAAATATAAGCGAGCGAGCTCGCCGACGACTTTTAAATGCGCCCGCCTAAAACCCCTGAAACTTCGTAAAGTAGCGACACTTTCCTCCTCCGCTCGCGTTCCTCCTCGTTCTCTGCTCCTTCGCACTCTCTTTTCGATCATGGCGCCACCTACGTTGCTCCCAGCGCTTGCTTGCCAGGCGGCGCGCTTTAAGCATTCGCACTAGCCGTCTAGCTTTTGGTATCCTTTTTTTTTTTAATTATATGTTGTTTAGGAGATGTTAGGACGCGTTTGTAAAGGACATGCGTAATGTTGAACGTTAATGTCCCGCTCTACATGAAGCCTTCCGAAACTTATACATTGTATACGTCATCCTCGCGAGGCGAATTCGTCGTGCATACCAATGACGCACCGAGGCTGCCAGTACGCACTAGAGGCAACCGTTCCGAAGCATCGGTTGGGTAAATATAGTTAACGCCGCTATACGTGCCTGTATTATGTAGCACTGTACACTGCAGTATAAAAGGGGGCGTATTTGAGGCATCTCTTTCCCACAAAACGATATCCAGCATTTGGCTCGCTTGTTTTTTTTTCTTTTTCGCCAAATCTCTGCGTGCTAAGAGGCGTATTCCTGTCCCGAAACAAAGCCATCAATCTCGCCTGTCTTTCCTTGCATTATCGCCGGGCGCACCGTACTTCCAGGCACGGATGGCGTGCGTGTTATTAAACAGCACCTTGATAGGAAAGCGGCGAGCGCCGAGTTTTCAGGAAAGGAAGCGCAAACTAGCCAGACGACGGTTGTTGGTGAGGGGCAAGAAGGCTCCACAATGGGTACGGACAGTTTTTAGAGTGCAAGAAACGCATGGGCAATGGGTGTTGGCGGTATTATGCTACAGGGGCGTAGCCAAGGGGGGGTTGGGGGGGTTCAAACCCCCCCCCCCCCGAAATTTTTCAGTTGTGCTTGTGTATATATACACGCACACATACAAACGCACGCACGAACATACATAAAGTATGGTTGAACCCCCCCCCCCCCCCCGAAGAAAATTTCTGGCTACGCCCCTGTTATGCTAGTTAAAGAGAGGCGACTAATATTTATTTAGAAAATGATTGTCAGTTCAAGCAGCAGCTCGGAGCTTCATTGAAAGAAGAATGCTCAAGAAGGCGTACATCATTTCCAGTCAAGACAGCGTTGGTTGATTCGTTAAGAGATTAGACGCACCAACCATAGTGCGCAAGTGCGCCTCGTAGACGTACTTGACATACGAACTATACTCGCTGCTCAATGAACGAGCAAGCGAAAGAATAAACTAGCCAGCTGCCACCGTAAACGTTTCCTTCGCGAGAGCTCCACTCGCGGATAATAACATCATCTGGGGTTTTACTTCCCAATACCACGATGATTATGAGAGACGCCGTAGTGGTGGGCTCGGGAGATTTTGACCATCTGATGTTCTTTAACGAGCATTGACATCTCACGGCACACTGGCCTCAAGCTATTCGCCTCCATCGAAGTGTGACCGCCGCGGTCGGTCGCGACCTTCGGGTCAGCAGCCGAGCACCATAACCTCTGCTCCACCGCGGCGGAAAGCCACTGGCGGATATAAACCTCCACACGAAATGGCACGTAAACCTTCGCGCTAAATAACACGTGTACGTGAGGTTCCTAAACAATGAACGCACCCTGCGACTCGGTTGGGCACGCACGCTTTGCCTACCTACCTTCTATCGCAAGTCCACCGGCGTATCTGTCGACGTACAAGAGCCACAGAAAGCTCTTTGCTCCAGGAAAAAAAAAAAAACCGAGCACGCAACAAAAACAAACAGAGAGTACCACTCCTAATGTGAGTTTTCACACTGCAGCTTTGTTTCTTCAAAAGAACTGCGCCGAATCTCTGAAGTTTCGCAATCACATTTTCGATCGTCAGTCGGCGTGCCTCCGTAGTCGGCGTGCCATGCTAGGCGCACAAACCAATGTCTACGGCGTTATAGCACGCAGCTATTTGCGCGAACCTCGACGAGTACTTATAGTGGGAGGATAGCAACTTACCTCGCACAGTCGCGTCGAAAGCGTCGGCCGAAAGTTCTATCTTCCGATTCAGTGTAACCAAGCCTTCCTTCGCAACTCGTTGCGCTTCCCGGATGGTTTTTGCCTTCGCTTTATTTTTTTCGGCATCCGAAAGCGCAGCAGAAGCCCATGGCAACCAACCGCGACGTCGGTCATGTGTGCAAGGTATCACAGAGCACAACGCACGCGGTATGGAAAGTGCATATCCTTAGAACACGTGCGCTGAGAACCAGCGAGCCCGCACTTCGAGAGCAAAGATGGCAGTCGCGAGCGACTGTAAACAAACGAAAGCGGCGCGCTGTCCCACGTGACGGCAGTTGGGCCAATGCCGACGCGGCGTCAGCCTCGGAGAGGGCAGCGGAGGGAGAAAAGAGAGGAGGCGCGCTTTTATGCACGTATGTCGCTACTTTACGAAGTTTCAGGGACTTTACGCCCGTCGCGCTCATAGCGCCATCTCGCTGGTAATGAAGAAACGCTTATAAGCGCCGGCCATCTCTGAGTCCGTCCAGCGGCAAAGGGTGTGTATATAACGCTCGCCGCTAGCTCCGTGGAGGACCTGCGTTCCGTGGCGTAGTGACTAGCACAGCTCGCTGCGGAGCAAGAGGTCCCTGGTTCGATTCCGCGCTTCGGAAGCATTTTTCTGAATTATTTTTCTTTGGCCCTTTTATATATATATACATACTTATACATATACGGTGCATGACGGCGGCGACGGCGACGGCGACGGCCAAATTCAGCCGAGACTGTCCATATAATTGCTATCGCAATAAAAAATTATAGCGACAATTCCTGACATACCGCTGACGGATCGTGTTCCGTATAAATAAAACGTTTTTACCTTAGGCTTGTTGTTAAGATAAAATTTCGGCCAGATCTGATGCTGAACATGCTTTCCTTGTATGATTAGCGATGGGTACCTGCCAATACGAAAGAACACTTAAGAACGACACTTAAAAAGCCTCGTGAATTCGAGCCCGTATTTATTAGCTCTGGAAGGAATTACGCTATAGGTTGTTTACATCCTCCCTATTTTTGCTAGCAAGGTTCAGTATTGTTGACAACAAAATACGCTAAATTGCTAACAACGCGGCTTGGTACAAATAATTCTTAGGCACACTTTAGGTTTTGTGGAAGTCATATCATATCTAGTGGGAAAAAAAAAAACTTCGAAACTGAAGCGCCGATGTATTCACTGCACACTTTGTCTAGAGAAACGAGCGACTGGCTTCCTGAAGATCTGTTGTGTTGCTCAAAAATTCGTCATATTGCTAGCTTGAGCATCGCGAACACCTGTTGACACAGAAGAATCACTTTAAGCTTACAGCAGGTTTAGCGAAGGCATCCCGCGGAAACTACAAGCATAAGAGCTTCACGCAGCATTAACATATGATCTCAATACAAAGTATGGTTGCTACGAATGTTTTTGTCAATTATTCAGTTAATTAAAGCAGCAAGCTGATCGCGTTGGTAGGTTAGCCCTTTGTAGGTTCGCCTGTATTTTTGGCACGACGTTATGAAAACCGGCTGTGGTATATACATATAAAGTACAAAACAAGTAGTATAAAACAAATTTCATAAAAATAAAGCCAGTACTTTGCTAGAAAAAAGGGGGACACATATGTCCCACTGACTCCTGAAGCTACCATCATGCGATCACATCACCGAATATTTGGAGATGAAATGGCCGTAACAAGTGGCGCAGAGGAGCACCTCTGATGCAGGGCAGAGGATCGCCGTGAGCACCTCATTTTTAGCAGCGGAACAGCACCTACACTCTAAGAAAAAAGACAGTCAAAAGAGTGACATGGAACCGTGACTCTCTTCGGGTGTCCATCTGACCCCTTTGGAAGGTTCAGGCAGAGAAAAAGAGTTCGCATTTGGGAAGGAGTCACTGGACCCTCCTGAAGCGCGTTTCGATTGGCTTCCATCATGAAAGAGCGGCCGTGTACGCCATACATATCGCGCGCTTGCCCTTTGGCGCCGTTGTGGCGCCTTGCTCGGCGACGCCGACGGGGTTGGCGCCGGGGTGGCGCGCCGCTCTCAGTCATCTCAGTGTCTCAGTCTCCTGGTCTATTGGAATGCGTTGCGTGGTTGTGTTGGTTGCGCGTCTTCGGTGGTGTTGACGCCAGCTCCGTGCACGAAGTGACGATTGGAGGGCGGAATATTCATGGAGCTGCGGACACCGACAACGGGCGCCAGTTAACGGTGAGTGTACTGCTTTCGTAGGTACTCATTAAACAGCTTTAGCTGGGCGTCTGCAGCAGCTCTGCGGAATCTGCCAGCCATTTCCAACAGTAGCCTGTGTCCGCGGGGCTGTTGCGGATGGCCAACTAAAGCTGTCAGTTAACAAGTTGCCACCGTTATGCGCGTTGCTGTACAAGCTCCCATAAAGTGAGCGATGCAAACAATTATCGAGGGTCATTTCTTGCTGATCGCACGTCGTGTCTGCACTACTGAAGGTGCAAGATGTCGTTTTGAGATGCACTTTAGTCTACTTCATAATAACATTTCCATCGACCTTGAGTGTGCAGCGTGCTTCCACGCGTGGGAACGTGAGAAAAAAAGCCTGTGTACAGAACGCTCAGACGCACTATATGTAATGGTTTTTGTTGGCTTAAAGACGGTAGTTTGAGGTGCAGATATGTAGTACGGTGGCTTCCAGAACGTACGCGGTAGTCATTCAAGTTGGACACGCCTTGCTGGTAAAGTGAAAAAGCTCTAGACTTTCGACGGCGCGCGTTGTTGCGGCCGCCGCCGTGTACTCTTTTCCCTCGTTTCTGTTTGCTGTTTTCGTGGTTTGCATACACTGCGATGACGTTGGGCGCTATAACAAAATCGAGTGAGTGTACGTGATTGTGGGAGTTATGTGCGCTAATTCTAGCATATGACATGTGTGATCTCGACGTAGACGGCGTACGCACGCGCTGGGTGTCGTTCGGGACCCTGGTACTCGCATCTGTTTGTCTGAGTATTCAAGGATGGGTTACGTTTGTAAAACATGCGGTCAATAACCGCTCACGGCATGCCGCTGGCTGCCGGAGGATGTGCTTTGTTGTTTTGTTGTTAGCCTTTATTATGTCAGTGTGAACCACTTATTGTGTAGGTTTTGCAAACCTTTACTGCAATTTCATTTTCTCATCATAATATCACGTTCTGCTTTTCAGATACCGTTTTTCATGGTGCTCACGCTGGACAGGAGCGACAACCTAGCAAGCCACAAGTCTGATGCCTCAAGCCGTCACCACTTTTTGATTTATTCTTAATCACAAGGAATAAATATGGAAACATTATGGCGATTTCTGCTGTTCATTTAGCACTATATGACACTGTGCACATCACAGTCACACATTTTAGTTGGCTATACTCATAGAAGCATGTAAATGAGGAATACCCGAACTTCTTAATTGGAAATCAAAGACCATCTTTTCGCGCTTTCTATATAACTTTGCTGGAAAATATGTGTTGTTTTGACGAGTTTTATTAAAATGCTAAAACTGAACTATTCTTTTTTTGCAGTCGCTGGGCAGAACGGCAAGTATTATTGGACTTGCTTAAAATGACTACTCCACTATTTTCAACAATAGTCGCTCAAAAGGAGAGCAAGGGTCAAATGAGTAGCTTAAAATACTTGTGGAGTCGCTTGACGCTTCGGTGTGGGTCACTTGACCCCCGTAGGAGTGTTACCGGCAAGAGTCGTCTGACTCCCTATGAGTGGTAACGTGATCCTCCCGATGAGAGTCTTTGCACTCTTCCTAGAGGGTCAGGGGACTCTCCTAGAGCGAGCCGACCCTGACCAACCAACAGAGTCACCGTGACTATTTAAAGAGAGTCCTATACGTGGCAAGTCAGAACTCTCTGAAAAGAGTCACGCATACTCTTTTTTTTTCTTAGAGTGTACACTTTCGACTTGTAAGCCTTTGGGGCTGTGGTCTGTTCCTGTAAAGTTTGCTTCACCACACGCACAAACCGTTCTTTGTCAGTTTTGTTGTCCCTTCTTCCGCTGTCGAAATGGTCGAGTATTGGTAGACTGTAGGACTGGGCGTGTTGGTACAACATGATTATGAGTGCAAAACAACGCAGCCGAAAGGAGGGTCCTCTGTGTCCTCTTCTGTCCCCTCCTGCCGGCTGCGCTGTTTTGCACTCATAATCGAGTACCGGTGTTGTCCCTGAATATCTGCCCACTTTTCAAGAGGTATGTGATATCAAGAAAATGATTCCCGTGCACCGTTATTCCCAATTAGGCTTACCGAAGAACGTGGCAATTTCGAAAAGGGCTGTGTTTCGATCCATTTATCGGTCATGTCACTGCACAAATCTACATAAACACATGATCACTGGGAGCTGAAATTGCCTCTCTTGAAAACCAGAAAAAGAGAAGGCTGTCTGGCATTTTGAATGACAGGTCTTTTATATCTGAACGGGGCGAAAATATAGAAGCTTCCGTAAAAAAAAAATGGAACAAATTTCAAAGGCACTGTGGTACTACTGCCACCTTCCGAAACCACGATAGAACATTTTTTGTTCGAGCTTACACAGGCTTAGGTGAGATAACAGCCACTTAGCGTTGTGCTAATTGTGACAGCTGATGTGAGAGAAAAGTTTTTCTGCAGAATAAAAAGTGGGACGTATATGTCCCGCTGTTGCACAAAGGGTTAATATCTTTGAAAGAAGAGCGCGAAGAAAGCAACGAACGAAGTTGTCTTTGGTAAGGCACATCAGGAGCCGTAGGGCTCAATGTGGATGTTTAGTTCCGAATTAATGGGGTCACTTATAAGTGTAGGTGTAGAGCTAGATGTGAGTGGCCTTTGTTTATTGTGGTTCAAATCGTTGTTGTCGTCATTTTCATGCCTGTGTCAACTGCAAAATGCCGTCCAGACATGATTTAGTGGATACTGATGCCGTTTATTAGTAGCGTAGAAATTTAGACTCGCTCGTGTAATATTCGCAGTCTCTTTATGTCGAGCAAAAAACGCGGTGACATAGAAGAACGGACACACGCATATGTAATTTAGCGCCCAGTGTCCGTATGTTCTGTGTGTGTTTTTCGCATTACGTAAAAAGACCGTTTACTATATGCGCAAACACAACAAGAACTCTAATAGTTTTGGAACAAAACCAGGAAACAAACGAACAATATGACAATTCTTTTCGCGTATGTTTATTCTCTCATCAAACATCGCTTACAGCCGGAAAATCTTGGTGATAACATACAGCACAGGCTAAGTGAGACAGGGAAGAGAACGGTGGTATAAGAGTGTCATTATTGCCGGTGATAAGCTCTGTTAGCTTTACTGTTGGCACGTATTCGCGAAAATATTTTTTTCGTTTATACGAAAATCTCAGAATTACAGGCTAGAAAAAGATGTATTGCCTGAACATTTTGATATAGACTACATCGCGCGTTATTAGGAGGTGTGAAATCACTAAAGAGGAGGCAAAAAAAAAGATAAGCAAGAAGAAAGAGTGCATTGACAAAAGCAGTCGTACGACGTTAAATGTCCAGGTCAAGTGATCCACTCTGATTTTGCTCGTCCGAAGAGATAGTTAGGCCGCTTCTTAGTTCATACAATTCCACCAAGATCCAAATCCCCCCAGAGCTCCCGAATCACTTGAACAGCCCCTTTTTTCTCGATCCACTGGCGCACAAATTCGAGATGACGATTCTCGAAGTGAGCTTTCCAGTCGCCAACGATTCCTTTTCTTACAATTACCGGGCCTTTGATCCCACGACGGTTCATGACGTGGAAGCGACGACAGGCGTCCGAGAAGGGGGCGTCTTTCTCGGTTAGCACTGAAACAACCTCTTTATCCATAGAACAAAGCTTCGACATGAAAGAGACACTGCTTTTCTCCACCACGTTCCTGAGCACGTGCGGCTCGTTATCTAGTAAATTCCTGTACTTATCTCCCATGAAACCTGCCAGGGATATTACGGTGCCGCTGAAATCTCGTTTGAGTTCTTCGAAAGTTATAAAGAACACGTTTTCTTCGTGGCGATGGGCGTACCAGGAGAGCAGGTGATCCAAGTAGTCCCCGTGGTCCACCTCTCCGTTCACGAAGGCCTCGACGAAATCACCGAAGCTACAATTTTCGAAGTCGTACTGTGGCCCGTAGAGCGTGTAGTAGAAGAAGGAAACGCAGACGTCCAGCGGGTTCCGAGCTAAATATATGAACTTCGCTTTGGGATTCTTCAGCTGGTGCTCGTATCGAAAGTGTGTCTTGAAGAAACGCGGCGACTCCATCTCGTCGAGGTAGCGCAAGCCGTACAGTTCCGGATAAGGACACCGCCGGTGAAACTCGGCGAAGTCTTGCGCACTCTCTCCCCTGTATGGTCGGTGAAGAAAGAATATATACTGTCACGTTTTCCGCTCACCCAAGTATTTCATGTATGTAATTTCCTACGCAGATGCACTCGTACCAGTTATAAAAACCACTGACAATATAAAACGCTAATGGATGTGCTGGTACTCCATACTATGGTGGCTAGAAGGGGCAGTGTGATAGGCAGGGGCCAGAAGGTGCACATACGCGCAATGAAACATGGCGGCAGGTCGAGGCGGCGCTGCGCGCGCCGGGAGCGCGTGCAGTGTTGGTACAGCGTGGCTGAGGGCTGTGTGTGTGTGTGTGTATATATATATACATATATATATATATATATATATATATATATATATATATATATATATATATATATATATATATATATCGAATTTGTTCGTTAAGCGGGCATGCATTTGTTGCACGCTAAACTTCCCATATATGATGCAACCTGAGCAATAATATTGAGTTGCCAGTCTCTGCGCGAGATATGCGATACGTACGGCGAAAGGGTGTTGACAGTCGCCCGTGTTATGTAAATTTGTGTTAAACGTTCGTCGCGGATACGAGTTGCACCTCAACTTATTTTATTCTTGTTGTTCCCTAGTTACGCCCCGCACTCAATAAAGAAAAACAAGCTTTGGTTCGCGCGGAAACCAGGGTGTCGGAACGAAATGTTTTTCGTTTCGGTTTTAGTTTCGTTCCACCGCAAAAAGTTCCGTTCCGTTTCTGTTCCGGAACGAAAAATAAAAAATGTTCCGTAACGGTTCGTAACGGTTTTTTTTTTAATGTAAAAATTTGAAGTTTAGGTAATCATAACGAACATTGGATTTGTGATGTAGTTACTTGCCCTGCTCTTAGGAAAGTGGGACAAGGGTAAAATACGTTCTTCAGAGGTGCGGGAGTAACTGTATCACGAATTTCTACCAACTAGCACAAACCAGTATTAATTTCAAAGTCATAGTATTTATTTTCTCAAAAGACAAATACGATTTTTTTAGTGGGCTCAATGCTTTGTGTCAAGGGAGTGAGCACTATCTCAGAAGCAGCACGTCATTGAGTGTACTCTCTGATGTGCGAGACCGCTGTTCTGATAAAGAGATCGCCAGGCCTGCGCGACACACGCAGCACAGTCACAACGAAAGCTGGAAGAGCGGACTCTGTAGAGCCCGCTGGAGAGTCTCTTGGGGCAATAACACAAGTACACATGCAAGGTACCCACTACGCCATAAATCATCCCAATTCTTCTGAAGTAGAGGAGTTCCCACTATGCCATTTTTCGTCATTCTTCGGAGTCTCGTGGTACACGCTACACATCTGTAAGGCATTATGTGCACTTTGCGCTGTGACTGATGATGATGAAGAATTATGGCTGAGCACTTTGCAGTGGGTGGGAAGCAGTGTGGCGGAATGGGCGCCTCCATTTCATTTCAATTATTAGAACTTGCCGCAATTCCATTCCTTTCGATTCCTCGGAATGAAAAAACTTAGCCCATTCGCACTCCGGGTATGGCCAGGCAGTTCAATTCCATCAATGTAATTCCTCCACGTAAGAAAGGCATCTTGATAGTTTTATTGAGTTAAGAATGAACGCCCTATAAAGCTGGTGTCATTAGATGCATTAAGAACTGCAAGAGTACGCAAAACAGGTTACCAAGGTCGAGGAATCGAAGCTTGGTTACATATCTCGTGCAGTACAACCACCCTACTAATTCCCATAGGGGCAGTTCTCCCGCTACCTATAGTATTTGCATGGTCAGCATGTTTGAACGAATGGTGGTGTTTTAATATTGTTTATGCTTAAATGTGTTAATACTAAAACGACGACGTAGCCTATTTTTATGCTGACAAAAGTAGTATTCAAGAAGACTAAGCAGTTTTGCCACGCGTCTGGAGCGGTTGTGAATATGGAGAAAAATAAGATTTGGTTAATGAGGAATAAGACCCTCTAGGTCCATGGTATTAGTTGGAACAGTGCACCGCTCGGGCACCTTGTGCCTTTGTATCGAATACGGAACACTGGGCCGCACTGCTCGTCAGCACTCACGCTTGTCCTGCGCTCCTCGCAAGCATAGAAGCACTAGTGTGGCACTGTGGTGGAAGACCCGACTGCCACGCAGAGGGCGCGGGTTGACATGCCATCCGATCCTAGAAATTTGTTTCTCATTTATTTTTTTATATCACGCGATAGCGGTCACGGACACCGGCGGCGGTGGACAACTATGGCGCCAAAATCAGCCGTTGTGATCTCATAACAGCTTTCGCTGTAACAAACTTCAGCGCCGACAATGCCCTCTCTACGCTGGCCTGCGTGACAGGCGCGCAAAAATCCACTTGCGTTAATATAAACATCTCTGGCGGCCACTGTTTTCGTTTTTAGCACAATTTCAACATATCTTTGCTTTGGAATTCCTGCCTGAGGTACGCGCTAATACCGTACCCTGAGATATGCTCACATTGCACGAGCTCAGTTGCTCCGGATTGCGAAGTTTTCTCGTGAACCAAAAAACGATTGAAAAATTTTCGTTTTCACTACGGAACAAAATAATAGATAAAGTTTCGGTTATGTTTTCGTTCCAGTCCAAAATATCGTTTTTTTTTTTCGTTTTTCGTTTTCGGTTTTCGTTCCGTTCCGACACCCTGGCGGAAACTATACTAACTGCGCGGGCGTAACTTGAATGTTTCGAAGAGGGGTGTTTCAGTCTTCGCACTGCACAGTGTCATTAAATCCGAAGTCACTCTTTAAATTGCGCACATAACGCTGGAGACAAGTTCGGCTTGGCAGGACGAGAATTCTCTGCTTCGGAAGGTGCTCATAGAGCTTCGGACTCCTCATGCGAAGCACCACACACTCGAGGATCCAAGGTCCAATTCTTCTCATACAGCATGCCACATGTCGATTTTATTCTAGCTGCATTGAAGCATGCCATAATTGCCACCTCTTGTTTCTGAGGCAACTTTTTCATGTGTTCATTTAATGCCTCATCTCCAATTTCCTCATTGGCAGACTTAATCATGTCGAGTTCCCTCTGTACGTTCAGCAGCTTTCGTTGCGCAGCTACCAGGCGGCGGTGAGTGTTGGCATGCATTGCAAGGCGTTTAACTGAAATGCCATGCTTCCGTCGTGATTGCTAATTTTGCAAGAGCTTTCGCAGGTACTTGGAGTGCATGCAAGGGCCCTTACTTTCGCACGTAAAGCTGTACTTAGGAGAAAAGTACAAGCCGGCAAAATACTCATATTTTTCGACTGTGTTTGTTTTCATACCACAGGCAGCACATAAAACCAGAGAATGTGTGCTGTTCAGCGCCAACTGCGTCTCATCTGGTGAGGAAACATTGCGTTTTAGGTGCAGTTGCCCCTAAAACTGACTGTTCCTACTTGCTCAACGGCCTGTTCAAACTTCACCAATTTCGGCAGCAGTAGGTGATCCAACTCGGCATCCTCTAACTCACAAAGGCCGAAGTTGAAGGCCCCTGGTTCAGTAGAAAACGATAGATTGTTCCAGCTTGTGTGAGGAAGTTCGATGCTGCGGCACACATATTCCGTACTCTGTGGCTCCACTTCTATCGTGTCAGTATGTACAGCTTCGGTAAACTCCGATTCTGCAGCGTGTTGTGCTTCTATTACTTGTTCACTGTCTTCCGGCGCCTGCAGCTTTACAGTAGTCCTTTTACAGCGAAAGCTGTTATGAGATCATTTCACCGGCCGTGTTTGGCGCCGTAGTCGTCCGCCGCCGCCGCCGCCGGTGTCCGTAACCAGTATCGCTCGAAATAAGAAAAAAAACGAAATAAAAAAAAACTCCAGGATGGAACGAGGTTCGAACCTGGGCCCTATGCGTGGGAACCCAGTATTCAACCTCCGAGCCATGCCGGTGCTTGAAACTGCTTTGCAAAAAGGTCCTATACAGGCTTCATGTCGGGAAGGAACCACATCAGCATATGCAATATAGCGTGGTAGAAGTGTAAAATAAGCACCAAGCGTCGCACAACGCGAATTCTGTAACCAGGCGTTACACAATGCGAATTGCGCAACGAGTAGGTTGTTGAATGCTTCCAACCCATTACGAAGGGCTCTGCCATAATTCTTTGTCGTCATCAGGCACAGCATCAACAAAGTGCGCATAATGCCTTACATGCGTTTAGCAGGTACCGCGGCTCTCCGTAGAATGACGAAAAATGGCACAGTGCCTGCTGCCCAACTTCTCAAAAATTACAATGATTTACAGCGCAGTGGGTTCCTCGCAAGTGCACTTGTATTGGTTACCAAGGAAGCCCATAAGCGCATGATCCATTTCCTCGGGGTCTCAGAAATGTTCATCGCCCCACGCCCCGTCTCTCTCCCACGTCAACGTATGTTATACAGCATGACGGGAGAAGGAAATAGCGACCAGGCGTCACCCAATGCAAATTACATAACTGGTGGGTCGTTTAAAGCTTCCAACCCATTACAAAGGGCTGAGCAATAATTCTTCATCGTCATCAGTCGTCGCGTCAACAAAGTGCACGTAATAGACGTGTAGCTGGTGCCTCGCTTCTCCGCAGAATGACGAATAATGGCTTAGTAGGTGCTTCCCAACTTCACAAAAATTGTGATTTATGGTGTAGTAGGTACCTTTCTAGTGTACTTGTATTGTAGCCCCAAGAGAGCTTACAACGGGCTCTAGAAACGCCGCTCTTCCAGATTTCGCTGTGACTGTGCTGCGATTTCAGCGCAGGCCTGGCGTTTTTTTTTTATTCAGGTGCTCACCTTGTTCACACAGGTATCTTTCCTTCCATCTAGTCGGCGTTCTCTTTGTAAGGTATTTTGGCGCATCCGGGAAGATTGTAGGAATGGCGTCCTCTGCTAGCAGCGGTCGATCGCGGGGAATTTCAACCACCTCACCATAAATAACATGACGATAAGTCCAGTATATAAACGTTGCCTCCAAGTGACGTTCACAAACGACGCAGTCGTTGGTTAGTTCCTTATCGCCCCGTTTTATATTACGGGCCCACTGCTCCCGTCTCAATGCATCCTTGGGAGCTCGAAACGACGACACCCTTGGCGGACAAGAATTGTACCCACTTTTACAACCGGGCACAAAAACACGTACCTACTTTTGCTGGCATGGTATAGTGTGTCACTATCCGAAATCATTGACATGGTGCGCGTCGAAGTCACACAAATACAGTTGCAGGTGTGGAAGTTTGCGCACTGTGCCAAATACAGGTGGCTGTAGCAGCTGTAGCAATGGCTGTAGCGGCGATGATCCCGCGCGCCCGCGACGCCTGCGCGCTCCCGACGACGGCCGCGCCCTTAGCGGCGTAAAAAATGTCATCGAGTTTCGTGCGCCTCTCTCCCACGGCGCGCATATGGCGACCGTCACACTGCCCCTCCTAGCCGCCATATCCATACTGAAAACGAACAGACCAATCAGACGTTCGTCATTTCTCGTCTGTCCTTGTCCGCTGCTTGCAATGTTTAGTTTCAGTATTTACGATAAATTCGAACATTTTATAACTTCAAGACTTAGTAACTTTCTTATGATACCTTCATTCTACCTATTCCACGTGCTTTAGTCCGTAAACAAACGTTTGAATTAAAAAACGACGTGGCGAGGGGCTGTTTCCGTAACATACACAACTATGTCACTGCTGATATCTGGAAAACTTTATGTCGAAGCATGTTGTAATCAAGAACAACAAAATGAAACTCAACACGAAAATAACTATCGCAAGACTAATTAATTCATTTTTAATTATTTTGCACTAAAATGTTCTCCTGTGCATATTGGCGGGAAAAGCACACTACATCCAGCCAGAATCCACCTAGTTTTCATTGTCCAGAAGAGGCCTGGTCAGACCACATAAACAGGACAAAGAATGTGACCCTACTCGCCTTCCAGTGCATGAGAAGAGAATGCAGCCACCGGAAACACCAATACGTTGCTTTACTTTCTAGATTGCATACTTCAACATCAATGCCACGCCATTTCGTTCACAATACGCATGGCTCAATAAATGGAACTTTTGCTACAATTATTTCTTGACCAATTTTTTCCGTCACACAGAATTCGGATAGCTATAGGAAGTCTATTAAAGCCGTCAGTGCCATGAAAGCACCAAAGCGTAATCAATAAAGAGAAGACAATGCGACCGGTTCTGAAAATTTTGTTTTATCTTCCTTTTTACTCTCAAAAAGACCTCCAAAAATGCGTTCGTTCACAATAAGTCAGTAGCAATTGAAGCTCGCGGAGAAACGTCTTCCTCTAAAAAATTAATAACATGCTAAATAAAGAACTTAAATGAAATCAATCACCGGTGACACTTTCGTATCGAAAGTAACAATTTAAGTTTGTACGGAAGTACTGGAGCCATTCCATGTTGCGCCACATGGGCAGGACTCTATGCTGCCGGTTTAAACATGGTGATCGAGATGTGCGGATGCAAGATTATCTCGTGTAAAACACTTACTGCATGAATTGAAGGGCACTTGGATACGTAAATCAATGCCCATCATCTCTGGTGAACGAAGCGTTATACCAAAATACCCGACCAGATCTGTCTTATCTGACACTGCGTATTTACCCGTGCAGAATAAGCTGGATGATCTGCTCCAGCCAGTTATTCCCGCACTTGAGGTAGGACACCAGTACTAGGTCCCCGTCTTGAGGCTTGTAGCTCCGAACAGCCCGCACGTGCTCCGGCATGTACACCCTGGAGTACTTCAGGCCGTCGACCACCTGGTACACGGGAGCACGCGTGAAAGCCATGGCTCCCTAAAGAGACGCCGTGAAGTCATAGTTATTAATTACGTGAGAATAGGGAGCAACCAAAAACAACACGACTGACAAGTATGAGAATTCTTTAAAATATATTCTTAATGTGCTGGCGACTGAAGTCAATGTACATATTTATCGAGATGTACAACGACATCGCACGGAGGTTGGAGTGCACGCCGCTCTTAAATAACAGGGGGATGGGGGAAGAGGGGGGGGGGGGTATTAAAGAAAGGGAGTGGGGGTGGCTAAAACAAAAGTACCCGTCAACATTATGTGCATCCCGGGGTGTCGCAACGACCTTGCGTGGTCACTTCGCCCTCGATTTTTTATCATGACGATAATGACAAAAAGCTACCGGCATTGATTAGTATGTTAACAATTTCTAAATTTTTATTTCGTAAGAAACGGAAAAGAGCACATTTTTCTGCTGATGAGAATTCGGATTCTGGGCGTTAATTCAGGTTTCTGTCAATTGCATGCGAAGCAATTGCACCTTAAGCTGTCAGCTTAGGTTTCCTCAAATCAAAGTACACCCTTGCACTTTTTTAACCGTATCGCGCGAGCGCTGAGCGCGGGATATGGTAGCGTCTAACATTCTCGACAGGTAATGGTATCTGCCGACGATGCGCAAGCGCACAAAGCACACTGAACTGCAAGCGCCGTCTGCTACGCTCTTTACTTCAACACATCTTTAAGTAAATAGCGCCGTACAAAAGGGCACATCCGAGAAACGGTGAAGAGTGCGCATGCGCGCTATGTGTAGTCAAGTTCAAGTGGCCTCGGCTGTGCAGTTCTACTAGGCGCATTTGATACGGGTGCATTATGCTGCGTTATCAGTCCCTTTGTGTCTTTTTTTGTTTTTTTTTTCTTTCTTTTTGCGAGTGTCATAGACATCCACCTGGGAAGCGTGAGCGTCGAGAAGGCAAAGACACCCACTGATATCGCTCTTTTTTGGGGCATCAGCGTAGCAGACGGCGCTCGCAGTTCAGTGTGCTTTGGGCGCTGGGGCATCGTCCGCAGATCTCGTTACTTTTCGAGAATGTTAGACGCTACCATAGGCCGCCCTCAGCGCTCGCGCGATACTGTTAAAAAATTGCAAGGGTTTACATTAGTGCGCCTTGAATTCCTTCTGATTGGTTGGCGATGAGTATACTCAATGCACCTTTCATAATAATGATTGTTGGGGTTGAACGTCCCAAAACCACAATATGATTATGAGGGACGCCGTAATGAAGGGCCGAGGAAATTTCGATCACCTGGGGTTCTTTAAAGTGCACCTAAATGTAAGTTCATGCGTGCCTGAAGCATTTTCGTCTCCATCAAAAATACGGCCGCCGCGGCCGGGATCCGATCCCGCGACCTTCGGGTCATCAGTCGAGCACCATAACCACTAGACAACCTTGGCGATTAATGCGCCTCGGCGATTAACGCACCGCCAATAGTACAGCAACCCTTTTTGACACCCAAGACAGCGATCGCCTTATTTAAGTGAAAATGAAGCGGCTGCGTACGAGCTGGTGCTTCCACCCTTGACGCCATATGCTGCTTCCTATGATACGTTGTTTACAAGCTTTCCTTCGACTTAAGTGTTCCGTGAGTGAGAGACTGACCACCTTGCATAGGGAACCCAATAGTGTGAGAAAAACTACTACCATTATTTCACGTACCTCGTTATTGAGCAGGAAAAAGAAAACCAGACAGCCGCACACACTCGGTATTCTACATATGGCTTTCAAGAAAAACATTTGCGCTTTATACCTACTATTGCTGTCAAACACGCCGTTATATCCTTTATCTGTATCCTATAAAGAAACACAACACGACAGTTTCATACAATCACTCAATCAATAAACCGAGTAGACAATTAACCTTGCAGAAGGATGGATAGGTGGGCTATTTAGTAATTCATAGTCGTTAAATGAGCTGGGAGCGCGGGACCAAGCACGTCGGCTGAGGAAGAATCACACAATAAGAGCACTCATGTTGTGTGATTCTTCCTCATCCGCCGTCTTTCGTCCCGCTCCTAGTACTTTGACAATCAACCAATCGAAAGGTGTCGATGTAGGCAGCACCACAAGACACGAATCAACGCTATGGAGCATTCATATTGACGCGAGAGGCCGTCTCTTTGTCGGCGCAAAAATGTACGCACCAGAAGGTGAAGGCTTCCCGGTATAGAGGCGGCGTGTAATGTCGAGGGAAAAGCAGGATAGGCTCTCTCCATAACCAGCGGTATCAACTTCAGATTAAGCTTGCACGGCCCGCGCTGCTATCAGAGTGGGTACGACAACCTCGAGATAGCGTAACAGGCACTGCTGAAACAACGCTATGCTGGCCTGTTGTAAAGATTCCAACGCAGCGACAATTCGCAAGAGAAGGGCCACGCAGGTACTTCCATGCAATGTCGTGGACTTGAAGGTGAAGTCGGGATCGCACCATTTTGCAGTCCTAAATAAAGAACAACTGGGTGTGTCTACAGATAAAAACGAACACGAGGCCCCGGTCACCATTCTCGATTTTGATAAACTTTACTGTAGGCGCAGGTATTAGACCCAGAACAATGCTTTCGAATTTAGTTTTGTGAAAAGAAAAAGTTTGTTCGCCTTAAATTAAGTATATATAAATTATGGCCGCAGAAAAAAACTTTTCCACCAATTTCTCAATTTCTGTGATTTGAGCGCACCTTGCGAAAAAACGGCGCGCTTCTTGCTCATAATATTTATTCCCACCAAAGTACAAGTAAAATACAATGTTATGAGTATTTTATTTCCCTTGGATGTCAATGTAATCTTGGGGGAAAAAATCATAAACATGGCAAATCATACAAAATACCGGCATTTCAGGAATTTATTGCTCAAACAAATTAACTGAGAATGATAAAATTCGGTACATATTGACTATGGTGTTCGCGCTTTCTTAAAAATAATTTTCACGGTTTTCACGTGCTGCATTTTACTTCATGATTGTGCCGAAACCTACGTGGTTTACCAAAAACGGCGAAGTTTGAAAATAGCTTTCTCAAAAAGGTCATTTTTTTAAAATCCCACTGATTTAAGTCAAGGACGTTGTCTACCATCCTGCGTAAAAAAAAAAAAACAAAAAAAAAAAAACATTGCATTATTTTGATTTCTAAGAAGCTATAATGCGTCACTTGTGACAAAATCAGTCTAGCGGCCGCGCCACTCTTTTTGTGCTGAAAATCCGATTCAAGATTGTATTTTACATGTTCTTTGATGGGAATAAATATTGTGACTAAGAAGTACACTGTTTTCTCGCTAGGTGCGCTCAAAGTTCCGATATTGCGAAAATGGTAGAAAAGTGTTCTTTGGGAGCAAAATTTATCATGTCTTTTTTCAGGAGAACAAACTTTTTTTCACGAAACTAACCTCGAAATCATTGTTCTAGGTTTAACAGCTGCGCCTATGGTAAATTTCATCAAAATCGGGAATGGTGACAGGGACATCGGGTTCGTTCGCATCTGTACACAACCAGCTGACAACTTCTGCACCAAGCTATCTTACCAGATGAGGCTGGAAGAGCTATCTGAAAAAAAAAAAAAAAGAAAGAGAAACGGTCGCCTACGCTCGAGGTACGAAGATGGAACCAACGGTGTTTTTTAGGAGTTGCCTTGCGCAGACGAAATAATTTTTCTTGTTAAACTGTGAAAAATACTTGTTACTTGTTAAAATACCTTGTTATTTGTCAAAATAACTTGTTAAAATAACTGTGAAAAATACTTGTTAAATTGTGAAAACACGAATGTAAAATATCACTGTAAATTGGTACTAGTAAAGCAACTTCTGCATATATCGTGTATAAGATGCTTATTACCTTGATAGTCTGTATTAGTGTAATACAGTGTTTCATTTGTTTCCGGTCAGTCTAATATGAATTTGGATTGGTGCATTTTCGCGTATAGGTAGTTCTTATTAGTTGTATTGCAGTGCGATTATGCTTGCTGATTGGCCATGTTTGTTTTTTGAAAAGAATGTTCAAATATCGCCAGCGTGAAACAGCACAAATATACTATTCGGGCTAGATCACTTAAATAGGCGAAGAGCGAAAAAAAAAGCATAATAAAATCACTAAAATTAATTAATATTTTTTGTAAATAGCTGCTCTATCACCCATACCGGAATACACGAAAAAAGCCAGCGATTTCAAAACTACGTCTACTTGGAACGAATTTTGAAACTATAACACCAGCCTTGCGATAGGCTGCATAAAGTTTTTCGTAAAGAGTAATGCTGTTCCATTGGAATACTTTGTGTACATTGAAGCTAAAAAAATTCTACAACACCAGTGCGTATTATTGCTAACTTTTCGTTGCAGTGGAAACTCTTTTTTTTTTCGCCCTTGGAGTCAGTTCCCAGTGATTAGGAGCTTCGAATTTGCCAGCTGTTCTACGTAAATTTTAATATGTGCAGTGGAGAAATAAGTTTAACGTTAAATGTCACATAAATGTCACATAAGTGACACTAAATGTCACTTATAACATTTAGCGGACATAAGTGTCCGCTAAATGTCACATAAGGGATATTTACAAATTCTGGTATCATGTGAACTTTGCAAAGAAGCAAACAAGGAGTATGTCATAAAAGGACCCTGTCACAGTATATCTGTCCTCAGACTTATTTTAAAAAATTGTGGACCATTCGTGAATAATTGGTCTTAATCGATATAATGAATTCAACTGGAAGTATTTCTGGTTTACGAGAGGGGTAATATTGTCACGTGGTCGTGACGTCGACGAAGACGGCAGTCGGCGTTTTCAAGAGGAAACTGTTTATTTGGTCGAACTTGTGGCCGGGAAACGGAAAGTTGATTTACAGCAATACACACGGTATGCACTGACAGCGGCGAGCAGAGCGTCGACCGTCGATCAACTGACAAGCGGTCACGCGCGTCGGCTTTTATACAGGCGCTATCGAACTTTCCAGCATTATCGCTGGTGGCGGCGTAACCTCTAGACAAAGCTGGAACATTCGCGTGCGGGGCGCAATCTTAACAAACCGATCTACTACAATCGCGACGCTTCTAGAACACTACTTCGCGGACAGCGTCGAGCGTTGATAACCGTCCCTGCCGGTCAAACCCGAATACATCAAAACAAAACAAGAAGTGGGCGTGGCAATATTAGCTGTCAACAAGAAACTTGACTATTATTTCTCCTCATAAAGAGAGCATTTTAAAAGAGGCCAAGACAGGGAGTAGCCAGTTGAGATTTCCGTCTGGCCACAATGCTCGATAACCTTGGGTATCAACCAATAGGCTTTTAATTTCCTATTGAAACTTTCTCTCTTGTTTTCTTTCTCCCTGAATAGTCCCGATATGACCGTTACACATATGGTAATAGATTGACTCCGATATGAAACATTCTTTCTTTTAGAACACGTTCTAAACAGCCCGCTATTGCTTACAGCTACAGACAGAGACTCGAAAGAAAGCGCAAGCCGAAGGATCGCGGTGTGTTTGTGTGTGTCGACATCTCTCGAGAGCGCAACGAATCTTCATTCTATGTTGCACCTGGCGACACGAGATGGCTCGGTATTCGATCGAAAATGCCCGATGCCGGAGCCTCTCAAGTCTCGGTTGAGTCGACTACTACGATATAGAGATGTAGTAATCATTTACGCTTATTCGAAAGGCGCAAAAAAAGAAAACTAAACTGCTCGTTTCTTCCATAAAACAATCGCACCATCGGGCAACTTGAGTGCACCACACGCGCGGTGCTGTCCTTTAGTGCCCGCGGCGCCGCTTACAAACGATCACGGATCACCGAGTCCTCGGCAGCGCGATTGATCGAAGTTCAGACGGAGGCCCGCTCTCTTACAAGTGAGTCCAACATTTTCTAACGCTACATAATAGCATACTTTGTGCTTTAAAAACTTTATCGCTGTTACTGAGCCGCACCTTTGGATGTGCATGCAAGCATGCAAAAATATACAGCCACTTACCGAGAGCTCGAGCTGAACGTTTTACTCAGGTTTAATATTGGAAAAAAAGGTCATGCATGGTTAAATTCATCTGCGTTGAAAGGAGAATGTCTTTAAGTCGGCACTGTGTAATTTTTAATAGTTTACCGAATGTCGAGTTTCAGCCAACGATAGTTTCCGCGGTGTGGCGTGTTAATTCTCCTACAACTTACTTCGCGATATATTTTTCGAAGTTTCATGTATTAAATTAAAACTAACATGACTTTGAAAGTTTATTAGCAGCTGAAGCAATAACTAATAGCAAATATTAATTTGATAGTTTAATAGCAAGCACATAAGCAGACGAGTGCGCCGTAACTTGACGCAAGTTCATTAGAGCGTATATTTTTTTTGTGCCTGTTATTTAGATATAAGCGTTTATTGAAGCCTACCTTGATCCTCTAGCTCTTTTTATTGGACGATACTAGGAGAGAAGAACACTTTTTTTATTATTCAAAAAGTCATCCCTTCTCTACACTTCTGTTGTCACCTCGAGTGGTGCCCGTGAAACTCACATGTTGAATGAAACCACTCATAAAGTGCGCGAGTGTTTAGATTTGCTTAATTGCGCATTTTCTTCCTTGCTCGCGTTAAATTTAAGTACTTCGCCTGCACCGTCCGTTTACTTAATTTCTGCTTAATCGATTTTCAAAGGGGACGGATTGTGTGGGGATAAGGGACATTCTGGGTAGAGCGAGGGAGCGTTGTGATATTTCCATCTTATATATAGGCTTCAATTATTCTCACCAGTGACATTCATCGCCATGATGCTCACATTCGCAAGGTCCACAATATCTAAAGCATTTTCATAACCCCACTGTACAGCATCAGTCCATGTATAAAATTTCACTCACTTCCCCTATTCCCCTTGTGTTGAACGCGCGAGGCATTTTCCGAAGTAGTACATGTTTGTTCACGCTGTCTTTCTAATATAACGCCCAAAAAACACAAGTTCAAGTTTTTCTTCTTGTCTCTCTCACATAGTTCACGTGGCGGAATGGCGTAGCGAGGAACCGCGAACGAGCAAGCCAGCTGTGATTTGCTGTGTCACTCGAGCCACTGTAATGGCATCCACCACAGTTTCTGGCAATGGAACCATGAGCGTGCACCTAACACCACCGTACGGTGACACTGAACTGCTGAGCGGATGGCGCAAGAAAATGCTCTACGTCCTCGTGGCGACCACCATCATCATTACATCGGTGAACGCAACATTGCTGATGTGGACCATAAAGGTCCTTGACCTGAGCTCGGTGAGGAATGCAACAGCATTAATCATTCACTACAGTTGTGTGTTATTGTTTTACGGGCACGTTCGATGGATGTTACTCTATCAGTTTAGTTTACCTTTTCATCTGCTTGCTATGCGCCGGTGTTTTTTTTTTTTTTTTTGTTAGCGCGGTATGCGCGCGTTATTATCGTTGATATTTACTAAAGATACTATTCGCGTAGGATGGACCAGGTGTCTTGACTTTGACAACGAACGGTTTGAAAATTAGTGGACACGGCCAGTTTCTGGATATCCTTACTCTGAAGCGAATTCAGCACACTGCTCAGGTACGTGCAGTTCGGCTACGCTAGTGTGTGCGTGTGTTTTCTAAATGCCGTCAACTATTACAATGCTGGCAAGAGACTCGACAGAACGCAGGAAAGAAGTTGAGCTCTTGCGGTTCACGAAATACTGACGTCACAAAATGGGTACTGAAAAAAAAAAAGGAAATGTTCTCACCTAATGACATAAACTGGTTAGCCACGTGCTGTGACTGAATATGTAAAATTTGATATGGCGCGACATTATATACCGCTTTCTCTCTCGAAATGTTTCTTCGTTGATGTACAGTAATTAAGGCGAAAACCATAGATGTCTCGAGATGCGGGTTAGCTGGTACACGTTTATTTTTACAGCGCAAAAAAAAGCGCTCGTACAGTTCAACCAGCGCTTGTCTTGTAGCTTCTCTCTTTTTGTCTTGTCCTTTTTTACGATGTAAAAATGAGCCTTAGTTGCCTGATCAAACGCAAAAAAGTGCCCGTTGGCGGCGTCGGCGTCAACACTAAATGATGCAAAAAGTCATGTCTTATGCTCGTCGTGTGACGCCATCGTGACGTCCCATATCGACGAAATTCGGCACGGCATCATGACTTCACTATGATGTCACATAGCGGGACATAACGTGATGACGTCACCACATGATACGTCACTTGGCCAAAGGTGGGCGGATACCTGAGGCACTGCAAAACCGCGTGAGATGCAGAAAGCTTGCAATGCCTCCGATCTCAGAGGCAGTGCAAAACCAGGTTAGGGGTTCAAAGTTTCCCAAAGTGGCGGGGGGAGGGTGGCTCAAAAAAAAAAAAAAAAGAGGACGACGGCTTTCGCTTTCGAGTCATCTTAGGCGAATAAATAAGGAACTGTTCGATGTGCGTTTTGCCGGAAGCTGAATTCACCCGCCGTTATCGAGTCAAGATGGCGCTCGCGTGGCGGGTCTCAAATTAGACGCTGGGGCGTTTCCGTCCATGCCAACGACTAACGGTAGGACAGACGAGGAGCTGTCTGTCTTTACACTAGCACGGACAGAAAGGTCTGGTTATTTAAAGAGAGAGAGAGAGAGAGAGAAATGTAATGCTGAAAGGCAGGGAGGTTGACCAGAAAACATATCTGGTTTGCTACCCTGCACTGGGGAGACAGAAAAGTAAGAAAAGTGTGAATAAGACTCTATGGTTGGTTACATTACATGTTTACAAACACGCATTCGAAATCCGGCTGACTGAAATGGTTATTCGCTTTGTAGGAAAAAGGCCTGATAATTGAGTCAGCTGGGAACGTCAAGCTGCAGTCGATGAACCGACAGGGCCGCTATCACAACAGTTTGACCCTTGGTAAGTCAATTTAAAACACTATTTAAAGCATAAGGGTTACCTGAAGAGTTCCTGCCCAAATACACGGGAATGAGATAGCGCTTTTCTCGGCATTTATTACACGAAACTTGCTGAAAGTTCATGACGTTTAAGCAAACGCACTAAAATGTACCTACTGCTTACGGAGTAATAATTTCAGGCGTCAATTTTTAATCGCTATATCCAGACGTGAGACATCTGTAATTTAAACTCCGATTCATTACTGAACATGATATGGCAATTCTGTAAAGGTGCCTAATGAAACCAAAAAAAAGGGCCAAATTGATCTTACGCACACCTCCCTGAAATACACTAATTTGTAAGCGAAACTTGGTGCCCATGCAAACATTCTGGCAGTTTTATGCACGCTGTAGGACCTGACGTAGGGTTTGTCTCCCTTGGGCGCTCTACCACACACGATTCATAAAACTTCGTTATTTCTTTTTTTTCATTTGTGAGTCTTAGATTGATTAAATCTAAGCTTCAGATTTCTTTAGCTTAAGTATCTTCGTTAATTCCTGTAAAAAAATCACAAACGGTTGAGCAGTTGTCTAATGAGCATTCATGCGTCCCGCATCTATTTGAACGAAAGAAATTGGAGTTATCTTTGAGGTAGACCTTCCGTTTCGAACTATTCCTCTCGTACAAAGTGCCCCTTCTTGGTACATGTGATGTGCACTGGGAACTTTGCTTACGTCACAGCTCAATCACCTGAGCAGCCCATGTAGATGTAATGATCGCCAGCTGCGGGAACCCTTCAAGTTCGTTTAGTTATGTACCTCTCATGTTTCTGCCAACGCCGTATTGATTTAAATCATCGTATGCAACGTTACCCGCTTTCTTTTTTTTTTATTATGAAATGTGTTTAAGGAGAGGTTGGTTGGTTGGTTTAGGTGCAACTCCGGCTGCTCCTCTTACATAATATGTTTCATCGTGAAGTTGTCAGTAATCACAAAACAGTACAAAATCGACGATGTTTTGCAACCTTCGTTGCGGCTTTCTAAAGCGCGAAGGTGGGACACTTTGCTCATGCGTCTTATGTAAGGTATGATACTCACAGTGTGCCACTAGACATTATTTTTTAGTGTCTTCTGGTGATACCTACTCTCCTCATTGAGAGCATAACCCACAAATGAACCTTCTTCCTTACTAGAGCGCGTATCGCGTTCTCTCCATCCTTCTCATTTTCCTTATTACTTCTCTGCCACCTTCCCCGTCCCTCCATTTTGGGTAGCAAATCGTTGTAACCTAATTAACCTTCTTGCCTTGGTTAGCCTTTCTCTCTCTCCCTCTTTTATTAGTGGTATTTTTTAAATTGCATTGGTGATGAGCTCCTCACTTATATTGCAGGTTCTGGAATCCTGGAATCGCGTGGTAGTCACTTTTTGGTGAGAAATCCGCAAGATAATGTTTTATTCCGAAGCGACCCATCAGAAGTTGTCGTGGCGACAGACAATCTCAGGATTTCTAGTAAGTATACCAGCAGAAATGTAAAGTTGCTTCAAATTGCGGATGTGGATAACATGCTTTATGTAGGGCGATTGCTATAATTATACTGTTGCAATTGTATCGTTATAAGTTGTCTTTGTTAGAACAGACGTGGACGCAAGAAATGACGTAGTGTATATTCTGTTTCACGGGTGCCCATGCGCTGGCGGACCAAGAGGGTGGAAAAATAGGGGGGGGGGGGTCGAATGTTCAGACCCCCCCGCCTATCTGTTTTGGAGAAGACTTGCCACTTAGTGGTCGCCAGCGCCTTTAGAACCTGCATCCACACATACACGCGCGCCCATGAGAGCTTACGGCATGGTTTATGGTAGCTTAAGAGGTAAAGCATTGCAAGCGTAATGCAGGATTTACGGGTTTGAGTCCTTGTGACAAGTTGTCTCTTAGTCTGTGTTCGTTTACACTTTCATTATTGTTTTCACATTTCAAAAGGACACAAAAGATATTATTTCTCCTGTGTGTCTACATTTTATTGTCCTTTTCCATTGCACTATTGTCAATAACAAAAGAAAGGAGACGCTCGGATCGAACCCCTTGCTCTCCAAAGGTATATGCTATAACGCAGTAGTCTAGGTTGACGCACTCTACTTTTATGTTGTGACAAATATCTTTTTCTATACACGATGCGAGACATTAAACAACGCCTCATTACCTGTTCCAAGCGTTATCGGCTTGGAACGATATACGGAGAGAGAGGCCATATCGCATGCGTTTTTGTTTTTCGCTACACTGTCCGACATTGGCGAGACTGAGTTTCAGTGCTGAACGGCAACTCATCTACAGCGGTCGTATCTATAGCGCTGCAGGGGTGACTCTCAACGCACTGCAACCAGGATGGGCGCTCATTGTGTTTCCGTTGGTATATACTTCCATACTGATAGCACAAAAGAGGCACTACATCTAGCGGGACGTAGTACATCTACAGAATACGCAACACAGCAGGCCGCATAATAGGCCACTAGCACGCCATTTTCAGAATGAAAACGGTTTATAATGCGTTGTACTGCATCTCCACTTCGAATTTTGCAGCGAAGGCTGGATTTCAGCTGGACGGATCTCTGCACGCCGAAGTCGTCAGAGGTGGCTCAGCCAGAGACCTCAAGTGAGTTTACCGAACACCCAAAAGCCGGTATAATATCCTCGCTGTGATGCAATTAGCCCGAAGTTTCCGAAAAGTTATATCAATATTCTAAACAAAATCTTTCAACAATCACTTGATACGGGTTCTATCCCATTGGAATGGAAGATAGGGTAGGTGATTCCGATTCATAAATCAGGTGACAAGCACTCTCGGTTTAATTACCGCCCAATTTCACTCACCAGGATTTCCATGTAAACTTCTCGAGCATATATTATTTTCTGACCTTCCTAATTGTCTCGAATGTAATTTCTCTTTGCCGCACTCTCAACACGGCTTTCGCAAAGCTTATCCACGCGAAACACAACTAACATAATTTACACAACCGTTGCATGCCATTCTTGATTGTTTTTGAACTTCGGAAAAACAGCGCTAAGACGGGACATATAAAGAAGCGACAAGACCACGTGATGGTCTTGTCGCTTCTTTCTATGTCCCGTCTTAGCGCTGTTTTTTCCATGTTCAGTATGTACCAACAAGCCCGCGTTAACACCCTACATCTGATCGTTCTTTTTTCGCAGATTGCATATTTCTAGATTTCTCTAAAGCATTTAACAAAGTCTGTCATAATTTACTAATGTATAAATTACGCCAGCTTAACCTAGATCCCCAACTTCTTGCTTGGCTTGAATGCTTCCTGTCCGGTCGTTCTCAGTATGTTTCTGCTAACAAATTTGACTCACCCTCCGGTCACGTTTGCTCGGGCGTTCCACAAGGCTCTGTTCTGGAGCCGCTAGTATTTCTAATTTATATTAATAACTTAACTTCCTTTGTTCCATCTAATAATAATGTTTTCGCCAAAGACTGCGCGTAGTGTAACACATGGCAGATGGAACTAAACATAACCAAATGCAAAGAAACGCACGTTACTAGGCGTACTCACAGTCCACCAGCCTATAATATCGCTAACACCCCTCTACATTGTGTTTCATCCCATAAATATCTTGGTGTCCACATTTCACCTGAATTTACGTGGAACACGCACTTTACATACCTAACGAGCAAAGCTAACAGATCGCTGGGCTATCTCCGACGAAATTTTTTACGTGCACCGCAATCCCTCAAACTAATTCTCTATAAAACACTTATTTGACCTAAACTTCAATATTCACCCTCAGTATGGGACCCCAGTCAGCACAGATTAATTGATTTATTAGACGAGATTCAAAACAATTCTACGCGATTCATTCTATCTAACTGTAACAGGACAGCTATTATCAGTTTGATGAACGCTATTCTGAGGTTACCATCCTTATCCTCACGGCGTAAACACGCGCGGCTCTCTCTTTTCTATAGGATATATCATCACCCTCTTTTATGACACGGACTCCTTTCGGCACCAAATTACACATAATCTCGCATAGATCACCAACACAAAGTCGGCATTCCTTCTTGCAGATCCTCCACTTTCCTTCACTCATTTTTAACACACACAAGTGATGAGTTTAATCACTCTCCTGTAAGTGTTGTCTCTGTCATGGATACTAACCGCTTTAAAGAAACCATACGCAATATCTTGTTCTAAGCTTTTCTTTGTTTTTTTGCTGTTTGTAACTGAGCAGCATCATTATTACTTATATTAATTGCCCATCTTCATTTATACACCGAATTTTGCACTCTAGTTAATAATTAACGTGTCATGTATTCTGTTTCCTTTTTAATTAATAATTGTTGGGGTTTAACGTCTCAAAACCACGAAATCGTAATGAGGGACGCCGTAGTGGAGGGCTCCGGAAATATCGTTTACCTGGGGTTCTTTGACGTGCACCTAAATCTACGCACACGGGTCTCAAGCATTTCCGCCTCCATCGAAAATGCAGCAGCCGCGGCCGGTATTCGATCCCGCGACCCGTTGTGCCGCTAGCATTTGTGTAACTACTTAAGGTAAAGGTTACACTTAAGGTTACACTTAAGGTACACTTAAGGTAAAACAGGGTAGCGACGAAGTTCAGCTTAGTAATCTCACCAGTGTCACCGCTAAAATAATTACGATTTGGTACTTGTTAAATTTGGTCATAAGGCCAAAGGAAACTGTTTGAAACTCGCTCAATGGACAATATTTGTCAAAGTTCCTTCAGCGAAAAATTTTCTGTATCAAGTGGAACCTGTCTGCAAAGTGTCTATGATGTCAAGGTGTGTCAAAAGGAAAATGTTGCCTGTATAGATGGCTTGCACGTGATGTCCTGGACGCAGCTTCTGAAAGGAACTGGGACTCCGCGATGGCGGCTTTGGTGACAAACAAGTTGCGTCTATGTGAGAACGACGCAGCAGGAACGTCTATGTGCGCGAATAATGAAAGACCCTGCATGGGATGTTTTCATACCATTAATGTGACATCGGAAACGTTGCGTCCCCACATGCTGGTGCTCCAACACAGCACTTTCAGTGACGTCAGTGCAAGCCATCTATGTATACTCAGCCATTCAAAAGGGAACACGGTTTGTTTAAAGGTAACCGGAAAAATAACTTTAGCTATTTTTACAATCACTAGCTTTCTCCGATATATAGCATTAGCTTGCAGATACCCCATACAAAATGTAGGAATCAAGTTTGCCCTGGGCGTAATCATGAGTTGCGCATTGACTCACATTGAATGAATAGTTTGTCAATAATAACCTTTTTAAATTAAAAATGTGGTATTGAGTCGCACATGCATGGAGCGGTACAGCAATCATGGCTACACGTGCAACACATGGTGGCAGCTTTCGGCTTTCAGTCTAACTGACGGGCCTGCCCTAAAGCACCGCGACCACTCGTGAATATAAATACGGAAGCTTATTGATTGACACGCATGTCGTTTTGCTGCTGGAGCTTAAGAATAATGGTTTTTTACTGCGTGTGACCCTCGGCAGCTCCATTTCTGTCCACGAGGAGATAGCAAGCAGACTGGAATACTAATACGCGACGTTTATAGAATCTTTTGGTGCTGTGTCTTACCATACTTGTCACTAGACACTCGTGGACAGCACGATTAACCACTCCAGTCAGGTACGCTATCGTTTGCACCGGCTATCATACATCGCAAATTTTGACGTCTATAGTTTTACCGTCAGACAAAATTTTCTGCGTGAAATGCCAATCTTATGCCAAACGACTCGAAGAGATGCCAACTTTCGTAATTCTGCAGACGCAGCTGTTGAAATACAATGTAATCTAGCAGTAATGTTGAAGCTCCACTGCGGTTGAGTTCTGGGGATACTTCACTCTGTGCATAGAAGAAACTTCTTCGCAAACTGGGCGAAGCATGTCGTTGGAAATTTTTGAAAGCAAATATGAGAAATTTGTATCACATTGTGATGCTACATGAACATTACGTCGACAAATTGCGCTAAGACGGGAACAAACAGCGCTGGACACGGGACAGCAAACTAACGACAGACAGGGCGCTGAAGGCAGTGAAGGGTGTTTTTCAATACAAGAAAAATAGCAAATGACGTGTGAGAATAACAAGGAGTGTCGTTCCTGTTCTTTCCCAGGGTCGAATCTCCCACAAAGAGAATAAGCGTCCACGGAGAAGAAGAGGTGTCCATGATTGCCCGAGCCGGCGACACATTAGTTACATCTCTTCAAGACATCCATTTGCACACCAGGAGAGGACAGGTATAAATGGCACATAAAACATCTGTGTGCGCGCATGCGTGCTTGCGCGTGTGTGTATTTGTGTGTATGTATTCGTACGTGATTCCCGCTTCAGTAGTACGTCAATTTTCATACTTTGAGGACCTTTCATTAGCATAGTTCAACGTCGAGCATTACTGACCCTACATTATTATGGTGTGCTAGATGCCCGACCCATGTCCATTGCGACGCCAAGGCAATATAACCGCTGGTAGTTACTTGTAACAGACTGGATTCCAAGAGAAGGGATGCTCACGAGGAGGAGGCAGAAAGTTAGGTGCCCAGATGAGATTAAGAAGTTTGCGGGCATAGCATGACAGCAGCGAGCTACAGGACCGTGTTAATTGGCGAAACATGGGAGAGATCTTTGCCCTGCAGTGGGCGTCGTCATGCTGATGGTGATTACGGTATGTTTTATTCCAGATTGTCGTGGACTGCAGCCGACTGGAGATCAGAGATCTTGAAGTGGCTGATCCGGCTGTTCGTTCTACGGACATGCGTGTATACCAGCTGTGCTCTTGCGACGACGGCATGCTTTTTCTCACACCTTCCGAACGACACTGCCGAGCTTCGACTGACCTCTGCTCCAGCCTTCCTGGGCTATCCAGTGCTGCATGAAACTACGAAAGTTGTACACAAGCCACATACGCGTTGCAAAAATGAATACGTCATTGTACTTGGTGTTTTGCACTCTGTTCACACTTTCGAACACACCTACAATGTTTGTGAAGGAACGCATACACTGCAGTGACCTTCTTGCTGGGAAGGGTGCTCATTTACTAAGTCGAACTGCTGAAGCTTATTACGAGGCTCCTACTGCGCATCGTATTAATTTCTTTTGGTGCGCTACTTGAAAGAAAAAACGCCAGGCCTGCGCTGAAACTTCATTCAAAATCAGCGTGCACAAACGATTACGAACTGCAAAGTGCACCTTATAGCCATTATTTTGCTTATACGTGAATAGCAATTGGTACCGTTTGGTTATGCTCGAACTTCAACAGAAGCTAACCGGAAAATAACGTGGCTACGGTTCCACACAAAACGGCGCACACGTTCGGGCTTTTCGATATGTCATTTCGTGCATTGCGTGGGGCTGTTCCTTTCTTTTGCGTTGATTTGCTTGGTGCTCTACACGGAAAAGCCTGCAAAAATGGGCAGAATGGTTCAAAATAGTTCTTTATTTCTGCAGCCGATCTATGCGACTAGCAGCTCGTTACAGACTCCCAGAAGGTGTTGTGAGTGAGTGAGTGAGTGAGTGAGTGAGTGAGTGAGTGAGTGAGTGAGTGAGTGAGTGAGTGAGTGAGTGAGTGAGTGAGTGAGTGAGTGAGTGAGTGAGTGAGTGAGTGAGTGAGTGAGTGAGTGAGTGAGTGAGTGAGTGAGTGAGTGAGTGAGTGAGTGAGTGAGTGAGTGAGTGAGTGAGTGAGTGAGTGAGTGAGTGAGAGCGAGCTCTTGTACGTTTTTGCTTGTGCGTGCATGTGTGTGTTTGAGAGAAAGGGATAGCGTTTCGTTGCTGCGCTAGGAGCTACCTTAAATCAAAGCAGAAAGAAGCAATACCGTGTCATCCCTTATCAGGTACTGCAGCACTCTGCCCAGCACTTTCATGGCTCACAGTCTGCCGAGCTGCAAAGGAAGGAAAGATAAAGGCACGCTTGAATAATTACTCTGCGAAGCCCCGTTAGCGAAGCGGCGTAGTCTCGGGAGGTAGAGTGAGGCCTCGCAGTGCGCGTACCGCTTATTCAGCGCGCTTCCAAACACGACGCTCATACTTAAACGCAGTTTATACCGCCATCACTTTCGAACGCACGCCCGTCTCGTCCGAGGGGCTGAAAGTGGGCTCGCGTGCGCAACGGGCGTCGAGGAGAGATTGGGCAAAGGCGCACGGCATGCTGCCTATTGATGCGGGTTATCGGCCTTTCCGCTCAGCCTGGCAGAAACAGGCAACCGCAGCCCATGGCCCAGCGATAGGCCGCAAGAGCCGCTCAACAAGCGCCGACGCGACGGCTCATCTGCAAGCGGGTCTGGGACGGTAACCACGCTTTGGAGCGAGCCATACACTAACCCGCGCGTGCGACCGCGGGAGCGACCACTTATCTTCAGAGCCCGCCGATGGTTATACCATAACTCGCGTTCACTAATTCTCGACAGCGCCGCCGAAGCCGAGTTTGCGCGTGATGAGATACGGCGGGCGTTGCTTACAAAAGCGTTGTATTCCCGGGGCCATACACTCAACAATGACGGTGAGGTTCCTGCTAGCAGGGATTCTTGCCATCCTTTTGGTCTGATCAATGCAAAGATAAACGCTGCCCCCTCAGATTCCAAGGATCCTGATATTGTGTGGCTGTAATCTGAAATTTCCAAAGTTTGACAAACGCCTTCAGTTACTCGAATTCGAAAAGAAACCGAGGGCGCGCCTGCTCTTGGCAGGCACCGAAGTTCTGTGGCGCGAAGTAGAGCGGATAGCGAAGAATAGACAGACGTTAGTACTCGGCGTCATGTCGCGGCGCGAAGATTGATTACGTTCCCACCTTCATACCTGTAATAGACAACGCTGCACGCAGCTGATGCATCATGAGAAACTTCGCCCATTTATGTTGGCTAACACGCGTGTGACATGCTACGCTTGCAACGTAGTAGTGTCAGCTGTTTGCAATCTCAACTGTTCTTGTCGTCAGCGCGATTCAGCTGTCGATTCTTGTACTGCGAAAGTTAGTCTTAGCCCTGATGGTTAGGCAGTCCTCGTTGGAGCCCTCACTCTCTTGCCGGCGTGGTGGTGCACACAACTGTACCACATAGCCTCCGATAGCGCACCAGGCAAGATGAAGGAATAGGATGGAGATGAGGATGGAGAGAGAAGCGCTACGCTGACTCGAGCGTCGTTCCCGCTAGTGGCGCTGGCGCGTCTCTAATTAAGCCGCAACCGCCGGCGCCGCCGCAGGAGCTCAAGCAGCGCTATCTGCCTTTTCGCAGCCCATGTGTTTACGCACTCGCCCGGCGCGGCGGACTAATGCCGGGTATTGTTAGCGCTAATCGCTTCCAAGTGCGCTCATAACAATTCCTCCTTCCGTCGACGGTTCGTGCACTCAATTCTTTCGTATCTCCATTATATTTTCTTGCTTCTATTTGATTATTTACTTTCTTTTTTTATTCCTTTTCTACGATGCGTTATCGCGCTCATCCGTCTCAATCAAGTGGAGCAGAAGTCAGTTTGTGGGGGATTAGGAAGAACAGAAAAAGCGGGAGCGCTCGCCACCGAAGCCAAAATGAGGCGGAAAGACGTTGCGGGAAAGCCGAGAGCCGAGGAGGCTTAAGTTTTCCGCGAACGTTAGTCTGTATGACAACGCAAGCGTTATTAGCCTGCTTTACGCTGTAGAATATGGCTAATTTCCTACTCTCGTCGTCTCCCACCTTTTTGCTGGTCAGTATTCTCTCTTTGCATCGGCTCAGAAGTTGTATGCCTAGTGTCACGATGCACCAGCTATAATTATCCAGAGAAAAAAAAATATCACCTCGTGTTATTCGGCATAAAAAAGAAAAATAGTGAATTGTTTGCTGTGTAATCGTAAAATTCAGAGGCCAAATTAGGCACGGGACACAAAACAAACATATCACAGGACAAGCGCTTGTCCCGGGCTGTAGCGTTTGTCCTGTAGCGCTTGTCCTTTGCTGTGTGTTTTCTGTGTCTTCTACCTAATTGTCGCTCTGCGGTTTACCATTATGAACCACCTATCCCAACAACGAATTTTCTTATGGTTGCTGTGTAGTAGCGTGATTGACTGTAATCATCATTTCTGCCGCATCATCTTTGTTCAAGACAGGAACGTTAACCGGAGATATACGCATAAATACGCGAGGACCACAGCTCGTCCTCTTGCGCGTGTTTGCCTCATCGTTTTCAAAAAGGTTTTATTAAGACAATGAAACTTCACTAGACCTCAGTACAGAGATGAGGGTGAGGTGAGGGAAGGACAGACCTCATTAATGCGTACTAGCCGTGGCCTTTCCCTTCTTCTCTTTCCTGTGAGGTCTGTATTCTCCATTAAGCCAAAATACCATATGTTTCCAGCAGGTGTGCGCACGTTGCACTGAAATATGTGAACTCGGAGACCGTGAACTGCGAGCCCGCGAGCTCGGGCACCAAAATTCTGAGAGCTTTGAGATAGAAAAGACATGTTTTGTTACCCTACGGAAGCATGGCGGTTAGCTCAAATACCAAATGTAACAAGACTTAACTCGACCAATTTAACCGAACAACCAGAGCCTCTTTCTTTTCCTGAAAGCCACACGATATCCCTCCTAAAGGAACTCATTCCTCCCTGCCGCTTCACTGGCGCCGCAATTCAATACGTTGCACGACGTTAACGTCACATGCATCGGCCACCGTAGCAGAAAACTGTACTCACGAGTGAGACGGCGAAATGGCTAGGTGTGCGCGGGTAATGAAGCAAAAGAGAGACGCGTCACTGCTGCTAACAGCGAAAGCCCCAGAAAAGGGTCCATTAGAAACCTTAGCAGGCACCGGGTTCGGGCTGAAACGCGATACGAAACTGGGGGCTCGGGGAGTCATGGCGCATGAAAAGAGGTCTGTAAGCACGCCGCCACCGGACACCGGGGCTCTACCGTACCTTTCGCGCTCACTTCTTCCCTGGAAAGACAAAAAAAAAAAAAAGCAGAGGAGAACGCGAGAAGCCAGGAACGCTTCTTTGGCGTCTTTGGTGACAGCTGCGAATATGTTTCTTTTTTTATTGCTATTTTCTTTGTTTCCTTTGCAGTTTGTTGGTCTTTCTGGTTCCGTCTCTCGCTGTATCAAATTGCATATACGTTCGTGCTCTGTTTGGTTTAATGTTGACTTCTTTCTGACTTCCGGATAGACGGACAGCTCTGTTCTCAGACAGTCTCAGCCTGAACTTACTAGTTCGGTTGGCTACTGTCAGGTCTGAATACACATTATACTTACAGTTTACGAGAGTTCATACTCAGCACGCAAGGCTTTCTTCTCGAGGGGTGACTTGTTGAACTGATGCGCATGATATGAAGGGGAACTGTTTAGGTTTACCGAACCTCAGTGCCGAGCCTTCAGACTGGTTACGCTTTCGAGACGACGTAAAGGGCTCACCAGTTTAGTTTGGGCCTTACTTTTTGAACACTGTCACTGTAGATTTTTTCGATAAGGAATATGCCAAGTCAGAAAACGCCTGATCGTTCTAAATGCCTTATGCCCACATCATTACCTGCACGTCGAACGCAATAGTACGCATATTTTCGAGCAGCGGTCTCGTTTTCCAACCAGAGCAAGACATAACTGCCCGGATGTTGTTACTCTGTGCTAACAGCGGGGCGTGAATACGGAACCTTAAGAAGAGCATTGTTCTGACCTATGCCCTATCAATATATATTTTATTCCTGTTCCGGCTAACAACATTAGCACACAGAAAATATGCAAACAAGAGTCCCAATGTATCAGATGCGCTTTTCCCTCTTCTGGGTCGTGGACGTACAGAAAAAGTTGGATGTTGTGTAATACCGCCAATTTTGAAAGCCCGATAGTGCGGTACTGAAGGTGTTAGAAAACAATGATGCTGCAACTGCATGTCATCGTGAGAACCCTTCAGTTGTCGCCGTCATTTTACTATGCTCTCTGCACACTGTTTCTTCACGCGAACTGTAGAAATTTGAAGTTTATTGACAGCTGTGACAATACAAGACACGTCACGAATTGCCATGGCGCCTGGCATAAGGACACGCTTGACTAGGCTCCTGACACCACGAGCGCAGCAGACAAGTGCCGACAACTGCAGAAAAGAAGTAATATATAGATATATAGGTACATATGCATAAATTGCGTGATGAATATGCAGGTTCTAATGTACTAAAAAAAAGCTCGATATTAAATGTGGGAACTATGATCATTACAATGAAACTTACTCTGAAACAAGCAATGCAACTGATGCTTCCGGCTTGCTCTTGGTTGCATCCAGATAATTCCCCTCATTAGGGCAGAAGGATAGCCGCGCCGGAGCTCGTCCGCCAATGGGACGGTACAGATTTAGCTCGCTAAATGCGTGCCAACCCGCTCATTACCATACAAATCCGGACTCGCATGCGATGCCCACCCTCTCGCTTTGGATGATTGAGCCTTCACTCCTGAAGCAAAATTACTCCTGTCTGATGCCATGATTACGCGGCCGGTTGCTTTGGCAACACACAACGCGTTTCTGCAACATCTGCAAGTGCGGAAACGCACACAGGGACTCAGTGGTGTGGCCGCCAGCCTGAAAGCTGATCTGAGTCATTAAGGAAGCACTGCCACGTGGTTATCTGTCCGTCTTCTTATTTTGTACGTGCTGCAATGCATTTTATGCACTTCAGAGATGCATCACACTGCATGACAAGAAAAAACAGGCCACACATTTACAGCTGGAGCGCACAAACTATTCAGCCTCAGTCACTCTAGATAAAAGCTAGATTAATACAGAAGTAATCATCGCTTAGATGTGATAACAGTGGTATTAAGCACTCCGTATTGAGCCCCTATCCGTCGGCGTAAATATTGCCCGCTTTTATCCGCGCACTTCACGAACGCTGCAACAGCACCTGTCAGAGCTCGTTTCATACCGTGACCTAAGCGACGCGTTGCTTTGGACGGGGCATGGTAGATAAAGCACCAGCCGAATACATTTCTTTTTTTTTTGCTGTATTATTTCTTTTGTTATGGCTACCCACCATTAGTTTGTTTGACGGCGCTACGCTAAATTAGCGTGCAGTTAGTACGTGGTTTAAAATAGCTCAATACGTACGTGTTCCTTAGGAAGGCCTACATTTGACCAAGTGGGCCTTTTTTTAATTATATGTTGTTTAGGAGATGTTAGCGTTTTTATATAGCGCCGGCTAATATTTTTCATAGATAACAGAATTCGTGAAAATCACAAGTAATGAAAAAATCACAGCATATCCATGGGGTGAATGATGATGAGTCGGGCGAAGCTCCGGAGGGAATCATCGGTAAACCGTGAAACTCTTCCGTGAAATTCGCCCAGTACATCATATAAAGAGTGTGAAACACCGCGGTGAGGTTATTATTGAACCAAAGTCGATCACACACGTCGCAACTGTGGCCAAACGAATGAGCGAGAAATTCCCGCTCGAACCGCGCGTCGGCTCCTTGAATGTGAGACCGCTGGCGCCGCTTGGTCGCCGCTTCCCGCGCACGAGCACCATCAAGGTCTGCCAGGCGCCGCGCACGCTTCGTCGCCGCTTCTCGGGCTCGACTTTCGGGGTCCGCTGCTTGGAGTGCACGTTGCGCCGCGGCGTCATTGGCGCGCACCGTCGCGGGATCCGCCAGGTGCCGCGCTCGCTTCGCCGCCGCTTCTCAGGCTCGCACCGCGGGATCCTGGCGACGGGCACGAGCCGCCGCGGCCCTCCGCGCCCGCCGCTCCGCTTCGTCCATGCCCCACCAACAATCCGACACGTACGGCGACGATCCAGGAGACTGAGAGAGGCACTCGTTCCCCGCGCACCCAGGCACAGCCCGCGCAGCAGCCAATCGGACAGTAGCGGCACTTCCACCGCCATCTAGTGGCGATTCACACAAGCGCACTATTGCACACACTTCTGTTGGACCAACGACATCTAGGATATGAGACGAGAAATGGTGATGACGACACAGATTGTGTACAGCGCCATCTACAATATCATCACTCAACTGCAGTTTGTGTGTACTTCTATGAGACAGCGCCATCTATTATACTGTTCGGGAGATACTGCCGGTTACGCCTGACGCCGGACAAGGTTAGACTAAGAGGAGCTTCGCCCCTAAAAAAAATCGGCAGGTCCCACGCATTGTGGGAATCGGTTTCATGCGAAGCAGTCAGCGAGTACTTCTATGCTCTATTTTATGGCTTTGAGCCAAATGTCACGAGGTGGATCTACGTGTTTTTGTAAGTGTAGTAGCTGTGTGCACATCATGGCCTTACAGGCACGTCGACATCACTGGCGTTTAAAGGGTAACTTATGATGCGACGTAACGTCAGCCCTCACGTCAGAGTACATACGTCAGTATTATAGAAACTAAGTGCACTTTATGCTGGAATCATGTGAATATCATACGTAACTTTCGTTAATGTATTCCTCCGGGGTCGAGTAATGCTTCAGTATAGCTTGCTGAATCACAGGAATAAAATGTAATGTTTATTAGACTGCTATAAAAGCGGAGCCAACACTGGAATCGCAGACGTTAATCTGACATGACGCCTGTATCGTAAAAGTACATATGTAGTGTTTATTGCTTTCCTGTAAAATTAGCCACCACCACAACCACAATTGACGTTGCACCGACATTACGCCTGCACAGGCTGTTTTTCCAAACCAGTTTATAGATCTGGCGTGGCTCTGTGGTAGAATACCTGTTTGCCACGCGGAATGCTTGGGTTCGATTCCTGCTGGGATCCTGATTTTTATTCTTTCCATTCGTCGGGTGAACGCTGCCGATGTAAGCTTTTCTTAACGCACTCGCATTTAAATTAAAAGTGTCTGTTCTCACCGTTCCTGGGTAGATAAAAATGTCAATCACCTGTGGCGCATACCCGTGCACCGCGGCCCATGGTAAGCGGCTATGTGCCACATGTGTCTGGAGGAAAGGGTTTGACGACGTACGCCACAGGATTTTCACGTTATTCATGTCATGACCCGACAACCATATTCGTCAAATACTGTAGCCATCCCATGCCAATTGTGGTCTACACGAAGTTAAGAAGGTGATCAGGAGAGCACCCAGAGGTAGGCGGCTAGATAGATAGATAGATAGACATATAGATACGTAGATAGAAACGCTCGAAGTGCCAAAGGTTCGCTAAGAAATGCTTCGCATTTAAAAAATGCATGAAAGAGCACCGAGGGTGAGTTTCTGCAAGTACGTTACGTAGCGACGCGAAAAACAACACAAAATACAGTCCACTCACGTAACACTATAGTTCCTAATAATTACAACATCTATTCCCAAACTACATTTTTTATATCTGGCTAATCAAGTCTCAATAATGAAAATATAGCCAGTGACTAATCCACTACAGCGTAAACAGTATGTGCCAAATTTTCTTGCCATGACGATGTTCTTATTTTTAGGGATAGTCCTCGTGACCACTCCTGATGCGGTTCTTGCGTTCTGAAGTCTCGTTCACACTGGGAAATCCGCCTCCTAAACCCAACGGAATTCTCCTGCCGCCGAAATTCGCCGTTGTTCACATTGCTTGCCCAACAACAACTTCACACCGGAAAGTTATACCGCGCCATCTGCAAGTATAAAGCGCTAGCGAACAAGCAAACGTAGGACATCCCAGAACGTTTCCGCGGCTACACAGCAGCTACAGTGATACCGCGGCGTGTTCCGTGTTCGCGCGTTCCTGCTGGTGTAGAGGCGCGTACTGCTAGGGCTGGTGGCAAGCAACTTTCCGGCGATGCATGACGAACAAAAAGAAGCATCCGCCGAAGAAGAAACGACGCCGGCGGTGCTTGTGGGTTCGTCCTGCTCTGCAAGAGCGCGAGACAGGCACGTAGGCAAGGGAAGAAAGAAAATTATGTAAAACAAAAGAAAGAAAATTATGTAAATAAAAAGATAAGGCAACTTGCTAGATAAAAACGCCTTTTTTAATTTTTTTTTCTGCATGGAAACTGCCACCGTCATTTTAATGAGTTCTGAATGAAAATGCCACGAACAGTTCAATAAGTGCACGTAGTTCAAAGGGTCCCTCATTACCCCGCGTTCAAAGACGAGACAGTGGTTTCCTCCTCGCCTTCGCTACCCTTCCTAAAGGGCACATCTCCCCCTCGCCACTTATTTCTTAAAAGCTCGTCTACTATGTCGGCACTAAGCGTTGACCCTATCAAGATTTCGCGCTTTTCGGCTACACGCTGTTATCTCAGTTTGCGCAGTCGCAAACACAGAAAAAAAAAATGAAGCGATATCAGTTGACCCCGCACGACAGTCATGCGAGGCAAGGAAGAACGGATGGGTGGCTGCATGGCAGAACAGTGCAGGAGACAGTTCAAATCTGATATTCCGCGTATATGGAACAATCGAGAGTATGTACTATATAGACGTCACGGCAATCACTGTTCTGCGTCACGAAGTATAGCGCTCGTTTTCTTTTTTTGTGTGTGTGTGTGTATTTCCAGAGGCTAATGAGGGGCCCTTTAACGTTCCCAACGCCACAGTTTTCTTTCTTCCATAAGTCACTGCACATTTCACTGCTCCCTCTTGCAGCGTAATAGCTAGTGCGAAGACTAGAGCAAATGCCTTTTGACCGTTCTTGATACGAATTCTAATTTCTCCGCTGCATACAGTGCAATAACATTTAGCTCGCATGTTCACCGGGACTTTGACTACATGTCGGCAACGTTGTTTTTTTTAATGTTAAAGAAGCGTTAATAATAATTATTGGGGTTAAGCGTCCCAAAACCACGTTATGATTATGATAGACGTCGTAATGGAGGGCTCCGAAAATTTCGACCCCCTGGAGTCCCTTAACATGCACCTAAATCTAAGTACATAGGCCTCGAGCATTTTCGCGTCCATCGAACATGCGGCCGCCGCGGCTGGGATTCGATCCCGCGACCTTCGGGTGAGCAGTCGAGCGCCATAACCACTAGACCACCGTGGCGGGGTTTCAAGGAGCGTTGTAGGACCTATTTAATAGATCAAAATTTCTGCAGCCACACATACTATTCACTACAAGAACGTTTTCCCGTTCTTTTTGTTGTTTTTTTTTGTTTTTTTTATTCTTCAAGTTGCCAAGGAGGGAAGCGATACAAAAAAAAAAAAGAAATGCGTCCGCTCCTGTAGAAAACGGCGGCTCTTCAAGAGCACAAAAGTTCAAGGTTAACCACTTGTCTTATTGAGCCCGGTAGATTGTTTATTGCTTCGAACAGCTTATGGTTTACTGTTTCACGATTGTAGGGCCAATCGTCGCTACATGGTCGCACCGCAAGGAAGGCGGTCCTTTTTACTGTAAATTACATTTCTATGAGCGAGCCGCATTTCGTCCTCCGAGCGACCGTTATCCATTCAAAAAGTCATACCTATATTTCACGAAGGCACCAGTATATATGCTCGCACTGTCACCTCCCCGTCTACCTTGCCTCATCGCGCAAGTGAAGCTGAAGGTCGCGGGGACGGTTCACTATGCTCAGCACACTCTCGCGACCGGTGTCGCACAACGAGTCTGTGCGCTGAGAGCACCGCGGTCCAGCAGAGGCTCCCTAAAAGGTGCCACTCCTACCGTTCACGCCGATGGCGCGACGGCGTTCCTTTAGGATTCCCGGCAGTGTCATCAATATGCATCAACGTCTCCCACACCAACGCCCGCTCGCATCCGAAGGGAACTACCTTTTACTCCGCGCTTTCGGTGCTTTTGCCGTCGGCTCTCTTCTTCCTTTTCTACTCGTACATCTGCAGATACTGACTCTGCAGCCCGCGCAAAATACGTGCGATGAGCGCTGAGTGGGGGAAGAGACAGGGAAGAGGGGGGGGGGGGGGCTGCTGTTATAGCGTCATACCCGCTCCCCGATATTTCCGCCGCCCATCAATATTGCTTTAACTGAGGAGGCCATTTGTATCGAGTCCTTTCCTCGGTGGCGGCGGCGGCATCGTCCCTACTCCCAAGCAGCAGTATATAGTGGGCGACCCAGAGTGAGCGCCAACGCTGCGGAGTCTCACCTGATTTCGTCGATCGGTGTTTGCGTAATCACGGGCGAAGCGAGTGTAAGAATAAAAATTCCTCCGGGTGCCTGTTGTGCAAGTCAATTCGCCGGCGCGTGTATCGTATACCTTTCGTTTCCGAGAAGAAGCCCGAGTTTCGCGCGTGTTTGACTCCTAAATCGGACAGACAAGGTTTTCGTACGAAGAAGGATGGTCTTAACGAGCGACGTCTTTCTCGCTGCTCCTCCTCCGGTGCGTTTCGATCGAAGCTACTGTGTGTGTTAGTTCGTGGCACCGGAGTGGCAGCTTTAAGAACTGGTAAAATAAATATGCCTGGAAGTTTCGTATTAACCGGTTACATATAACTACTCGTACCCCTGATAATTAATTTCCCCACTCACAATACACGCGCGCGTAGGCGAGGTTCATCATAAAAAAAAAAACACGCAGGGCCTTTTACATGTAATCGCCTAGGCGACTCGAAGGCGAGAGCCATCTTGCTCTTTTCCTTCTCATTTGATGTATTAATCCTCCACATTCCACCCCCTCTCCGCTACCCCCTCCGAAAGCTACCCCCTCCAATCGCAAATTTACATATCCTACATTCGATCCCGCGTATGTCGACCTCGCTAATAAACGGGAATTAGTTCGATATATCGTATAGTTCGATATAAGACTTTTAAATAACTTACCGCATTTTCGATGTGCATTTTGGTGCGCAAGTTGTCTTCACGGCACTGCTTGACGATAATGCAACTCGTACAGCTCGTGCCTGGCGACTTACGGTTGGCGACTTACGGCAGTACGCGGATATATATATATATATATATATATATATATATATATATATATATATATATATATATATATATATATATATATATATATATAATTTTCATTTTTCCGCGGTTTGCATAGTTGGGGATGCGGGTTATATGAAGGCATGCCCCGCCACGGTGGTCTAGTGGTTATGGCACTCGACTGCTGACCCGAAGGTCGCGGGATTGAATACCGGCCGCGGCGGCTGCATTTTCGATGGAGGCGAAAATGTTCGAGGCCCGTGAACTTAGATTTAAATGCACGTTAAAGAACCCCGGGCGGTCGAAATTTCCGGAGCCCTCCACTACGGCGTCTCTCATAATCATGTCGTGGTTTTGGGACGTTAAACTCCAGATATTATTATTATTATTATTATTATTATTATTATTATTATCATTATTATTATTATTATTATTATTATTATTATTATTATTATTATTATTATTATTATTATTATTATTATTATTATTATTATTATTATTATTATTATTATTATTATTATTATTATAGGTTATATGCAGGCACGAGCTGTACGCGAGAAAATATGATATCAATGTAAACAACGGCTCAACATCTTTATACGCAGCTGTGTATGCTGATCGGGCGCCGGAAGCCTCTACTCTGCCTTGGCTCTAATGGTGGCGTTGTTTTTCAGTGTCATATTCAGCGTGCTTCCCGGGATGCTGTACGCAGCGGCGACGTCAGACTTCTTTTCTCTACGTTCGAATGTGTTGCTTATCATCAGATTTGCCGAAAACATCCACGTTCATCCGTTTTACGGGAGCCATCGCGTTAATAAAGGGTGCTGAGAAGCTACGGCGATCCCGCACGACTGCCGCGACAAGGAATCACGGGACAAAGCTCGCCACGGCAAGAGATAGTTTCTATTGGAACTGTGTAGCGCCCTCCCAATATCATCGCTCCCTTTCCCAAACACATGCGGGGAAGCCCCCTTCAGGGAGAAAAAACCAACTTCTTGTGAGAGAAAGCCAACTTCTTGGGGTGTATCGCGCTGCGCGGCGTTCTATATATCAAGTGTTGTAGCTATTTTTGTTCGATGTAGCCGTAAACTTCCCTATACATTGACGTTAAAAGATTCTCGTGTTTGAAAATAGTTAGATATAAAGGATAATTCGATTTACCCGAGTTCGATATGGTAGGTATTGACTGCATTTAGGGAACGTACTGTTATTCTTGGGGCTTACAAAACTGCTCACGTATTGGCACTACAATTCCCACTTCCTTGTAAATACGGAATATTATTTGAAATTGTAGATACCTCATTTGATGGAATATTCGACGAGCGTTGAGCTGGGAAGGTAGCGTTAAGCTCAGGAGAGAGTTTCCAGGAGGCTTAAGAATCGAGTCACTGACAGCGCAAATGCATCGCGAATGCTCTACATATCAAGCCAGCAAAGAAAACAAAGGGGCGAAGTATCAATTTGGAGATGCTTAGATATTCTAAACCTCCTTGCCACCAGCCCTGAAATTCTGCCCGTCAAACCTAATTGGATGGCTTTGCAGATCGCCGCCTTATAGTTTATCACAAGAGATCTTTCGTTTGTATGCATTTTTAAAAATTTTTAGAGCGTGTTTCATTCTAAAAATGTGGAGCTTGATGCCATATTAAAGGAAGCAACGCAAACTCTCCCCGAATCTTCACAGCGAACTTCGACGCCTCTGCACGTGGTTGAATTTTCTTCGAGTACAAAGAAAGTTCAACTCGGCTCGCATAAGCTCCCTAGACAGCGAAGAAAGCGGGAAACCATATGGCGTATCTTTCTAATCGGCTTATTGCAGCGAGAAGCCCCGAAGGTGAAATATAACGCCGCGGTATTACGCTAATTGAGTTTCCGTTCAGGCTACTGAATAACTCCAACTTGAGAGGCCCGAATAAAAACAAACAGTTCGAGCCTGTAGAGGATAGCGCGGAAAGGAACCTTACGCTGCACCGCAAGATGAATTATGAAAGTTGGGCGTAACTTCCGATAGAATATTCTTTTCAGGAAAGGCTTGGATCGTATTCGAAAATGCAAAATATACTGAACCGGGCTTATACCTTCAACAACCTACACTGATAGCAAAATTTCGGCTCCACGCGTTCTCTTTCAACTCTTTGATCGCATGGACCGTGCGCATGTACGGCTTACGCTAATAAGCGGATGGAATAAGTAAATTTAGGAAAGGAGCGGAATATGTTAGACAGTGTTAATTCGTACAAGATAGCCAGGAGTGAAACAATAATTTATATTAGCTCCGCTATTGCTAATAGCAGTGAAGCACACAGGGTTGCCTGGTTCGAGGATGCTATGAAATCCAGTTACGTTATCCAAGAGGGGCTGTGTGAGCAGTGAGAGGTGTAGTACATGAAACACAGAACACAAAGGCGGGCACAAAATTTTCGCGAGAATTTCTCCACTCGTAATGAAGGACGGCAAAGGGGATCCGAGCACTACGCTCAATATTCGAATGTTCTAAATCGGGATGGGTGTCTATGTCGAGAACATTTCTTTGCAATATTACCCCTGTGTGCGCACCTGCAAAAGTAGTGCACGTAATGTTGTATAAGCATTTAAGACTGAACCAGTGTCAAACAACGAATGTTTTGAATCTCAGATATTTACCCAATTCAAGCAAAAACGTTATGTCCCACACCTTGCGCCAGGAAGGGCGGCTGAGTCAGGCTGCTGGACAGCGCTGATGATGATGCTGATTATTTTCTATATGTGTGACTTGGCGAAAATGAAAAGGAAGTGCGCATACGCTACAATCCCAACGGGTATATTCACCGATACACGATTTTGTTGCCCACGCTTAGAACATCTTGAGCTCTAGGGAACCCTCTTCCGGAATATTGTTAAAAGACGAACGATTTTGATTTTTAGTGAACGCATCTACGTGTAAAAAGCGTGATCGTCACATCACATCCTATCAACTCCACACCAGCGGAGCCGTTCCCTTGGTTTTTAGTATAAAATTTTGCTTTCATTTCGTGAGCTCTAATACCGGAAGCAGCGGCGGTGGTATCTCGCGCGACGCACCCACGAACGAATTTGTGACACGTCGGGCCACGCTCAAATCCTCGCCGATTTCACGCTTTCAAGAACGCGCTGAGCCCCACGGTGATAGAGCTGCCGGGGTATAGCACCACCCTACATCCACGGTGGCGTCCTTGCCTCCTCTACCCCCCCCCCCCCGCCTATCCTCTGAGCTTGCCCTTTTGCTTCCTGTCTATGTTTCCGTGCTTGGTTGTTTCGAATACCGTGCATCAAGACCGAACGAAAGCACACAAATTTCGTAGTCCTCGTCTGTGCAGCACCATGTATGGGCTGCATAACGTGTATACACAAGCAATCACGTGATTTACCTGCTGTAACGCTCCGGTGGGAAACAGGAGGTCGTGAATTGGATTTCCGGTCGTGACATCTCTGCAGTGTGTGTGTAATCGATCAAGTAGGCGGCTACTATGATCTCGGTGAACGTCACGTGAAGCTTAAGTGGTAATATTAATTGGGAGCACACCACTTTACAATTGTTCTACATGCGATGAAGTTACAGGCCTCAAGGGGCATAGAAAGGATCCGTTTTGAGTATCTATATGCATTAAACACTGTGGTGCGACTTTATAATCGTCTAGTACATAACCTTTCAGCTCCACAAGAAGGATTGTCCTTAGCAATGGTATGTAGAGCGTTATGTTGCCGCTCCCTTAAACGAATCGCTGTTTTCTGGGCAACGGTCAGTCATGTTTATTGTGTAAATTTAGTGTAAATTTTTCTCAAGTAACCCAAGCACGCTGTAGGCGAATGCTTCTTCTTACCATTAAATCGGCTTTAAGAAATTCTGCAGCCCTGTATCTGTGTTTGTACCGCACTTACAGCTTTGAATAACGCTCGCTCGGTTTTGGGTCGACGCGCGCTGCATTTGGCAGTACAGATCTTGATTGCCCTTTCCTTCAGCTGTCCGCATAAATAGGCACTGCATCAGATAAGCTATCGCTTTGGTGACATGTATTGAAAATTGTTTGGTTTAACTTGCTTTTGGCTGAGCTACTTGTGAGGCTGTACAAGGAGTCACGCTGCAGGACAAATGGCGTCAAAGGTGTTGAAATCGCCCCTAAATGTTAGGCTCAGTTCAGTTGCACTCGGTATAGCGGAGTGCGCGCTTGCAGCTTCCTTCGTAGTGTACGCAACTTGCTGAGGCAAATCGATGCGGATAAGCCGCGAGTGCCTTGACGCATTGGTTGTCGAGACGAGTCCGTCAGCGCGGCGATGACGCGTGCTTCTGAAGAAAAAAAAAACACGCCAAAATGCCGTTCTGAGGTCGAGAGCGAAGTATGTGGAGCGAGCAAAGAGAACGTGGTGCGTGAAATTTCGTGACACTTTCGACAGGGACTCAGAATTGACGCTATAGCGTGTTTTATTGCCATTTATGGCGGCACTTACTGGGGTTCCGCCGTCTTCGGACCTCAAAATGAACGAGCGAACGCGAGCTTCAATGTTCCAGCTGTCTTCTCAATCGAGGATTAGTGGTACAGTAGAACCCCGCTGTTACGTTCCTCACTGCTGCGTTTTCCCGGCTGTTACGTCGTTTTCCGCCGGTCCCGGCATAGCTCCCATGGGATACAATGTATTGGGAACCCCGCTGTTACGTCGTAACTGTCGGACCGTTCCCGTATGATACGTCGCGAAGTGCGCTCGGAGCCGACCGAGTGACTACCAAAGAGAGCGGCCATGGTGCATTTTCACGCAGTTTGGCCTCGTTTGACCGTAATATTAGCCGCATGAGAGGCGCAAGCAACAGAATCTTTCAGTTGATGCAAACAAAAGCATGGCCTTCGAGATTCAAACTGCAAAGATGGCGTCTATGACGTAACTGCTCGCGAAAGCAAGGCCTTCGAGATTGGCATTTACTATTGACAAAAGCATAACCTCTGAGATTTGTATTGCACAAACATGGCGTGTATGACGTAATTGCTTGCGAAAGCAAGGCCTTCGAGATTGGCATTCACTTCTGCCATCGCGTTGGCGTAGACTCATCATCATCGTTATTTGTCGGAGAACGGGAGGAGTTCGAGCTGGTTGGAGCTCGCGTGGTCGTGCGTGCGGTTCGCGGTCGGACTCGCCGCGCCGATCGCGATTGCGTGTGCTTAGTTCTTTCATGCCTACAGCTGTTGGTGTTTAAAAAATCACATACGTTGATTACATTTCTGTGGATGAGGCCGTCCTAAGCTCCGCGTTTCTATCCATCGACTAGATCGCGGCTGAGCGCGCCAATTTTCGTGCTGCTCGTAAGAATTGAAATAAAATTCTGTACCACTAAATATTTTGCCGTTTTTCCTGTTTTTCGGCTCTTACGTTTCCCGTCTCTTACGTTTATTTCCTACGGTCCCTTCAAAAACGTATCAGCGGGGTTCTACTGTATTTCCTATACGCCTTCACCAGCGCTGACAGCTTGTGTGACCGAGCTAGCTTTTGAGTGCAGTCGGACTACGCAGTGATGTTGTTCGGAACAAGTCACAGTTTTCGTGCAAGCCATCTGAGCCAAGCAGAACTAACAAGATGATAAGCTTTTCGCACTCGAACGTCAATTGTATGTAGTATATTCATCCTCCTCATCATCATTCTCAGCCTGTTTTAGTCCACTGCAGGGCGAAGGCCTCTTCCAATGATCTCCAGTTTACCCTATCCTGTGTGACCTGATTCCATGTTATCTCTGCGAGCTTCTTAATTTCATCTCTCCATCAAACTCTCTGCCTGTCTCGACTGCGTTCCCATTCCTTGGTATAGGCATTCCGTTGCTCTTACTGTCCACCGGTTGTCTGTTCCACGCGTTACGTGACCAGCCCAGGTCCACTTCTTTCGATTGATGTCAGTTAGGATATCTGCGACCCTTCTTTCTTCCCTGACTCATTCTGCCATCCTCCGATTTCTTAATGTTATTCCTATCCTTTTACGCTCCATTAAACGCTGCGTTGTCCTAAACTTTTTCTCTACTTGCTTTGTTATCCTCCATGTTTCAGCTCCATATGTTAAAACCGGCAGTATGCAGTGATTGTATACTTTTCGCTTCAATGACAGTGGCTTATTTTCTGAAATTATTTGGGAGTGCCTGCCGAAGGCGCTCCAGCCCATTGTTATTCTTCTGTGAATTTATTTTTCGCGATTAGGCTCTCCTGTTGGTGGTTGTCATAGGTATACATATTCTTGTATACACTCCAATGTATGGTTTACGATCTTGAACTCTTTCTCTTTCGCTAGGCTATTGAACATTATTTTTGTCTTCATATTATTCATTTTTAGGCCTACTTTAATACCTTCTCGGTTTAATTCCTCGATTATGTTTTTGGATTTCGTTGCTATCGTTAGTGAAGTGTAGTATGTCATCCGCAAATCGTAGGTGTTTTTATTTTATTATGTAATACTTTTTCTTGCGTGTGATCATCTGGGAGGTGTGTTTTCACTCTTAAACTTTGTTTACATATAATCGCAATAATCTTTATCACACTGATTGCGCATATAGATACGTAGTCGTATTGAAAGAATTCTGTTAACGCGATAGCATTAAAGAGCTTGTTTCGCAAAAATTGCGGCGTTGGCATCGGTGTCGACGTCATTACTAAAAATCACCGTTGTCCGTGAGCGAAAAATCGAGATAGATGCAAATAAAATAAATAATAAAAATATTCAAGTCGAGTGAGAATCGAACCCACTCCTTTTGCGAGCCAAGCAGGTGTTCTACCACAGAGCTATGCCATTACTTGAAACTGCTTCGGAAAAAAGCACTATATGAATTTCGCCAAATTGCGTACTTCCAGCGCTGTGTGTGTGAGTGCGTGTTCTAATCTGTCCGCGCTCAGTTGCGCTGTTCAAACTTAGCACTATATGAATGTCAGGTAGTGAGAGGAGTCTTCTTAAAGCATGTAATAATGCGCGGCAGAAGCGTACAAATGCGCCGTGCGTCAGAACATGTGAACTGCGCAACGAGTGGATGTTTTAAAGGCCCACCCATTGCGTAGCGCTCAGAAATATTTAATCATCATGACCAGAAGAAGCATCAACAAAGTGAGCAGCTGCGTAGGTTGGCGTGTAGTGGGCCCTTCGCTGATCCGCAAGAGGAAGAATTATAGCGTAGTGGGCACTTCGCAGCTGTAGTTGCGTAGGCATTCTAGGATAGCTTGAAACTGGCAATGTTACGCGCACAGACGTTCGTTTCATTGCGGCACGGCTGAGGCATGCACCGAGAACCGAAGCCAGGCTAACAGTTGAGAAGGCTATGCGCACGGGGCCCGATTACGCTATCGCGTTCAACTCTTGAAGGCGAAGCTCAAGCGTCCTCCAAGTTTTTTTTTGCGCCGTATTTGCACAAAGGGGCTATTCAAAAACAGCTAACTGGTGTGAACTAAAATTTGGCTGTATCCAAACTAATACATGCGTGAACGTTCCGAAATAATTTCAGTCGGGGCAAAACTTGCCCGTGGAACGCGGTATCTCACTGGTTATTCGTACTGATCGTCAGGGATCGTTTGTCATTTATTAAGCAACGTGAAGCTAAATAATCAGTGCAGTTCCATAGTGTCCGTCGGTCACTCAGCCATGGTAATTGTGAAGCTACCGCCTAGTTCATCTTTTCGTTTATTCGTTCCCTGTGTTATTTGATAGAATCATATTACTTTCATCTTCATTGTAATAACAAGAACGTTACATTATTTGATCCGCAAACCAACTTGCAGACCGCAGATCGCAGACCGGCTTGCATCCGAGTGTTTTCGAGACGTTTTCTTTATACATAACTAAAGCGAAATCCAAAAAAGCTCCTTCAAGGTTTGCTACGCTGAAAACTTTTGGAAACCACCATGATGGCGGAGTGTACCAATCTTTGACATGTTTCTTATTTGTTCATTGAACTCTTTAATTTTGCCTCAGATATTCGGGTTTTTTTTCCTGTCGTTTTGCTTGTTTGTTTGTCTGGACACAGACTATAATAAGGTGCACCATCTAGATTACTAAAGACGTGAAAGCCTCACAAATAACAAATAAAGTTTTCTACGAACAATTTCCTCGCCAAAAGGCGATGAGAAAACGATTGAAAGTTCAACCACGATAAAGACGGTACCGGCTACCTCCTTCTGTGCAACAGCGATATAATAAATGTGACAGCCTCTTGCGTGAAGAACGGCTTACGCATGTCTTTATCATTCTTGAAACACTTCATCACGTCCTTCTGCAGATACTTATTGCTTGCGCGTATTTTATTTGTTTTCTGCGGGGGTCTTCTTTGCCTCCTCTATTTCTACACTTTGAAAATTGGTCTTTCGTCTACAGATAAGACTGGCGAAGCTGTGCAAGGAAGAAAAACATCTCAGAAGCGTTAAATTGTTTTGCACCCACCAATGAGCTTAAGGAGACGTCAGACGATAAAAGCGGCAAGAAAGAGTGCGCGAAAAAGCAGCAACTTTCAAAGGCTCTCAAACTTGCGCGCGGTTTCTTGATGACATCGTGAGGGAACTGCGAGATTGAATCGTCTTCGAACTTGTTTGATCCGCAGTATAACGTCATCTATCAAAGGCTGACACCAAAGTTTGCTTGCAAAAGAAAATAATAAATAAAAAAAGAAAACACAAGCCTCAGTGCTTGATTGTACACTGAAATAATGTTCCTGTTTGCATGTCACTTTTATATGTTATGCGTCTGTTGGGTAGCTTGCCGCCAGAAAAGCAAGTCTTGTTCATGAGCTCAAATGGCCTCACAATAAAGCAGATGCTGTGCTGCCGGAAACACCCGAGTGACTACTGGCAATATTTGCGGACGTCTTAGGTGGGCACCACCTGTGCAGGCAGAGTCTGCAAGAATTCATCCCAAGGGGTTTCTAATTTTATTTTTAGGCCGAATGCGTCATTCTTGTGTCGGATTTTCTTCGTATTGAGATAGCAATTACGCGAACACTCTTTGCCGTCGGCGTCGCCGTCGTGTTCCATATAAAGTCCAAATCGATAACAACGCCCCTTGCGTCGTACCTTCTACGTGCGAGTGAAAGTGTGCGAGTGCTCTCACTCGCACGTAGGAAGAGGGGTGTGAGGGGTAAGTGGAGACCTCTTGTATAGGCAGTGCACTTATATAGCATAGCCGCTCATCCGACACTTCAGCGTGCTAAAGTGATCGCAAACGATCTTTTATGTCACCGACCGATCAATATTGATCTTGAATCGATCGCTATGAATGGCACAGCCGTAGGAACGTATGCAAGTCAAAGCCGCCGTTTCAGCGTTCTCGTATGTAGGCATATTCTAGAAAGAATATGTGCTCCACACATTTCAATCTAGCTACGTTTTCCACACTGTCGCCATACGCCGGCTTTAGCGGCATTATCGGCATTCGCGACGAGCGTTGGAATAAAGCGTCGACATTCGTCATTATGCTTAATAGGCAAAGAGTGAGGGTGAAGATAAGAAGTGAAATGCAGGTCATTAAGGTCAGGCTATATCTGTCCTTCATGTTCAAGAAACAGAAAGAAATCAGGGACGAAAAAAAGCGCATAAACCAGCATTCGGGAGCGAAACCAAACACGCAGAAAAAAAAGAGTGCGGAAAAGGGCAAGAGCCAGGCTCATCGGAGTCAGCATTCACGGGATCTTCGAAAGCATCCCCCTCCCCCACTCTCTCTTTTTCTCTTTGAGGTTTGCTCCGCTGCATTTCGTTACAGAAGATTAACGGCACGCGGGCCGAGGGGTTTTAGTTACAAGGCGCCGACATTATTATTCCTCCATTGATTTTATCATTACAGACGTGGCGAGGAGCAGCGAAGGCGCTCGTGCGGGAGTGCACTGCGGGGTTCTGGAGCTAAGCGTCCTCGCATGCAAATTGGGGCCGGCGGCTGAGATCGCCGATCACTATCCCGCTCGTTCCCCCCCCTCCCCCCCGCCTTTTACACTCCCACAACCCCCGCGTTATGTAGAAAGGCAGCGACCTATCACTGACAGAAGCGTGCATGTTGAACGACGTGGCGAGGAAGAGGACGCGAACGCACGATGAAGCGCGGTCAGTGGCGGTACCTCGTCGTGAAGCCGACCTACTGAAGAACGTGGACTCACTCGCACGCTGTCGGGCATTTTTGGGGGAAACGAGTTGACATGTGAGGGGACTATCTAGCCATATCTGAGCACGTCGGAAACGG
>NC_051178.1:230607334-230637071 GCF_013339695.2 Rhipicephalus sanguineus
TTATTTTGCGGATGGAATCATCAATGGGCCACCACCACTTTCGCACTACTGGGCTCGACATCGTGTGACACACATTTTACACATCTTCTTGTTCACTTGTTACGTGCAAAAAAAAAAAAAATTCACGCATATCCACGAAGTGAATGATGATGAGTGGACGAAGCTCTGGGGATCGTTCGGTCACCGTGAATCTCCTGTTTGTCGTTTTTGCCGCTTTGCGCCGCTTCCTGCGCCCTCGCCTCCGGAGTAGTAGCTTGTTGTTGGCGTTCCCGTTGAGCCGCCGCATGCCGCGCCTTACGTTCGTTTTCATCCATGGCAGAAAGGAAATGTGTGGTATGGACCGCGCTTACATATGCATTTGCACCGCAGCGTCCTCTCGTGTATCTAAACTGACATTAAGATCGATGACAGCGCTAGGTCCTAAGGTCCATAATGTGTTCGTTGAAGTCGCCGACTAGTATAAAGGGTTTGTGCTTGCGGATGTTTTATATTTGGTCAAAATTACGATTGTTGTTCGTCTCTTGTAAACCTTTTTTTGATTCACATACACACATATGTTTCGACTATACCAACGGTTTTCTAACCACCATGACAGCGGACAGTGAGCGTCGACGACAAAGCTCGGTACTAAGGTCTATAATTTCTCCATTGAAATCGCCGACTAGTATAACGGGGTTTGTGCTCTAGGTATTTTATATTGCTCTGTCACAATTATGATACGCCTCTGTGCACCGCCGCGCCCCTAGCCGACTCCATGCAAAACTGAGACACGCCGCATGCGGGACACGGGACATGCGTCGACCCGTGTCGTCGTTAAAAAATTAATTCGGCAGATCCCACGCCTTGTGGGAATCGGTTTCATGCGAAGCAGGCAGCCAGTAATTCTGCGCTGCATTTCTTGGCTTTGAGCCAAGCGTTACGGGGTGGATCGACGTGTTTTTGTAAAGGGAGTAGTCGTGCGCACATCGGGGGCTTACCAGGCACGCCGACTACACTGACCTTTGAATGGTAACTTATGGTCTGACGTAGTACCAGCACTCTCGCTAGAGCACATACGTCTGTTTCGTCGAAACGAAGTGCACGCTACGGTGCGATGATGTGAATATCGCATGTAACTTTCGTTAGCGTATTCCTCCCCGGGTCGAGCAGCGCTTGAATATAGCTTGCTGAATCATAGGAATGCAGATGCAATGTTTATGCATTTTATGCAACCATAGGAATGCAAATGTAATGTTCCAGCTAACACTGGAACCACAAGTGACGTTAACCCGACATGACGCCTGTATCGTAGGGGTGCATATGTAGTGTTGATTGCTTTGTTATAAAATTTGATGGCCAGCACTACAACCACAATTGACGTCGCACCAACATTACGCCTGCAAAGAGTCCTTTTCCAAAGCAGTTTCAAGACCCTGGCGTGGCTCTGTGGTAAAATACCTGACTGCCACGCAGAATGCCTGGGTCCGATTCCTGTTGGGATCTTAATTTTTATTCTTTGCATTCGTCGGGGTCAACGCTGCCGGTGTCTGTTTTTCTTAACACTCAGGCTGATCGCCGCTCAGGTTGATCGCCGTGGCTCGCGGTATACGAGCATGTGCCACAGGTGTCTGGAGGAAAGGGTTTGACGACGTACGTGACAACAGGATTTTCACGTCATTCAGGTCATGACCAGACAGGCATATTCGTTCAAACCCTCTTACCCTCCCATGCGAACTTCGGTCTACACTTAGGAAGCAATCACGAAAGTACCCAGACGTAGATAGATAGATAGATAGATAGATAGATAGATAGATAGATAGATAGATAGATAGATAGATAGATAGATAGATAGATAGATAGATAGATAGATAGATAGATAGATAGATAGATAGATAGATAGATAGAAACGCTCAAAGTGTCTTGGGTTTGCTAAGATATGCTTCGCAATTAAAAAGGAAAACACAAGAGCAAACAACCGTTTTCATTATTTTTTGCGTTGTTTTACTAGCCCCTGATTGTCTAACGATGCAACAGAAGCGAAGGGGAATGTACAGCTTAATCAGTGATAGCCCGTTCATCGTATGTAAAACAGCTAGCGCAGCCTGCAGGTTTTGTCCTGATAGCAGAGCGGACCGAGACCAACACATTATGTGGTAATTTAAGAGCCACTGCCCTCCTCCTAACTTTGTAGTTTTACGTAGTCGGGCGCTGCAGGAGGCTGCCAGGTGCAGCTACAACCCCGAACTTCAGGAGGCTATCCTGAGGTTGGCTGTGGTGGTAGAAGAGGCCTACCTCCAAAAGGACAACCTTTCTCGCCTTCATACCGCAGCCCCTTTCTCTTTAAGATGGGATAAATAAAGTTGTTTTTCTGTCTCTCTCTCTTTCTTCCTAACACCATAAACACTGCTCTCCCATGACAGTCATTAATGTTCTCTCGTTAACCACACAGTTTCGCAATTTTGCTTTGAGGCAGCTTTTGTTTTATCACGGATTTATCGTCTTGGAGGTGCGAACTCGCAGGCTGCCCCCGGAATTGTTCTTTCCTGCCTGTATCAGCTTCCTAAATTTTTTCCGGACTTTTATCCGCACGTGTGCGGTTCATTTGACAGCGAGTGCTGATTTCTGATTCGGAAAAAAAGAGTCCAGTCAGCGCGGCCGCCTTTTCGAAAGGAAGCCGACGAACGATCCGCTCGATGTTTCATCAGACGTTTTAGCGGCAGCTCGGGGTGAAAGTTACATTTGCATAATTTGAATGATAATGAAGGCGGATACCCAGACTCTTGACGCCAGATGGCGCGATGCTTTCCTCATTACGCCTTCGACGGGTCAGCATTTCTGGGCCACTGATTGCGATAGCACTTTCCCGTCTCCGCTGTCCAGTGAAAAAAAAAGCACTTTTGTTCTCACTCCATTTTTCTCCTTTCTCTTTGGTGATGAAGAAAAGCGAAACCCTTATTGGCTTCCTGTTTTTCTGCATAACAGCAACCCCAGCGACAAAGGCTGGCAGAGCCCTGTACTGGTGTGTGTGTGTGTGTGTGTGTGTGTGTGTGTGTGTGTGTGTGTGTGTGTGTGTGTGTGTGTGTGTGTGTGTGTGTGTGTGTGCGCGCGCGCGTGTGCGTGCGTGTGTGCGTGTGTGCGTGTGTGCGTGCGTGTGTGTGTGTGTGTGTGTGTGTGTGTGTGTGTGTGTGTGTGTGTGTGTGTGTGTGTGTGTGTGTGTGTGTGTGTGTGTGTGTGTGTGTGTGTGCGGGTGCGTGCGGGTGCGTGTGTGTGTCCTTGTGTGTTGGGTACTCTGCTTCTGCACACAGTTGTTTCTTCTGACCTTGCCCGAAACGAGCAGAGTTTCCTGGTTAAGTATGCTTAGATCAATTCTACGCACGCAGCACTACAAAGAAATTATTCGTCAAAGGTTGCACAATTTTTTGCTCGCCTTTTCAACTATTCAGAGAAGTGCAGCGGACTTTAGCATGTGTCACGATATGCAATCTAATTTTGATTAACTTGTGCACGTTCATGTGTAAATGCGAAACGCGCATCTCTAAATGCGAAATAACTTATTCCACAACAGTTCGTATATAACTGTGCTGTTTGAGGCCGTTATTGCCGCATAAGTGAGCATGCAACACCCGTAATGCTTGAACTGCAAAAAAGGACTGTCCTCCGTGTTGCACTAGAGTTCGTAATTTAATAACCGTCGCAGGCATGGTCACTCTTCTAGGACTCGAATACAGCGCTCCAGTGTCTTATGCTGCCATTTTGTCATGAACCTAGCGACCTAATAAACATTTAGTTACTGATACGACTTCTTCATCACCACGCAATAGAGAAAAAAAAAAACAACATAGCGTATCAGGGGGAATCCGGGCCATAGCGTTATCGATGGTGACGGCTGTGAAGACGAGGCTGCCCGATCTGCCCATGATGGTGTTTAATCTACTGCTATACTGTTGTCCAGAACAAACACGGTAACACGACTTCGTTCATTAGCACATGAACTCCTGCTTGCGCAGTGAAACTCGACGGAATTCACGAACGCTCGCCTCCACAGCTTGAGTCCGAATCTTCAGCTCCGTCTTCAGTCACGCAGGAATATCTCGAGCTGAGTAGACGCTTCCGTGCCTTCTGTGGCTCGGCGTGGTCTTCAAGAACGCCTACTCATTTTGGAGAGAAATGAACAACAACCAGACATGTATAATTGTAGCTGAGAGGGAACAATTTTCCATCTTCTCTGTGAGTGTCCCCATTTCAGTGCGCGCAGGAAATAGCTGCTGAACGCGTTAGGCAGACTTGACAATCGTTCTTGTTGGAGAAAACTGTCTTGAAATACTGGCTGAGACCGTCCTCAGCACAGAAGGCGTTGAAAGCGTTGTTGCGCTTTTTACGGGGAACCGGTCTTAGAGACAGACTTTAAGCAGTGTCGTATTGTCCTTTGCTTCTTTTTCCCTTTCTTTCTTTATTTTCCTTCCTTGTAGCGTCTCATTTCTCTTTTCTTTCATTCCCCTTACCCCCTTTCCCTAGCACAGGGTAGCCAGCCGGCCTGAGAACTGGCTACCGGTCTGAGCACGCACACTGCGGTCTGGAATAGAATCCACAAGCTTCACTGATACTTGCCTGGCTACGCAACCCCTGGTGAGCCTTGGGAAGAAAAGAACCGACGAAAGGGGAAAAGGTCGCGTGGCGGTGGAGAAATCGGGGGTGGGAGTTAAGTTCAGACTTGGGTAAAGGCAATCTCATCAGCGAAACGTGCAGCACCCGTCATTCCTGTGAACCCCCATCTCAAGCATTGCTGCTGAATCAGTGGGACCTTACCTTTCCTTCCGAGCATACGGGAGCCCCGCACTCGGAATCAAATATGCAGATTTACCACGACCATAGACCCCGCACTGAATACACCACGGTGCTGCTTTCTTCTCCTACAGGAGTCTCTGTCTCCCCGTGCTTGCCATGCACAAAAACGATTTCCGATTGTCTACTTGTCCGTTTTTGATGCAATGGCTACCAGTCTCGGGGCCTGGAAATGTTTCTGTTTTCTTGCAGTTCACTACCAAAGGAGGTCTCCTTTTTAACGGAACTTCGATTACATTAATTCTGGAATATGTTATACATACACGTCAGTGAACGACTGCCCCGGGGCAAGATGGTCGCTGGAAAACTGCAAGCAAGAACCAGCAGGAGAACGGATCGCACAATCCTTATCTTCCCTACAGCTCACCATCTCTTTCTCTTTCTCTCTTCTTTTCTTCTTTCTTTTTTTTTGTGCTGAACTCCGAAAATATAATCAAAATAAGAACTGTTCCCGCAACCATACTTTCGTGTACAACGTTTAGCATTGTTTAAACTCCGTTTGTTCGAGATAACGAAAGCTAAATCAGCATATGATAGTGTAATCGCGCTAATATTTCTCATGTAGCCAATAAAACGCAGATTTCATGGGATAGTTTCATGGAGACATCGGTTACCAGAACCCCGTATTTACGGACAAGCTCCTATGAAGGTGTGTCAGCCAGCCGTACGGGCGATTGTACTGTTCATGAAGGCAGTAATGTCAACGACCAACGCGTCTCTTGAATTGAGGGCTTTGGGACTTGGGCTCCTCAGCCGGTCCATTTCAAGAGTTCATTCACTTGGATAGCTCATGCGAATAAGCTTATGACGATCGGCCAGTGACAGTCACTCCTTGTGAGCGAAAGGTTTCGCGTGTTCTACGCCTTAATCTGTTTTATTTTGTTTAAATCGGCCATCACTACTGTTAACCAACTTTGACTGAGGAAGCTGGGATAAGGCTAATGGATACTGGAGGGATCCTAAATTTTCTTGTTCCAAGCACGCATACTAAAGCACGTTCAATTAATCCGTCTTTTACATTTTCCCGTGCTGGCCTCTGCCGTTTTTGTTGGGTTCCTGTAGGGGCCGGGACAACTGGTATCGCGAGAACAAAGGCCTCCGAGAGCTAGAGACGTTTCGCAGCTTTTCCGCTGGGGTAAGGGCGCATCCGCCGTAGCATCGTGACACGGTGAATTTTCGTGAAGACGCGCCCCTCGGGTCAAGTGACCTGCCTGACGCCTACTACTGCTACGACGACAATGACGGAACAGGGTAGAATAAGATGACTCCGCTGCAAAAACAGAATTCCGCAAACGTAAGGACAATTCTTCGTCGTTGTTGCTGTTATATATGAGACAAAACGGTATACAGTCAAAACGTTGTATTAAGATCCAATGCACGGGCTTCGGCAGACATGTATTCCTGCCGATAAGCGCCGCGATGCCCTCAGTACACCGCACGTCTACTCGCCATACACCGGTCTTTCGCGTGATTCTGCCCGTTGCCGTTATCTGAATGCACTCGACTGGAAGGATCACGTGGTGACATCGGGGCCGGAAATAAGACGCCGCCTTTCTTCTCGCATCATTTCCGCGCCGGCTGCTCCCTTGAGCGGTAATTGAGAAATTCCCCGGCAAAGGATTTCGCCTGGCCTCGCCTGTCTGGTTAGATCCCCCTCGCGTGCCGTCTTGCACCCCGGGCATCTCGCAACAGCGGCCAGATACAGAACTGGTTCGACGGCTGGCGTGGATAACGCGCGCAAGATGAACTCGCAGTTTTTGTTGAGTAGTTTGGTTTGTTAGAGCATAAACGCGGGTTGGTGGAGCAATTTTCTTCCTCCGATAAAGAAAGAAAATTTATTGCAGTATTCATGAAGCCGCGAACGCACGGATAGCATGACATTATTTTGTTATTGCTTCTAGCGTGCAAGGTGTGACGGCTTTCGGGAAATAAAGCACCTTGACCCATTCACATAAGGCAAACGGTTCTTGAAAGGTAGATTTACCTTAAATAATAATAATAATAATAATAATAATAATAATAATAATAATAATAATAATAATAATAATAATAATAATAATAATAATAATAATAATAATACCTCTCTGGAGGACACCTACTTAACAGAAATCTGCATACTAAAAAAAAAAAACGAGTGGACACCGTCAAACAGGTAGGCGCTTAAGTATCCACAGCATGTATATTAAAAAGCCTCCTCGACGAATGCAAGCGAAGGTACTTCCTTTTGTTAAAGTATACGCTTCATCAGTATACTATGCTCAAATAACAATTTCCCGCATTGGCTTTCCTATTGCGATGCCCCCTTCTTCCTGCTTGAGAACTTAAATTTCCTTCGTGTACATAGCCTGTTATCACCTTTCAAGCTTCGGAAATATGTGTCCGTTCCCGTGACACTTGTCGCCTAGATTAGGGAACATCATTGCCAAATTAAATAGCAAAACTAGCATACTCAACTTAACGCACAGAAACGTCAAAGAAGAATGAATAAGCGCTGTCAAATCGTTCTTCATCAAAGTCACAAATGTTAACCGAAGGTTGTGAGCTCGGTCCCCACAGGCAGCAAGCTGGGCTTTTTTCGCCCACTCTAATTCGTTTTCCTTTGTAATAATTACCGGGTAGAAACTACACATCATGACAACCATGCTTTCTTTGGCACTACCTATTGATTTCATTCGATTGTGTCGAACGAAGAAACAGGCATCCATTTGGCTCCTTTAGTTCAAAGGTTAATCATAGTGCGATTAAAATAATGAAGTATCAACTACAAATATGAAGAAACAGCATAAAACAGTCCCACTAAAGAACTTCACTCAATTTCACTCCTATAGGACGAATGCAATCTTGCTCACAACACCACGGCAAAGCCCACAAGAGCAGAAAAATACCCTACACATATGTACGTCTTTCTCGCCTACCTTTATTCCGCCTCTCTTTCTTTTCACTTAATTTTTTACTTTGAGTTTGTAACCCACATGATCGCTATCTCCGGGTACTTCTGTTTATTGACATCTCTACAAGTGCTGAGCGCTTGGGTCACAATACGGTGTGCCCCTATCACACTGTTCAGACTTAATTTATTGAGCAGCGCTTGGCAGTCGCTTCGAAGTTAGCTGGAACAACAAAGACGCTCCAATTTCGTCTCAAGGGACTGACAAGAAGAGTACAAGACAGTTCAGCATCCACCTTACATTACGTTTGGTGTGGGCTATTGATTCGCACGTTGAACTTTCCACGTCGCCAGCTGTCAAGAGGAGCGCTTGTCTCGGCAGAATGTTGATACTGGCTCTCAGCTTCTTAATAACGTCATGGCCCACTGAGTCAATAGGCCTAAGCTCTCAGCTCTTGGCTCTGCGCCGCCCCCTCAGGGCAGCTTCGCTCTTTCCGGGCATGTTAGCGAGCGAGGAAATCTTGCTTCTGACTTCGAGAGCAAACAAAAGAAGATTGAAAAGCAGTGTACGGAGACTCCAACATAGCAGTTAATAACCTGAATGGGAAGACAGTAGACCACAGAGCTAATACAAGAGAAAAAAACAAAGATTCATACGAAGGTTAGTGCGGAAGCGCTCAAATATAATTAGGCAGCCAATGGTCTATTACCTGGCTGAACAGCAACAGTTTAATCAACATGTCGACCTGACTATATCTGGTGACGATCAGAAAAAATCGTATGATTAGCTGTCGGTACCTGATTCGAACGCCCTGCATCCAGGTGACCCTGCCTGATGTCATATGCGACAGAATTCTCAATGCAATCGGCTTTCTTGGCCTAATATTTCAAAGACCTCCGTGAGAATCCGAAAAATCTATTTGGACCCAACTTGACCCAGACACCCGCTAGTGGAAACACAGTCAAGAGGCAGAGCAAGGTACTATACATAAAAAAGGGAACGGAAGACGATTCATGTATACGGAGTGGCAGTAGGACAATGCACGTAAATGTGTATATGTTTATATCGTCTTTATTCACAATGCAAGAACAACGAAAACAAGCACGCCAACAGTGAAACAACGCTACGCATATCTTGAGCAGTTCCCGTTCAGGGAATTCGCTCTTAATTTGCTGTTACGCAACCCGGCTGTTCACAACACACTCGATAGCGACTGTTCGCGGTCGTTGAGTGAGGTTCGTTCAAGGGTGCTTGTGATTGCGTGATATGCTACTTGATTCTATTATTAAGCGAATGTTTACGGCCCCTTATTTGTCCAGTAGACCTATGCACTTTAATTTGGGCAGTTGTCTAATTCAGTGCTATCGTTAATAATGTGTCAGCTTTCGGGCAAAAATGCGGCATTTTTATAATCACGTCTTTTCATGCTTCACGCCACTATGCATAGTCATCTGGTTTCAGTTATAAACTATCAGTGCACGTTCAGCGCGCGATCCACTGGGTGTACAATATACAACCTAAAATGTTAATAGGTGGGCTAAAGCACATGATAGCCGCATACGCAGGTGCAAATGACGTTTTTATTCTCGCGTAGACACTGAATATTGAGGAGCAAAGTGCTTCGGTTTCCCCTAAAGTTCCCTTCTTGAAAAGAGACCAAGGGTGCTATGCAGGATGGCCAGAGTTTGACGAAACGCGGTATCTTTCGGAGCTCTGGCAACACACCCTTTTGAACGAGCTAACAGTGCTAACAGTACGAGATGGTGAAATCCATCCCTCAGCGCGCGTTCCGTTCCATTGGTTACAATGGAGCGCGGCGTCACGTCAAGGGCGGTCGAGAAGGTTGGGGGGTGTCTTCAAACTAGAGGCACCTTCTTTCGTTTGTTTGTGGTTCCACTGAGTGCAGAAGTGTACCCATGCAAGAAAAGTGGCAGAAAGTTGTACCACGGCCGTTGTACTAACTGTATTTTTTCTGTGTGCGCGGGCCGTTTGAATTCATTTCCAAGCGTTTAATGTCTGCACTAAGTATCCTTTAAAATAATCAGCACCGTGGCCTCAGAGATTAGTTTCGACCGAGCGCCTTACAACACCGCGGCTGGAGCTAATCGCCGAGGCCAAGTGTATAATCACCATGATCGGCAGCTGCGTAGCCAGAAATTTATTCCGGGGGGGGGGGGGGGGGGGAGGGGCGGCGGCGGGGGTTCAACCATACTATTATGTGTTCGTGCGTGCCTATGTATGTGTGGGTGTATATATACGCAAGCAAACTTGAAAACTCTAGGGGGGGGGGGGGTCAATCCCCCCCAACTCCCCCTTGGCTACGCCCCTGGCGGTCGTCCTGTACATTGTTGTTGTTGTTGTTGTTCCTCGGACACTTGGCACAATCCACTTGTCTGAGGAACATTCTAGTGCGTTGCTCGGCCGGCGCGCGCCCTCTTCGTCCTCTTCTTCATCGTCTGCTGGCTCCCCGAGCACGTACGCCCGGCTGATTAGCTAATTGGCTGGGCGGTATGCGTAGCTAAGTCAGGACATGCTATGACGAAGCTGATTAAGCCAAATCATGCTAAGGCCGAGCTAAGTAAGTCACGTCTTACTAATACCATGCTAATGAAGCCGCGTAATGCTATCAACAAGCTAATTAAGAATTATGATAATTAACACGACGCTAATTAGGATCGTGTAATTAAAACTAAGATATTCAAGACCTTACCGCGATCGTGTTAATTAGGATTGTTCTAATTAGGATTATGCTAATTACCTATGTACTATTCAGAACCTTGCTAATTAAACCTGCGTAATTAATTTCGTGGTAATTTAAACATTAACAATTAGGACAGGACTATTAAATATCATGTTAAGACCTACCTAATCATAGCACCGATACTGAGACCGAACCGACACGGTCATTATTCCGAAGCAGACCAAGCGTACTGAGTAGACGAGCCACGTAATAAGCTGGAAGAAGCTAGGCGACCACAAGCTCCTCCGATGGCCCCAGCCTTGCACTACTTGTGCAAGGCTGAGTAGCGTCCACCGCATGAAACACTTGACAGGCACACCGGCAATATGACAGTCACGAGGTGAACTAGGGCCTTTTCAGAATCAACGACTTTGTGCCCGATTTCGCGCGTCAATCAATTTGATTGACACACGCCCGCGGCGAAGATCGGGTCCGCCCACCGTGCTTGCTCTTGCCGAGGAGCAGTGCTAACGCCGCAAAGCCAGCGAGCGGCACGATTCATCCATCAGCTTAATCGCACAGACTATGCACACACGCACGAAGAACTAAATGTTATATCATCACGTGGCTACGATGTCTCGCATTCAGTTTCACCGCGCTCACTAAGTAGCAGAGAAGCGAAACGAGCTGCACCAGAGTGCTGCGTGTTCGCCCTTGTTGCCTTCGACAGTGGAAATTTCCATGCTGCAGGTGGAACGAAAGAATTTTCCGAAAGAGGACAAACGCCCACGAACACGCCTGGGGGAGGCGTGATGACAAGTTGGCAAAAAGATAGCGCGACAATCACACTGACGTCGCTGCACTGTCAAACTGTTGACTGAGTGGCGGCGCTGACGCGTTGGCACGCGGTGTTCCTTTGAAAACCGCCACAAATGCGGCACATGCGTTTGTGACGCCATGCTCGTTCTTGTAGCCGTTTTTATCAACGCTGCTATCCCGTGCTCCGCACTGTCTTCCTGTCATGACCGCCGTAATGCGAACTCGGAGCAAACTCGTGTGCCCGAGAAGCTCAGGCCATCCTGCATAGCACCCCAAAATTGTGAATTGTGATCTGTGCGGCGTTCCTGGAAATGAATGACGTGTGGCTTGTTATGCCCCGGTTCAATTTTATTGTGTTACCATATGCCGCTGTGTTATAAGGTAGCTCATAGTATGTCCATGACCCTACACGACTTGATAAATAGCGCTAGATCTGACCACTTGTCGATCGCTTTTGCAAGGCTAGGTTTATTTGCAGCCAATGTTTTCCTTGTCATACACTATAGTAACTAAAAGCTAGACTATATACCCCCGAGGCTACAGAAATTGTGAAGGTGAACTTGGAGGAAGTGCAGAGATCTACGAAGTGCTTATATGACAACAGTACACGAAAGATATTCTTGAAAGTTGCTGATAAAGTCATCATATATTGCGCCTAAGACGGCAGAACGAGCTACGATGTCCTCGGTGACGGATTGGCTGAGACAGCACATAACGTGTCTCGAAGGTCCGAGGGAAGTCGTGTCGTCCTACCTGGGTTGTGTGGTTGCTTTCTCCGGAAACTGGAATTCTCATCTTGAATGCGTGAGGAAAGTGTTGGATAGATTCAGAGTTTCAGGGTTAAGAGTAAACTCCGAGAAGTGCCAGTTGTGGCGAACCATCCTTATCTTGCTTGATTCACATTAAATGGCGCGGAAAGAGCGAGCTGATGACGGCCGGCATGGCTGCAATAATAAACTTCCCAAAGCGCGTAACAAAGGAAGAAATTCAGGAAGAGTGCAAGGCGATGTAAACATAGATCATCTCAGGTTGCAACAATACTTTTCCCCCCACAATAGTGATTTTATTGAGAGAGCGTCTCGATAAAACACGGCTCATCTCACAGCGGAAGTGATCCCCATTTCTCTTTCGCCTTTCATCCCTTACGTGTTTCTTTTAAAGTTTACGCAACTTCTTCAAGCGTGGAACCATTGCATTCAAATGATGTGACTCTTCTACCGCGACGTCTCTAAGCATTGGCAATTGCGGCCGCTCCCACCTTCCGTGAGCTCCTTCCAAACACTTCCTTGAAAGATTTTTTTTTTTACCTTCAGACTTCACTCTCTTCGAGTCAGTGCGAAATGAAGCCCCACATACACGTTCAATCGGAGCGCTTACGCCGAGCAGTCCGGTGCTGCGTGCTCATCCTGGAAGCAATCAGGGTGCTTCCTGAGCCGCGTCGGCGTCGAAATCCCCGTCGCCGAGTGCGCGGCCGCCACCGCACTCCAGGATTCGAAGCGGAAGTTTTGCGCGCCACCGAAGGCGCTGGCCGCACGAGCCCGAGCAGTTCCTCGCGACGACGACGACAAAGGCAGTGTGCGGGATCCGAGGGGTGCTTTACTGGCAGTTTACGTCGGCGCGCTGAGGGCTTTACGGTTCCTGATTGAAATCGAAAGCGCTAGTGACGTTCAGTATGAATACGGGAGCCACTTCGATCGTCGTTTAAATAAGAAAGCTACAGCGAACGAGAGGAAGGACGTACCGTCTTTAGAATGGTAAAATAATGGTAGCGTATAGTGTTTTAAAACTATTTTTGCAATAAACGTGTGGTACGGGTTGTTAATATTGTGGTTTGCGCCACCTAGCGCTGCCGTCTTAACGCGTGACATAGAATTTCGTGTTGGCTGCATGAAATACATGAATTCCGCGCCCGTACGTATCAGCAAAATTTGCTGATTTCTCGCGTATTGGCAATAGTTTCAAGCTGTCACACCAGACTCGGTCGCTTCTTCAACAAAAATCCCAAGCGATGTCCACGGTGTCGGTCCCGTCGGCTATACGACATCCTCTGCTGTTGCCTCCCAGATAAACGCAATGGCGCAACCTCTCTCACCAATTCCATGGCTGGAATTCCTTCTGGAATTCCTTCTTCTGACATCTAATAATAATAGTTGGGGTTTAACGTCCTAAAACCACGATATGATTATGAGGGACGACGTAAGGGAGGGTTTCGGGAAATTTCGACCACCTGGGGTCCTTTAACGTGCACCTAAGTCTATATAAGTACACGGGCCTCAAGCATTTTCGCCTCCATCGAAAATAAAATGCGGCCGCCGCTGCCGGGATTCCATCCCAGCTGTTGTTGTGCTCAGTACAGACTCTGAGACCAGTGGAGACTGTGCGTGCGTTTCAGATGTCGGAACGTACCCACCACGAAAATAAAATGCGGCCGCCGCGGCCGGGATTCGATCCCGCGTCCTTCGGGTCAGCACTGGACCACCATGGTGGATACGTTCTAGCATCCAAAATGCACGTAGTCTTCACTGGTCTCATAGTCTGTACTGAGCACACGAACGTACGGTGTCTTGAAGTTATTTACATAATCAGCAAGTCCGAGTCAGAGATGAATCGTCTTTAGTAACATGTGTTCGAATACCTGTGGTGGCGGTCCTACATGTTATTCGCTTTGTAGCCCGGCGTGAGTGGGCGATAAATGCAGTCTAACTAAAAATTGAGATAAAATTCTGAGGCTGGTTGTGCCAAAACCACGACCTATCTATCATGGACGTCATCTGATTTGTACAACCTGGAGATACCTAATCGGGAGACAAGGTGCGGCGGGGAAATCAGCAGCGCAACGTCATCACCACCAGTTGTAATCCCCAGCGCAGTAATGTGGAGCCTTTTACGCAAAGCAAGTGACGGATTGATTGATTGATTGATTGATTGATTGATTGATTGATTGATTGATTGATTGATTGATTGATTGATTGATTGATTGATTGATTGATTGATTGATTGATTGATTGATTGATTGACATTGGAAACTCTCTTCCCACTTTCACTACCAAGTCACGCTTCCACCAAATAGCCAAAAGGAATGTCATCCAAGACCAGAGAGTCTACCGAGGGCTGGCGCATAGAGCAACGTGATCTGGGTTATTTGTGCAGGACGCGTAGCGTTGGCGAGATATCTGATACGACGCGCGACAGCCGCTCGTCCCAAATTCTGCCTCCGCTACGTAGGTGGGAACAGTTCGCGGAACGGAGCGAGGGATATGCTTACTGAACCGGGTGGAAGACAGATAAGGTCCTGAAGAAAGAATGGAGGGAAAAGGGTCATTTGCCCACGCAGATCGTGGGCGCCGACGCATTCGATAACGCTCCTCGATCTCATCTGCCCCTTCCCTACTATTTTTTTTTCTACCTACACGTTTGCCACGATATCGATGGAATAAAAGAACTGCTCTAACAATGCGGTAAACAAATGCGAGTGTTTCCGGGGTTGGGAGGCTAGGCCAGCAGAAAGATTAAAAAGCCCATCTAGCTGAATAAGCCGGTATCAATGTCCGATCAATAGAAGAGACGGCTTCTGCGATGCAGTGGACGTCTTGAACTTGAAGCGACCTCTTCTCGGAAAGAGACACGCGATATATGCGCTCGTGCACTCAAATTTGCTTCCGAGCGTTGTGGCGGGTGTTTTTTTGCGGTCAACGACCGGAACTTCTTTTTTTCTCTCTCTCTCTACGAGTGTGCCGACCTGGCTAAGTGCAAGAAAAGTCGCGAAAAATATTGAGAAGAAATTTGGAAAGCATTTGTTTAATAGCGTGCTGGCAGGGTGCAGCCATTCGTGATGGCACGTCGTTCTGTCTTTGTTTTCTACGCCTATTTTGCTCGGTGGCTTTGAAACTGACGCTGCTAAAAGAAAACGTGCCCTGTGCACGCAGGCTCACGTTCAATGATGGTGGTACTCCGGTGGCCAAAACAAGAATTTCACGCAAGCAATGTTCGATAGAAAACATTTTATTTTATTCATCATTTTCGGACGAAACTGAAGTCCGATTCTTCACCCGGAATGTTGGCGCCACTTACGAATCCCCGATTCTGATTTGAGTGTACCTCTATCATCATTTAACTTACGATATCGCTTTCAGTGAAGAACAAGGACGGTACCTGTGTGTACTCTGCTCTACGTTGTGCCTTAAAGTGCGCCAGTGTCAAAAGACTATGCCCGTCCAACCATCGAGCTGCCCGTTGAAACACTGCATGGTTGCAGCGGTCATAGTTGCATGCTGATAGCATAAGGCCAGGGCAGTGGTAGAATAGGATTGTGACCATAAGGCACATCCATAGCTTTATGCCAAATCAAATTTAGAGAGAGATGAATCATTAGAAATAAGCAGGTTGAGCCTACATGGCTACCATGCACTGGGTAAGGAGAAAGGGGAATGCACTTGTGGAGGAAAGGAGCAGTTTGCATTTCCCACAGACATGTGCGCTCGAAGAAGCGTTCATTATCGAGCTCGTCGCAGATGGTGTTATAGGCTGAAGCATATCAAGTGGTCACAGATTTCGTGAAGTAGCAGAGCACCTGCCTCCAGTGTAGGAGGTACTGGTTTCGATTCCCTCTGCCGTCGGGCACCCACCGGTATTTCTATAGGGAAGCCAGGCACCCTGACCTGGTGCTCGGTAGTGTATGGGTAGTCATCTCCAAAAGCTGGCCGACCTCTCCTTTCTGCTCTCTTCTGTCTTTCACTCCCCTAAACACACAGCTCCTTCCCCTGCGTGCAGTGCTCTTTGTGGGTTGGAAAAAAAATTGCACGTTTCCTTAACTCAAACCGTGATCTCTTTAACGAGAAGCACTGCAATGCTTTTGTAGCATCGCAGATCGCGGGCACACGAGGCGACATACTGAGATATCCCCTCTAAGAGAACTGCCATATGAGGCTCATAATGCTGTCCGGATGGCAAGACTGTCATCTTCATACGCTACACGACGAGGCGTTTTATGAGGTCTAGAAATATAAGCTGAATACTGCTGCGGTCCTTGGGTCGTTCAACTTCACGATTAATCGACAAAAGAAGTATTGCGCGTCGTTTTGCCGAAGAGAATCTTCACAAAACAGCACCTATAAAAACGAAAAAGAAGACATTCTTTTTTAAAAAGGTGTAGCGCTTCTGTCCCAACAGTCTAGCGCTCGCTTTCCTGACGACCGCTACAAGGACAAAGTACTGAAATCTTCACCTCTTCTCCGCCTTCACCGCTCTATCGCTTGGGCCTCAACCACTCGCACAAGTTCTCCATTGAATTAGCCTCCGATGCTAACTTCTTCGATTACGTCGCAGCGACCGGGCATATATTCACAAACATACAACGGGCAGAAGGCTACTCGTGACCCGGAACCTTCGCGAGCAGGCTGCGTAGCGTAACGGTAAATGTCGAGCTTTTAATTGAAGCGGCGGATGTACGAGAATCGAATTTTCAACTGCCCCTCCCTACATCTCTCCACTATTCCTTGCTCCCACTTTCAACTTCCATGCGCCCTGCGGTGTACTTTGATCGACCGGCACCTCGAGGCCACAAGAAGCCCTATTTATCTCTTAGACGCTAATTACGGAACACGTTTTGTACTTGCGACACTTGGCAAAGACAAAGGCGGCTCGCGTTGAAAGGAAGACCCGCCCCTCCCTCCATCAACCCTCGCATCCCGTCTTCCCCTAAACCTGCCCGCCTCGGGCTTTTCCTTTTGCTTCCGCCTTCGTTCGAAGAGGATCGATGTCTTCCGGTTCCCGATTAGCGCTTCTTTTTTTCTCCCCCATTTACCGAGCAGTCAGGCATCCAGTTAAGCTTGGTTTTGGAATCAAGTAACAATGAGCTGGTTTTCGAGCGGGCTCGATTTCTTTTCGTCAGGGCGTACAAGGATGCGAGACACCGTTGTAGAGTTTTGGGCACCCTAACTGCAACGCCACCTTTATTGCTGCTCGCGTTATTTATTCGTCACCTGTGATGCGCGAAAGGACAAGAAAGAAAAGTCGGTCTTTGATGAAAGGTCGATATTTTTTTAAAGAGTGTGTAAGATTCTGCGCGTTACACGGTAATTGTCTGTGATTTAATGTTTGCTTTAGCTTTCGTCTCACACGCGCGACGCAGTTATAATGTTGGAGCTCTTCGGAAGTTTCAAGTGTTATTCGGCGTTTTTTTTGTTTTTTTTTTGTTTTTAAAGGCGAAGCACCTTAGGGTCTCGGCTTGTCGGCGTGTCATATCATCGTCACTTCGGCGTGTCATGTCGTAGTCACGGTACATCATAAACGGGTATGTGCCACAAAAATTGGCTAAAACCCATTACTCGCCACCGGTCCATATTATTTTTTTTCGCCGAAGCTCCAAGCACTGCTTATTTCGTCTGAACAAGCTGGCAGTTCTGATGAGAAGAAAAGCAATGACAATGAAGTGGTACGTAAGCATGAACTTTACTCAGCACTCACAACAGAATTTATCGCATTTACAGTGCGGTGTTGTTCATCAACTAACTTGTGCTGATTTCAGAATTCGTGATTGCATCGTGCTCTACGATTTATATACAAAAAGAGCATTGAGAGTGAAGCGTTCAACGTTTACGATGATAAATCGGCACATACAATGCTGTATAGGTACGTGGTTGCCCTTTCGTGTCCTAGTGACGTAATCGTGTTATCAAACATTCCCCAGGAGACTGAGACACGTAGAGTACGGTCCACTGTTAAAAGGAACACTCCAATGAGCACCTTTCATTTTGCTGGCTCTCTAACAACAAGTGCACAGGGAAACATTGTTCATGCACTGCACGAGTCTGTCAAAAAGAGGCAGGACTTTGCATTTTCCGACTACACCGACACCGACAAGCGCAAAAAAAAGGTGTCGGCTCAATCAGTCTTTTTTTTATGTCATTCAGTCAGTCAGTTCAGTCAGTCAGTTCAGTCAGTCAGTCAGTCAGTCAGTCAGTCAGTCAGTCAGTCAGTCAGTCAGTTCAGTCAGTCAGTTCAGTCAGTCAGTCAGTCAGTCAGTTCAGTCAATTAAATAGAGGCGGCTAAGAGTGTAGCTGTCGTCGATGTCGCTACCGCTACCATGTGTATATCTCCTAACCAGAGTAGTATGCCTTTGTTCCCAGGCCACCGGTACCTGGGTCCCGGGAATCTACAGCGCAACGGAGCTCCGGTGGACGAGGACGACGGCATAGCCAAGTCGCACGACGAAGCCTACGAGCGGGCCAGGAGCCACGAGGACGTCTTTGCTGCTGATCAGGCATCTGCGGCTCTCTTCTTGAACGACTTTAGACGCACGGGTAACTGGCACTCCGCATTAGGTGCAGTTGGTCTGGGCACGAAGAATATTGTGGAACAATACGTCTTGGGCCGTAGTCTCTATGGAATGCCAGGAGATAGACGGAAACGTGCACATAACGGGGAATCAGATACAGCAGACGCAAAGCGATACCAGCCTGACTCAAATACCGGCGACACCCAAGGGATGTCGCAGCAGATGCACTCAGACGCCCCCACCCGTCCAGGCGGAGCAGGAGTTGGAGGTGACGGTGAAAATTCGACAGAGCTCGTTCAGCAGATTTTGCGCGTACCTCGCGACCACGGAGTGGTCACAGTCTTCCGTGACAGCAAAATACTCACCACATGGGCCTACGCAATGCTGAAGACCAATTTAGTTTATGACACCGAGAAAACGTTTCCAGGAGTTCTGACTAGCCTGTCGCGCTTGCCAGTGGACCGGCCGTATCTTTACATTCCTCACGGCACCTACCTTAACCTACCAGCTCACACAAGAGCTGTTAGCTGCTCTGTCAAGGTAACCCCTCATGGTTTACGCACGCCATGGAAGACGGGCTCTTCGGTTGTCCAACCCGTCAACTCTGACATGCTAGTTTATGGCCTTAGCTCCGTCGGACTGAACCACTACTTGGATACCGGCATGTGTCGTGTGAAGAAAGGCGAGACAAACAACCCGATGAAGCCACAGTCTTATTTACCATTTCAGGAGAAGGACCACTCGGATCTGGCTAAGAGCTACTGGGGTCTAAAGATCACACCCGGAAACGAGGATGACGATGGCGATGACGAAAAGAGCATACCTGCGTGCATGGGTGTACCACGTCACAACTTTGCTTACGACTTTATTCACATTCACAAGGCTAGTCCCCGCTTGACCAAGTTCGTAAACCAGTTTCCGTTCAAAGGTCACGTGGGCACACCTATAGTCAACTATGAGTACCAGTTTGGAAGTGACGCATGGCTAAAGATGGGTCCCACTTATAACGCGGGCAACGAGTTGCTAACTCGTACACACCTTGGCCTGCCTGCTGACGTTGTGTCCTACACCACTAGCAACATGTCAAACTACGAATCGTACGAGCAAAAGCCAGATACCAACATCACCATGCGACTTCGACCCGACGATATGCGCACGCGCCACGTGAAGTATTTGGACCCTATGGAAAATACTTACTTCACCCGAGGTTTAAAAACGATGGCGCACTCAACTATTCAACCGAGTTGAGTTTTGGGGTATTGGCAGTAAGCAAGTCTAACAAGGACGACCCAGGCAGTACTGAAACCTTTCAAGACATTGCCGCCTTTTTTCAAATTGACACAGAACTCGTCGTTCACTCTGACGTTGACACCATAGTTGCCGACAGTGTTACTTTGCCATCGAACGTGGGGCCTTATTTGCGTCACTCCAACGAAAACATCAAAGCAAGTTACAACAGCCTCACACGTCACGGACGTCCAGTCAACCTCGCTCGCACGGAGTCCGAAGTTACCGAACACAAGGCAGAGCTGCAGAAGATTGCGCAAGCGCAAATTAATGCATCAAAAGAAGTTGCTTCAAGAACCCTACGCTCGGTGCCATTTTTCCCACAATAGATCGTTCTGTTTAATAAAAGCAAAATAAAAAAGCACAACTTTTGTTTCGTTTCTTATTTACTTTACAATGCTGCGCCGTTGTCGTTGTCGTCGAAGCCTAAAAAGGGATATTTTTAAATATATATATATATATACTTTTTCTGAGTGGAACTACAACGACAACGACATACAAAAAAAAATAAAGCCATGTCGTTGTCGTTGTCGTCGAAGCCTAAAAAGGGATATTTAAATATATATATATATATATACTTTTTCTGAGTGGAACTACAACGACAACGACATACAAGGAAAATACGTGTTTAAAAAGCGCCTTTGTTGTAGAAGAAAAAAAACTCATTTATATTCCACTGAGCGCCATGCAGGAGAACTAACTAGTTGTCGCGCAATCGTAACTAGTTCTAGACGGGTTTTTACACTAATTTTAAAGGGCTTCCAAGGCCGCCGCGAGGGGTATATAAAGAGGTCTGCAGCAGCTCAGAACTCACAGTCTTCAACAGGCTGTCCACTCAGGAGGACCTCAAGCGGACACTCAAGACGCCTTCGGTAAGACTTTTTTTTTTCGCTTAGCTATGCTATATTCTGAATTCTTGCATTTTTCTGCTTTTTAATAGAGACCATGGCAGAATCACGCAAACGTCAGCTTGACGATCAAGAAACAGAAGATGAGGTACCCCTATATTACCATTTGGAATTATTTTTTGGTGACGCCATCTATATTCCCAGGGACAAACTACAAAGTTTATTGGTTCGAGCGACGAGAACAGTACCTATGACATTAATGAAACCCTGGCGGCATTTGCGGAACCTGATCGAGGCGTGGGAGAAGTATCAGATCCAAACATGTCCGAACCAGGGGCTGGAGGAGATGGAAAAGGTTTACAACCCCCTCCACGCTGGGCACTGCAGCTACAGTCAGTTCCAAAACGAAGAAAGCTTGTGCATGATGTGTTTCCCGCTCGAGACGACGGAGAAGCTGAGACAATTTGTCACGACATTATCAGAGGATTCGAGCAAGGGCCCACCCAGTACGGAATCGCTGCCGTCGCACTCCACACACGAGGAACTACACTCCCACACGTCCACGTCTTACACGACTGCAGCTGGAGCAACGGCACATGCCGATGTGTTATCTTCGCTGGCTTCGTCAGACGACCAAATCGCTCGTCAATTTGGTCTACAAGCGCCAGTGCATGGGACCTCTACCATCTCGTCAAGTATTTCAATAGTGAGCCCCGAGTATTGGAATACATTAAATGGGAGGAAATGATTGGGGTCGCGACGTTAGAGATGAAGTTTTGGGACAACTCGAAGGTTCTGGACACGAGCCCGGGCGAGTTTTGGAAATACTGCACCCGAAACTTCCGCATTCAGTTGCATGTGACGACGCCCATGGAGGTCAGACGAGCGGTGGAGACACTGACGAGGTACGCCCAAGAACGGGTGCAAAGTGCCGAAAACGTTCAAAAGGAGCGTCGGAAGAATCCATCTACGAGTGGCTACGCGAAAACCCCGTATCGCCGTTGACAAACATTGTGCGCACCCCCAAGTGGCTGGCAGACCCGGTGTTTCGGTTCATTCGCCTGGACGACAAGCGCCTGCAGCGAGCTATCCAGGTGTTTAATGACGAAATGTGCTCGTACACCACCTTGGACTTTATTGAAATGTACCAGAACACCCAGCCTCTCTTTGATGCCCCACACGGTGACCTCGCTACCTTTTACATGGATGTGCCCGCGTCGTTTGATGCCATGATGGAACTATTAAACTTTCAGTTTAATGGCATCCACGAGGAAGTGTCGGCCTTTGTAAACAACCTATATAGCCTGGTCGAGAAGGCGGTCCCCAAGAAAAACTGTATGGAGATTGTGTCCCCTCCGAGTGCAGGAAAAAACTTTTTTTTTGACCCCGTTCTTTCCTTTTACATTAACCGCGGTACGATCCGCAACTTTAACCGCTACACTAGCTTTCCACTTCAGGACACCGTGGGCCGTCGCATCCTGGTGTGGAACGAGCCAAACTGTGAGTCGTCTGCTTTTGATACTGTTAAAAAAATTTTTGGTGGTGACGTAGATTCGGTGGCGGTCAAGTACTCGGCTGATCAGACCATTTCCAGGACGCCCGTCATTGTGCTCTCGAACAACGAGGTGTTTCCAGATGACGAGGCCTTCAACCACCGCATGTGGCGCTACAAGTGGCGAGCGTGTCCTCCACTAAAGAAATACGACAAGAAGATCCACCCGATGGCCCTGGTCCTCCTGTTTGATGCTTTTGTACTCGAAGAAACATACGTCGGCACGCGCCAGCTTGATCAATAAACAGCTTTCAACCTAACATCCTGAGTACTTGGTCAATGCTTTGCATTTTCCGACTACATCGACACCGACATGCGCAAAAAAAGAAGCTTTCGGCTCAATCAGTCTGTTTTTTTATGTCAGTTCAGTTCAGTCAGTTCAGTCAGTCAGTTCAGTCAGTCAGTTCAGTCAGTCAGTCAGTCAGTTCAGTCAGTCAGTCAGTCAGTCAGTCAGTTCAGTCAGTCAGTTCAGTCAGCCACCTGTAGTTTTATGCAGATCTAAGCCACTGTGTTTTTGCAAGAGAGCGAAATCCTAACATGCCCTGCACGCAAGTGTTCCCTTTAACAGTGGATCCGTCTGTACATGCTAAGTTGCGCGGTACAGATTGCGGTGCGTATAAACAGCAAAAAGGCCTTTTCTTTTAGTTGTATGAGCACAGAGTGCCATTCTTGTTTCTCTTCCGGTATAACACTTGCTTCCGATTTTAAGAATATTCATAATAAGTTGGCTGAAGAATAGAAATCGGGGTATCTGGTTTGAGTGGAGTTATATTGGATACCTACAATATCGGAGCGCGACTTTTCTTGAGATAAGAGCAAATTAACTATCGCATTAATTAATGAAAGTTAATTGATAGAGCTAATCGAACGCTTAGGAACAGCTGGGACCGTTGCGGCACATGACGGAACAGATCTCAACCACCCGCTTCTTTCTACGTGGCCTTTGGGATCAGCTCCGGCAGCGCGCGATACCCAAGTTTAACCCGATGTATACACCAGGACACACGAACGCCGACCTGCGAGTGTCACTGCCAGACAGCGAAGTCAAAGATTAGGGTAGCCTTTACACTTTTTTTTTCTTTTGCTTTGAACAGACTTTGATATTCTGGCAATGTGGTCTTGCTGTTATAACAGGGCAGATTAGTAACGGTGATACGATACGCCCAGCTCGAGAGGGGAACATAAGCTCGCGCCTACGCTACGATATAGCGTTGTCGATTAATAAATTAAAAGAAAATCGTGTCTGCTGCGCCCAGCCATAGCAGCGCCAACGATTACTGTTAGGCCTCAAAAAGAAAACTAAATATTGTCTTCTACTTGCGTTCAACGGTACGACCTAAGTCGCGGTTTTTACATTGTACACCACATTTTGTCGTTAAATGACTTTTTTTTTTCGAACCTATCGTCTTATCCCGCGCAACAAGACGAGCAAGCACAACCGATGTGAAGAGGAACAAAGGACCAGAAGCCGGTAGGATGTCGACGACGCCGTTCTTTTCCGCCCAGTTACACATCGATGAGAGGGTACGAACACGCCGAAACCAGCCTCGTTCCACCCCTTCCCTTCAGCCTGTACACCGCTGCTCCCTTCAACGCCATTGATTTCGTATTCAAGCGTTCCATTTTTATCGCGCACCACCGGACTCGAAGAATACGCTAAAAAGAAAAGGTTGGCACAAGAGAGAGCGAAAGAGAGAAGGAAAGATCGCGACGCCGCTCCCACGAGCACAATGAAGACGGCGAAAACGTTGTCGATATGACCCGCCTTGTTTCCCTTTGTCCGGCAGGCCCCTTCGGCGATAAGCGAAGCCATGTGTGCTGCTTTCGGGGCGCTAATAGTCCGAGCACGGGCGACGGTGCCGGCGGCCGCATCGAACTTTCTTTCGCCCCCTCTTTCTTCACTTCTTTAAAGTATCGCCGCTATAGCACAGTAGCTGCGTGGCCAGAACGCTACCTTATCGCGGCAGGCTGCCGTTGCTGCTTCTCCACGAAGCGCTCCTCGAAAGGAACGGAAGGTGCGTGGCCCCCGCGCACGTGTACGCTCAATTACGGTGGACCGAGTGGGGGTTGGCCGATGAATATCCTCCTCCGCAGCGAGCGCGTACACACTGTGTCGCGGCGGCGTTTTTGTTTGCAGCCCGGCGCCTTGGGCGGGCATTTACGGCGTCTATAGCGTGTCGCGGCACTTGCAACTTTACGGAGCTACTCTCCCGTCCACTTACACCGAGTCTTCTTACATAGTGCGTTATTGCGCATAAACGTGGTGCGAGAATGCACAGCATCGGTTACTTCCCGCGTCAACTGCTCCGCTTTCTTCCACCAGCACTATCGCGCTCCCCACCACCGACTTTGTCGGCGAGTGCTAACGTATGCATCCCGTTCTTTTTGTTAGAAAAAAAATGCGATCATTTTATTAAGGCGAAAGCCTTAGATGCTTCGTCAAACGTGAAGATCGACACTCGGTGGCGTCGACGTCCAGCGGCGTGGGCGTCAACACGAGTGAAGCAAAAAAAAAAATCATGACGTGATGACGTCAGTATATCACATCACAGTTCGGCAAAGTTGCGACGTCGTCGTGACGTCATCGCATGAAATCGTCGCTTGGTAAAGGTGGGTCGATCAAGGAGTCTGTACAAGACAAGGTGAGGCGCAGGAAACTTGCAATGTCTCCGATCTTGGAGGCAGTGCAAAACCACGTTAGGTGCAGAAAGCTTTCGGAGGGGGCTAATTGTTCGCATTACCACGCTTACATTACTGCTTCTGATTTCTATGTTGATAACATTTATGCGTAATTAAATTAAGTCGATTGATCAGGGAGTCCGTTCCCTAACAATAATGTACCATAAGTTGGTAACTGCGCCATGACCTTTTAAGTAAACTTTATTCTTCCGTCATCCTTACTTTATTTAAGCTCTTTAAAGAAATGCTGTTCTGCAACACTGAGGTTATAACGCAACGATAAGGCAGTGTAGAGACTGTGGACAATGGAGGACTTTGCAATTTCACGTACAGAGCGCAGCACACAGCTACAGTACAGCACGCATCTCCAGAAGAACCTACCCTCCTCCCTCCTAATATTTTTTATTCCAAATATTATTCGCATTCTTTAATCATTCGTTGCTTCAATCACCCTTTGAAATGTCCTGTGTTTAATATGATTCAATTCACAAGCATGTCAGTTTATTAAAAGGCGCACCGTAATTCTAATTTTGTTCTGAAGCACGTATCAAAAATGTGTCCTGGGCCAAAAACATCGCAGTGTACCTATCCGCACACAGACGAAAAATCACAACAATTACAACAATCTCAAAATTGTCCTTTCTTCTAGCAAGTTCGTGGAATGTAGTTTGGTGACACTTGTAAGCTTTGCAACATTGAAAGTACCAAGTGCAACAAATCCGGAGCTGGAATTTTCATTCTCTCCTTTTGTAATCTTCCTAGATAATGCCCAAAGCACAGCCAGCGCTGCCATTTCATTTGGACGCCTCGCGGCGTGCCTCTTTTCGCCCCGTTATCCGCAACAGCCTGTCGTTCATGCCCCGTTTTGTAACGTATAGAAAGCAATACGTTATTACTTCTCGAATTGAATTCTCTCTTCCTCTCACTGGCAGTACGAAAGAGGTAGAAGAAGAAAAGGCCAAGCCTGCGCTGGGAATGATAAAGCATCCCGACGCAGTTTTTTTTTGCCATTTCAGCTGAAAAGCGAGGCACTGCGTGCTCTTTCTGCGACGTTTCCCTCATTTCCGTTTCTTGTTTTTTTTTTTCCATCTTCCTAAAGTTACAAGGGAACATATCCACCACTTCCATACCTGCTGGTTTCGTGATGTTAGTCGCAGCAGATAAGGACCAGATTCGGAGTGTCGTTGCGTTCCCTCAAAGCTAACATAAAAAAAAAAATTAGAAGCAAAATTCAGCGGCTTTCTATTACACAGCGATGCTTTTTTATTATTATTCATCAATGATTTCTGTTCTCTGATTGAAAGCTAGTTGTTTCGCTTCAATGCTGTTATTTACGTGCATCTGGCATTTTCACTTTTCGCCGCAGTCTAGGGCGTTCCACGTCATCTGCAGTGGTAATCGAAATTGAAAACTGAAAGCGGTTGTGACATTAGTTCGCCGTTCACTTCTATCTCGCGACGTTTCTTTTTTTTTCTGTCTGGCTCGCCTATTCGCTCTTGCTTTACCTCTGCGAAGACGAAAGTTTCGCATACAAATCGTCTGTATGCACGTTTTTCATTCAGCACGTGTGTTCCGTCTGAATGGTTCCCTGCATGAACGAGATGAATGCGAGATGAACATTCTGGTAGCGTGCCGTCCCGCGGACAGAAAGCACGAAGCCGAAATGGTCGAGACCGCAGCGTCGCGGTGGGCGCAGGAAACGAATGGGAAAATGCGAACACGGCTGAAATCCCTGCTGACACAAAACGCTTGCTGGTGGGAGGGCACGCGGTGACACACTCTTTGCGTGTAATTTGACGAAAAGAAACGGCTTTGGTTGCGATCCCAGACGTTGCCGCTTCTTCATGCGCATGCGCGTTGGTCTCTCTCTCTCTCTCTCATGCAAACGGAGATGGCTGCGCGTGTGCGCGCGCGCGCTTGTGTGTGGGCCTTTGTGTGAGCTTTCCTATGTGCGTCTGCGTACGTGTGTATCTGTCTGTCTGTTTGTACCTGCCTATCATGCATGAAAATTACAGTAAGCTCTCCGTGTACATTTTCATCTCTACCTTTTTTTTTTCCTTTCCTTCTTCTTCTTTAGCCTGAAAAGAATAGCCTTGTCACACCACTGTTTGCTCAACAGACTCAACTGTCATTTCGTGCACTCGCATTGGCACACGACCAAGGTTTTTGCTAACTACTAACCCAAGAATCGTTCGTTTGCATATTTCGTGCACCATACCACGAATTTGCATGTAACAACCCGCGCTTGTTTGATGTATTAAAAACCAGCGCCGAGGAAAATCGACTTCAGACTTATCGCGCGTCTGAGAACTCAATGACTATAAATTCTTCGAAATATATGTTTATGCTGTGCTCTTTTCGACGCTGTTTATTAAGTGCGTTTTTTCGAGCTGATCGTCTCTTTAAAAAGTTTAGCTGAAGGTATAGACTCGTATGGGAATACTTCGGCCATGATACTGAAAGCGTTGTTACACAACCCGCCATATATCTGAGCTTGACGCTTCAGCGGTCGCTTTATGTTATCAAGAAAGCGCCTTTTTTATTAACCCATTTATGCCCAAATTCAGAAAAAAAAAGACAAAACAAATATCTTCTTTTTCACAAAAAAGTTCACTTCTACCCTCAAAAGAAAGCACAAGTTTTTTATTTACTGCCAGGCAAACGCAACACTGTTTTCAAGCCGTCTGCATATAGGACACCGGGCGTTAGGGGTGCTATGTGCGGGTGTGGTAAGCCTTGAAACATTTCACGTGCACACCGACATTGCACTTCTTCCTCCATGACGTCTTTCATACAAAGCACGCGTTTGCCCGGGGAAAGCGGTGGGCACATGGCAGCATGAAAAGCAAGCAATGTATAGGTTTGCACACGTTGAGAATGATACCGGCTTGATGTTCTGTAGGTGGCGCTAGTCATCAGCTAAAGAAATAGCGATGTTGGAGTGCATCAAAGAAAAGCGTCCTATATTTAGGACACTGGGAATATATGGGTTAAGCAAGGTGCGCTTGAACTTTGCGCGGCGACTTTCTCGTGCGCTTGCATTCCCCGCGCGAAAAAGCTATTGTAATTGCTTGTTGTTCTCCGGAACCAGCCTGACTTAATTCTCTTTAATGTTTCGCGTTGCTTTTGCTTCGCCACGCCAAACTTATTCTCCAAAAGTGAGGCAGCTTCCGTCTTCTGTGTCTGACACTCGAAGTCATCGATCAAAGTAAACTTTCGAGGGGCGGATAAAAAAAAATAAATTGTTCTTCTTCAATGCCCGGCAGGACTCAATGTCGCAAAGCCTTTCGTGTACCTTTCACTGTTCGTTGAAAATCCTGCAAAGGGATTTGCTTCCACTCCTCAGTAGCTTTGGAAGGCTCGCGCCCTTGCATAGAAGAAAAGCTGTCGCTGTTGTATTCCGGAACGGAAGGTTTAATAGCGTTAACATCGAAGCGCCTGTATTCGACGAAAGATTGCTTTTATTCGTGTAATTGTCACTACTATGGGCATTCCGGTGTTCTCTACAAGTTTTGCTCGACGAGTAACGCCAGTGCTTTTGCACATATTTCAAAGAGAGAGAGAGAGAAAAAGGGAGAAGAGGAAAGGCAGGAAGGTTAACCAGACGAAAGTCCGGTTTGCTTCTCTGCGCTGGGAATAAGGAATGGGGAATAGAAAGAGGAAGAGAGAGAGAAGGAGAGCACTGCAAGTGCAAAGGAGTACAATCAGTCACTGAGGCTGGAGCTTCTCTGACCTACATGACATCAGCATTCTGACATTCCATTGGAGAATAGCGGCATTTGAAAGGGCCATGGGCGAGCTGTGGTGATTACTGAAGCGCTGAAAACACTGGATCGACAATCTCCAGCAGTTGCAGGGCAGTTCGGGCTGTCGGAGTGTTTAGCTTCTTCAAAAGCATGAGTATGGCGTCCAGAAGAGAGCGAAGCATCGCAGCAATGTCCTGGTCTTTCTCGGGCATGTCGTGGGGAACCAGCGCTGTCGTTGAATCCGTCAATGTCTGCTGCGACCATTGGAGTCGCTGTGGATTGTGCTGTGGCTTTGGCTGTTGCTGTGGTTCTAGCTGTGGCTCTGGCTGCAGCTTTGGTAATGCCGGCCATTTCAGAGTCCATGTGTTCTGGTGCGGTCTTGTCCTGAGAAATCGACTCGGGCGTGTCTGGTCTAGGAAGCAGAGGAGGAGGTGTCACCTGTGAACTGCGATTCACAGAGTTCCTTGAACCTCTACGGCGTCGGGAGCGTCGCTTTCTGACGACAGCAACAGCTTCCCGACAAGACGAACGGTCTCGCAGCATCTGCTTTAGGATCTCGTTTTCTTTCTGCTTCTTGGGGCACTCATTTGACGAAGCGTCATGGGACCCGAGGCGATTGCGGCACTTGAGTACCGTGGCATCACAGGAGTCTGCATCGTGTGGTGCGGCGTAGCGCGTGCAAATTATCGTGCTCTGACACACGGCGAATAGCCAGGCAAACATCTCCAGCTTTTCATTAAAACATTTCTCTCTCTCTCTACGTGTCCAAACCTCATACATTTGTGGCATTGCAGTGGCCTTGGAATGAACGGTCGTACAGGATGCCGAAAGTGGCCTACCTTGACATGCGAGGGCAGAGATTCACCCTTGAATGTTAGTTTTAAACAGCGAGATGAGCCCATGCGCGACATAGGGATGTCATCTACTGCTGGTTTCACCAGACTTGGCAAGTCTGTGCTGGAAAGAGAGACGTCCACATCGTAAATGACACCAGTAGTGGTACCACTGCCCAGTGGGATGTAGGAGCGAACTTTTATGCCATCAAGTTCCGTTATTTTACTCAAGTGCTCAGTGCATCTCATGTGCAACGTCGACAGCCAGGACATTTTTTCGTGAGTTGAGTCTCACGTTCCGTTACTTC
>NC_051178.1:230637171-230676234 GCF_013339695.2 Rhipicephalus sanguineus
CATTAGTCGGTCAATCTAGCAGAGTAGCACCGGAGTGCGATAATATCGAGGACCTTGCGCTGTTTACGGCCCGCGGGCAAATCATGTATAAACTCCCACTCAGCGTTACAAACCGGCTGAACAGACGTTTCGCCTGCTCCGTCGTAAATGACGCGTTCGATAGCGGCGCCCACATCGGATATCAAATGCCTCTCGAGCTCTCATTCGGTCTCTGGCGCAGACAGAAGGGCGCAGCTGTCGCCGTGCAGAGAAATAAAAACTCGACTCGTAAATCTCCTCCAGATGGTGACAGTTTGGGAGGGGGTTCTTTGTGTCCCATCGGGCAAGTTTGTCGCCGCGTATCTCGCGTTTTGGCGATGTCGTCCCTCGAGGTACGGTGCAAGCTTGGTTTATGCCTTTACGACGGCTGCTGATCCGGCCAGAAGGCGAGGTCCTCCGAGCAACACCGTGTCGACATATAGGGGCCCGGCGCATCGCTTTATCGGTAAAGGATATGGCTGTGACAGGTGTGGAGGGGTGCACTTGCTATGGTGTAACAGTGCTCTTTGGGACCCTTGTACTTAGCCTTTTGAGTACACCTAGTGCCACTGCTTGGTGTATCTTATACCTATGTAATAACAACATAGACCCCGAGGCTGGACTTTATCTTGTTTTCAGTTCGAGAGGCTTATCAAGAAACAACGTCTCTCAGCGTTCAGGTTGCGGAAACGTCAAAGTGTGGCCAACGGCGCCACAGAACTAGCCCAACAATACATTTCAAGGGGTGCTTGCTTCACAAGCAAAACGAACAAAAATAAAGTTGTCTGCTACTACTTGCAATTCGGTTTAGTTGCTCTGCGCATTTTTGGTTGGTATGTCGAAGCCATAACCTGACGGCTAATCGAATACGCTCAACAAATATTATGCCTTAAGGGCAAGTCTCTGTCGTAAATAATAATAATAAAAAAAAGAATACGCTATCTTATTGCTTCCTCACAAAACAACGTGTAGCATTTTTAAAGAGTACGCCATCGTATTCGATATTTGCTTCTTTTCACTTTTGTCAATTAAAATTTTTCATGTGTACCTGGCAGGATTCGCTCGATGAATAAGCGTGGGAGGGATCGGTTTTATCTAGGGACTCCACTCAGTGTCTATATCAATCAATCAATCAATCAATCAATCAATCAATCAATCAATCAATCAATCAATCAATCAATCAATCAATCAATCAATCAATCAATCAATCAATCAATCAATCAATCAATCAATCAATCAATCAATCAATCAATCAATCAATCAATCAATCAATCAATCAATCAATCAATCATAGAGTCGTTTGTCCTGGCGTTAGTCAACCAGTTAATTATTTTCGTCTATGTCAATAGCAGACACAGCAGAGGCGGATAACCGCTACATATCGGCTTCCGAATTAGGTATGTTTTGAAAAAGAAAACTACAAGATTCGTTTTTATATTGCAATCAATAAAACCAGATCTGTGACACCACTGCGAACAAATTATTATTGATACTAGTCCCGCTTCACAGGAAACAATCAATTTTTTTTTCAGTTAACCAGTGATTTAGATTATATGGCGGTACAAGTGTTCTATGTGTGATTTGCGATGTCGCAACACGACAGGCTTTTGATTGGCTTTTCTGCGTTGGAAAATATTCCGGCATGTTTCCCAGACGCGTGTAAAACGTAGGATGCATCTATGCTCTGTAATGTTGAGCTACAATAAGCTGCCGTCCACTCTATAATTATGGCCGATTCGTTTCTCTATTCTGTTATACTATTTGCTTTTCAGCCAGCCTTCTTCATCACTTACGCTGCTATGTATGCTCCGAAACGAACGCCCTCCCATAAAAATGTTTTGAGTGAGTGCTTTTGCAGGCTTTGATGTTTTTTTAGGTATAATATTACGCTATTGATCGATACAATGTTAATCTCCGGAATAGGGCAATCAATTATTCCCCTAATATGCAGCTGTCTGAAAAATAAGTGATAGGCAAGAACAATTATCCATTAATGTTTTGTGTATAAACAGAGTTAATTGAACTCATCTATTTCCTACAGAGTGCCCATACATTACTGTCAGCAACATATGTTTGTGATACGCTATACTTAACTACCTACTACCGCCATCAGCCGCCGCGGTGGTACAGTGCTTACGATGCTCGGCTGCTGACCCGAAAGTCGTGGTTTCGATCCCGGCCGCGGCGGGCGCATTTCGATGGAGGCGAAATGGTAAATAAGCCCGTGTATTAGATTTAGGCGCACGTTAAAGAACGCCAGGTGGCCGAAATTTCCGGAGCCCTCCACTACGGCGTCCCTCATAATCATACGGGGGTTTTGGCACGTAAAACACCAGGTATTATTATTAATATTATTATTATTATTATTATTATTATTATTATTATTATTATTATTATTATTATTATTATTATTATTACCACCACGGAATCTTCTTGTTTGTCTGTGCTTTTCTGTAATTGGAGTCGCTAGCTAATATAAGGAAAGTATCAACAACATTGTCAAAGCATCGAACAAATGCCTAGTTATCGATGTCATACGACTGATACGTTCATTGTACCCTGGGATCACGTGACGTCACTACTAACAGCTTGCGTTTAGGTGGCGGGCAGAATTAGGTCCAACGGGTAAATAAATAAATCCGATCTCTCACAAGTCAAAACAATCTCATACGCGACAACAAAACAGATATATGTTGATTTTGGGCCAACGAACACGAAAGAAATAGCAGCGTGCACAGCCGGCAATAGGCGTGAGGAATGTAAGCCAGCTACACAGTGCTATGGCGCTACGTTTGATCGCCATTGATCATGAATATAATACCGGCAATAAACAAACGGCTCCAAATCGGTTCGTTTATTCGTTCGCATAAAATACGTAGCACGACTGCGACATTTCCTCGCTTTTCGCATCTTCGGCAACATCATTCTTCTTCCAGTAGCACATGGTTGGATTTCTGACAAGGCCTTACTTCGTGAAAATAAGACCAAAATCTGTCTACTTAATTCACAGTTTTTCTCTTTTGCTAAGTGGAACGATTTCTTCAATTTTACCTCTTGTGCTTGTCTCTGGTCTCACTGGATAACTATACAGACATCATTCACGCGCGTAACGCAAGTGCCGCAGGATAATGGTGACTCTTCCAGTAGCATGACTCCGGGTAGGTTTAAGGACAAAGACTCTGTGATCGGGGAACGTCCGCACAAGTTCGCGGAGGCCACGGGATTATAGATGTGCTAAAGGAAGCTCAAGCACAAACGTTTACTCAATGTGGATTAGTGGGTTACTCTTGCGGAGTTACAGATTACATAAGTTATACCCTGATTTAAAACTTGGTAAAGCAACAAAAGATACAAAAACGGACAACGGGCGTCATCACCTCCTGAAGATTCTCGAACGAACTTAACGTGTGACGTCGCAGAATTACTTTGGTAGATAGTTAGTGAGACAGTAGTTGATTCTGTGTGAGGAAATTTGAGAAAGAAGTTTGAGAAAACTATTGTTACGTCGTTGTGCGCAGGTGAGTGCCGGTGAGCATGGCGTCGTCCGGGTCGGCGACAGGAGTGGCGGGTCCTCTGGTGCCGTCGCTGACGGTCACCCCGCCGTCGGCTACAGGCACGGGCTCTCGCCGCTCCTCGGTGTGGGAGGGTCCGCGCCGTCCTTCAGCCTGGGAGCGCCGCTCGGTCTGTGGTTTGTCGACGCCGTGGGGCCGAAGACCTCGTCGCCTGCCACGACGAGGACGCTGGGGCCACTACCTTAGTACACAAGCAGCAGGTGAGGGTGCGAATCACGTGCAGGCGTGCGCACGGATCTCTCTTTGATGGACCAAACTATATCGCAGCCCCTTCCCCTGGCTACGTTTGCTTCTATTATTAGAATGTCGACCCGAACTGTCATCGCACCGGAAATCAATTAAAGCCCTATTGAACTTTTGGTTGGCAGTGGCCTATTAGACTGGCTGTAGCACCCCCGCTCAGCACCTTGTTTTTTTTTTCTTTTTTTTTTTCGCGCACCTAATCTTTTCTCCGCTCTTCTTTCCATCTTTCCTTCCCTCTTCCCCTAGTGTAAGGTAGCGAACCGGATGTTATAATTGTGGTTGACCTCCCTGTCTTCCCCTCATTTTTTAACTCTTTCCCTCTCTCTGCGTTTGCGTGTTGGTTCGTTTCGTTTTTCAGGTTATCCACGTTGTGGCTTTGTCTAGAAAACACCGAGAAATGAAAAGGTGCAACATAATATAAGATGAATTATTAATTAATAGTTTGCGATACGTCTGAAATTCATTTCGTGTACAGCATATATATTAGACCACCTGCTACCATGCACCAGGTACTTCAGTACAAACTGGTTAAAAATATTAACGATCGTTTACTTTTTTTTTTTTGGCACTAGAAGATACGGAAGCTTCTGATTGTCGAGCAGACTTCTATGCGTCCCCTTCTTTTTCGGACCCTCCTTAGCGCAAAAAAAAAAAAAAACGCTTCAAGGATAGCATCTTGGTGTAGAAATCGAAAACGTTCTCCACCATGCACTTGCCGCGTGCTTTTCAAGGCAGTAGGCATTGACTAAGGATGCAAACAAATACGGACAACTCCAATAAAAATCATAAGCGTCGAAACGCCGAGTTCTCTGCCACCCACCCCTTCCTCTTTGTACTCAAACCTATGTATAAGAATCGTAAATGAATATTAGGGATAGCTATGATGCTGTTTTCTTCGTTTCTATCCATCTCCGTCAAATTTTTTCCGTATGTATGTATGTATGTATGTATGTATGTATGTATGTATGTATGTATGTATGTATGTATGTATGTATGTATGTATGTATGTATGTATGTATGTATGTAAACACACTTGCGATATCAGTTCTACAATTTAGCTTCCCGGCCGTTCCGTGTTAGTGGCGCCAGTGCCCAGTATAAGATGTTCGTAACTCACATGAATTCCGAATTACCAGCCATGAGGTGGTTTGAGATTTGACGCGGTAAACTGCACTAACGAGAGCGGCCTACATGAAATAAATATTTTTCATGTCACCGCCTTTCCATGGAAGTAGTAACAGCGTAGGCTGGCTTTCACAGGGGGTTCGTCCTTTCCTGCTGCCAAAAGCCTGTAGTGCGTATCCTTGCCGTAAATGGGCTGGCTTGCCATGGAGGACCTTGAAAAAGAAACAAAAAAGAAGGGCACCAAGTGTTACACCAAGGTACAAAAACGCAAAACACTTTCGTCGCTTTTTAAATGACAAGCGCAATAGTGCAATAATAGCCATTTCGCAGAAGATACATTGCATAAAGCTCCAAGCGGAGTAGCGAGAGATTTCATCGCGTATTCGGATTTCCTAGATGCCTACCTCACATGCAATAAGACTGCACAAACAAATTTCGCCTTCGTTATTAGGCTTTCGCAACGCAGGTTCACTTTCATAAATCCTATTCTTTACGTTTATCTTGTGTTTCATAACGGTTTGCACTGTCTTGAGCAACCATGCTCGGTAAACACCGATTGCGAAACGTGAAAGGGAAAACATTTTATATCTCGACTGCGTGAACTGGGTGCTTGAATTGTTATTTAACAACGTTGTTTTTTTTAATGTATCGTGCATTGCAATAATCGTCTCTTGGAAAATTACGCAGAAACTTTCGAAGATTTTTGTCATTTTAAATAAATTGGTCGAACGGTTTTAAAGTGCTGTTCGTTTGATAAGAAGAACGATTCGCTTGAAGGCGTACATCGGTCGCAGCGAGGACGTTTTGTAAAAAGCGATTGTCGTTCCAACGTATAGTTTCGTATTGATAGAACACAGGTCGAATTCACAATACTTTTTTTGTACTAAGTGATTTTTGCTATTGGCCGGCCGACTTAGCTAATGATGTTTACAGCATCAGATTGGCTGAAATGTTACCCTAAGAACATTTTTAACGTAATACATTTTTGCGAATACGCAGCCTTTATAGAATACGTAGTTTTTTTATAGAATTCAATGTTAGAAGAAGAGCCTTCGTGCAATTTTTAGTGCAATACAAAGATAATAAATCAGATAAATATTTTGTTCGCATTGTTATTGTCAACCGATGTTCTTGGGTACATGTTTCTTGTGCTTCTTTCGTGTTTGCGCGGCATTTTTTTATGCAAACATAACTGTCGCAGTTAGAGTGTGGCATTTAAGAAAGAATTGGCAAGTGCCTAATGACTGGCTGTGACAACACGTTGGCGAGCTTTTATGTTATCCGTGGACGTATTGTTTGTATGAATGTATGTGTCTTGCGGACTTCTCTGTTGAGTGGATAGTTTTTTGTATTGGAGAACTAGGAGTATAAGCAGGTGAGTGTTCGTCTATGTGCCTATTTGCACAGCGTTGTGCTTGTTGACTACTTTGCGATGGTAACTATTAATCAAGAGAAGAGAAGTAGCCGGCTCTGCATCCACACATAGGAACTGGCCTCTCCTCACATACATTTAATGAGAAGAAAAGAGGGCTATCTTTCCACTGCAAGCCACAGCAGTAGCCACTTTGAGGCGCCGCAATGCTCTAGCATGGTATTTAATCGTACATAGGTGCAGAATGGCGCGAATATCAAAAACAACATTGTGACTTGTGAGGCAACTTGAGCATTGTGCACAAGGGTTCGGTTTCATTGCATGGTTTTATAAAATAAAAATGACAGAGCTTCGCGTACATGGGCAGACATAAAGGATGTGTTCTGCCTGAAGTTTTGCTTAATACTTACGGTGCGTACCACCCCAAAGCAACAAAGGGGATGTACAATGCAATAGTCAGGTTAGAGCAGGAGGGATAGAGGAAGGCTATGGATAAATTTGGCTCAGCTGGTGTTTTGTGGTACGCATACAAATCTCAGTAATAACGAGCGTTTTTTTGTTCGCTTTTTACTGTATTGCGCTACCCCCCCCCCCCCCCCCCCCCAACCTTTCTTGAATGTGATTTCGGCGGCAGGGGCATCAAACCTGCTACAATATGCTAAGTACGAGAACGGCACAGTTGTCATTGCGATGGATAATTGAAGTTTTGTTTGGAGGGCACGTAGAAAACGAACCGCCATGAAATACTGCCCTATGGATGCTGTTTACCTGGGCTCGAAATTCAAGCTGAAACAACCAGGTTGTTTACGCAAGCCCCTTTAATGAGTAATCATATTCGGTTACTCTGTAGACGATACTGAGCCCCTGAGAAAGGGGTGAAATTTAACAAATCCATTGTGCAAACAGGTTCTATAAGTGCTTTTTTTAAAGCCCTTATTGAACCTATAGGAGCACTTTTCTTGCTTAGCGCATGGTCACGGTACTCGATGGTGGTAGCTCCTACATTCTTATAGACTGAATTTGCTAGTTCCTTACGAGTTCAGGCTCCAAGGATGAGCACTCTGTGCCCTCACGGATATCACACTAAGATGCAATGATGAGGGCCTTGATGAAGCCTTTATCCCTGTAACATACTGCCAGTGTCATGAAAATGATGATAACATGCAATGATAACGGCTTAAAAAAAAGATTTATCATTGCACGTCACTATTACGCACGTAGTGAATTTGCGAATTTCAGGAAGTGACGGTACGTCTAAGAGGGGAATGCAGGTACGTGGTAAAGGATGCGTTAACACAGAAGGTGACATTGCGTAATTGTGAACATCGTTTTGAAGTTTCTTGCCGTGACTTGATAAAAACCTCAGTTTGATTACCGGTCTTTTTACATAGTACTTTGATTTGGACGACCCTTTCCAAGTGATAACGATGTCAGTTTGGCTTTGCATGCCAAACTGACATCCAATCAGATTTTGATGTTTGACGCCGTGAGTGCTTACAGCCCTGTCATCGATGAAGTGTTCCTGAAATTGCCTGCATGCCCACATGTTAGATTGAGCGGCGACTTGACGGCATTCAGTCAGCGTTGTGAAAAGGTGCCAAGCGTTTCATCGCAACGGCTTGCACGGAGGAAATTTGCATCAACGTTGTGGAAAACGCGCCAAACGCCTGAGCTCGCTTGCAGGGGCGTAGCCAAGGGGGGGGGGGGGGGGGTCGGGGTGTTCAAACCCCCCCCCCCCCGAAATTTTTCAGTTTTGCTTGCGTATATATACACGCACGCATACAAACGCACGCACGAACATACATAAAGTATGGTTGAACCCCCCCCCCCCCCCCCCCCCGAAAAAAAATTTCTGGCTACGCCCCTGCTCGCTTGCTTGCACCAGGAACATTCTGAAAGTCGTCCTATTACATTTGACGACGCAATCTCACGGCAGGATGGCCTGCTTTCCAGATTGCTTAATGCACTTGTTCCAGATAAGTTCATTATACAAAACACGTGCATCATCAGGTGAGTACGCGTGCTACTACTGGTCTCTTCAAGATCTGCTAAATAGATACCTCTTAAGTCATTTAAAGAAAATACGGGCACATAAAAAGAAAGAAAGCCTCTGTTGCGTGTTGTGTAGTGTTAGAACATTGGGCTTCGGTGCTAGAGCCCTAGAGGATGGAAAGAAACGCGAACATGCGGCATCTGCATTCTCTGCTGTTTCGCATTTATTTTCGAGTGGTTGCAGCTTGGATGGTGACAAAAATCCTCTAGAGCCATCCATGATACGATCATGAACCATCAAGCATCTTTTCATTGCCACCAAGGTCAGAGCGTGATGAAAACAACTCGCCGCGCTGTTCGCATTTCTTTCCGTACCCACTGTACACATCCAACCGTCGCAACATACTTAACACATTTATTGACGCCACTCGTATGCGCGTGCGTGCACATATGTATATTAACCGCGCCCGGTTTTGTAGGTGTGAAAGACCCAGCAGATTGGTAGGTCCAAATGACGGGGTAGTAGATCAATAAATGCTATATGCATTTGATGAGATTTCTTTCGATGCTGCTTGTAATGCAGGTGGGCATATACGGATGGCGTAAACGCTGTCTGTACCTGCTGGTCACGCTGCTGTTCGCCATGGTCATCATGAACGTGGCGCTCACGGTGTGGGTGCTCCGGGTGCTCGACTTCTCGCTGGTGAGTGAGCGGTGCGTGCGTTCTCCAATAAAACCTTCACTTCCCATTTCGGCTAGCTGCAGCACCAACGAAATTGTCATGTTAAAGGTGGAGACGTAATTCGCTTCAGGCAGAATAATACGACCGATTATTTTACAGGGAAAGATATTTCAGACTAACTAGTGCATGTAGCCCCACGTTACAGTCCGGTTCTGCGCTTTGATGGTTAAAGCTGCAATGTGAATTCCAAAGCTGGCCTTATGCGATCGAGAAGAGGAGAAAAAAGATTAATTTCTTCGTTAAAGTTGAATTGAAGCCCCCAGTAAGATTATCCGTCGTGCACTGCGGTTCCGCTGCTTATTAGGAACGCAATCATGTTCTAGCTCCTACCTCCTAACACGCTGTTTATCCGTCAGTGCATTATAATTTGTTATTTAAAGGACAGCGTCGAACATCAGAGCACGTATCGAGTTTCTGCACTTGCGACGAGCCATCCCAAAGTAGAGTGCAGATATACAAATGCTGCACGCCTTTCTGCACTCTAGAATACATACGAGATAGTGTGAGATATTAACGCGATAGCGTTAAAGAGCTCGTATCGCAGAAATTGCGCTGTCGGCGTCGGGGCCGTTGGTTGTGAGCGAAAAATCATCATCATGTCCGTGACCGAAAAATCGAAAAAGCTGCAAATAAAATAAATAATAAGAATGTTCGGTCCGAATGAGAATCGAACCCAGGCCGTCTGCGTGGCAAGCAGGTGTTCTACCACACAGCCACGCCTCTGCTTGGAGCTGCACCGAAAGTAACTTTTATGCTTCCCAAAAATACGCGTCCTGTATACAGGTGTCACAGTACCAGATGTAATATAGCAGTAATATTGCGTGGTACAAGCGTACATTGCCATAGGGCGTCACACCATGCCAGTATCCTAAGGACTTGGTGGTTTAAAGACAGCCACCCATTACAAAAGGCGCACACATTAGTGCGCGTATTCCCTTAAAACCACGCAGTGGGTGCATCGCAACTTCGAAGAAGTTTCTCGCGCATAATTGCTCCTGGTTTAAAGCATGCCACCCATTACATAAGGCACACGCCTTAGTGGGCGCATTCTGTTAAACCCTCGTAGTGTTCGAACTGCGCAGTAGGAACAGAATATCGCTATCGCGTTCAGCTCTTAAAGGCGAAGCTTAAGCGTCCCCCAATTTTTGTTTTCACATTTTCACTCCAGCTTTTTTGTTCATACAAAGAGCGCAATAATATTTTCAACGCACTTTTGTCCTAACCTATATTTACTCGTCCTTTGTTTGTCCGTCAGGATGGCATGGGCCGACTACGCATCGTGGAGCGTGGTGTCCGGCTAGAAGGAGAAGCTGAGTTCCTGAATTCTCTATACGCCGCGCAAATACGATCACGGAGGGTGAGTTCATGACGTTGAAAAAGGTCGCGCTGCGAGGCACTTTCGCGTTTACGTTTGAACTACCGGCAATATGCGCAAGGCAATAAATACCTGCCGTTCGTATAGGCCTCATAAATTGCCTGCACACTGAGAATAGAGGCCGAGTTGACAAAGCCATTTTGTGGTTGTCGCATCTCTGATTTCATTTTCGAATGCTGTTGAACATAGAAAACTCCGGTTCTGCGCACTAACTATTATTGGGGCATCAGTTCAATAAACGCATTGTAATGTTTAGCATTGTGCCTTTTATAAAGGAAAATGAGTATTGAAGTTGTATTGCCAACAGCACATCAACACAGCTGTCAATGGGTGAATGGGTGTCAGTGGGTACGAGCTAGTTTTGAGTATTTCAGATGAATATCGCTGCAGAATAGTGGGTGAGCCTTCAAGCTGCGCACTTGGAAAACAAAGGAAACATTGTTATCGTGTTATACGTATGAGTTATGTGAGAATCTGAGAAATTAAGGCAGGGGTGTTGCCGACGCTCTTAGAGTCCTCGTTATCTCCGTCGGCGTTCAATTTGGACACCTGAAAGACCTCTCAAACATGCAGTGAACTTCTGCGGGTTCTTTAAATTACGTTGCGCTTTAGGGTAAATTATAAGCTCGCAATCTCCACAGATGCCTGTTACTGCTCACGGTTCCCGGAATTCCAAAACTTAGTTGCGGGCCCGCTTCAACAAACCGCCCATTTGCATCTCTCCTTGTGTCCACTTACCCCTTCAAATACCCACGCACACAATCGCCTCTACGCAAACTTACCGAGCGCAACGACGCGGGCTCATTTCTCAGCGGCGCACTTACGCAGTTCCTATACGCGCGAAATCATCGACTAAACACGCCCGCACAAAACGCTTCGTTCGAACCGCCTGCTTCCCGCATGATTGTGAGGTCCGCGCGTATTCCTTGATTTTTTTTTTATATCCCGAGGGAGGAAACGAAGAGGACTAACATATCGGAAGGGTTGGCGGAGAGGGGGCGCTATTTCAACACGTGCCTAACAAGAACCGTTGCCGATGTAGACTGTGGGGCAAACCACTCGCGTCGACGACGCATGTAGAGCGGTGGAAGGCGAACGGTCCTCCGCGGCAAGCCGCCGTCGAAGCCCTCCATCACATCCTCACCCCGTCTTCCGCGCACCCATGGACCGTACGCATTTGGTTCGACTCGTAGGCGTTAATGGTATGCCGCGATCATCACCGGTTACCTGTTGTATGGGTACGCGGGACGCACGTGCGAGAGAAGCGGGAGGGAACTCCATCCACGTAGACGGAGGAGGAGAGAGCACCGCGTGGCGGCGCCGTTAATAATGGCTGGCACGCAATCAGTGGGGTCTCATTAAGCCTACGACACGGGGCACCTCGCGCAAGCTTCATTAAGCCCTTAACCTGCGGGTCGTGCATACGTGCGTGCGTGCGTGCGGGAGTGCGCACTCTTATGTCGCCAGTCGGTGCTGTTTGGTAACGACCGTCCTGCGTTCGGGAATATGTTCGGTGGATAGGCGGGCTTTCGACATGCACCCGGGTGATCGCGTGTCTCGTTTTCTGTTTGCTAGAGCACGTGTGCGCGTGGCTTGTTTGAGCGTGTTGACCACTGCGTACACTCTTTATCTTTTTATATCACGCTCTATATCGGAATAGGTCACTGAGTGCACTAAACCAAGTATAAAACCAGAGAGTGGAAGATAAGTTGTACAAAGTATCGAATGTACATACGAAGCCTCTAATGCGCACCTACGCAGGTGCACTCGTGTGCGTTATACTTGCTGCCATACATACTCGGAACACACGCATCGCGTTTAGTTCCTGGGACGCAGCTAAATAGAAGTCGATAGCTACACGTGTGTAAGATGGAACAGGAAATAAGATTTTTTTTCACGTCATTGAAGTAGGAAATTTCACGTTAGGCAAGTTAACTGCATGATTGAGAGCGAATGTATGCCGTAACTTTATGAACCCAGGGTGTTAAACAGTGAACTGGCGTCCCATACTTCCTTAGCAGTCGCTTTTTTTCTTTAAACTGCATTGTTTTACGTTATTGGAAGTTGTCGAATAATCAATGTCACCGGAACTGACGTTTCGGCGTGTTCTCTCGTCGAAAGTCTCTTTGTCATCCCCTCATCAAAATGTCCCCGACAGGACCCTCTGTCGAAACTTTGGCAAGATCCTTTGTCGAAACTCCAGCGACATTTGTTGTGAGCAACTTCTTATCACTTCGAGACCTACATTTTTTTGTTGAACTGCTGTATTTTTTCACGTTAATGACCAATGTGCTCAAACCATCCTTTCATTTACAGGAACAGCCCCTCAACATAGAGTCTTCCAAGAACATTACGCTCAATGCCAGAAATAACCAAGGGCAGATTTCTAATAGACTTTTTATAGGTGAGCACATTCGATCTCTGACCTGCTATCCGTGATTATCACCATTATGAGGGAATACTTTGAAATAAACTTTTCGTGCAATCTTCTTTCTCGAACGTAGTCATTTTACAATAATGTGTATGAAGAATCAGCATACGTGCGTAATCGTAACGAATATCGTTATCTATGCAGAAGAGGCTGCCTAACACTTTCTCTAGTTATCGCATGATAACAAATGGATCTATCATTTCTAAAAATCACAGTTTTCATGTGTTTGGCAGAGCGGAATCATTTTGTTACAGTCACAGTAATCCCTAAGTTTTAGGGGCGCCATCTTGTCCGCACTACGCAGTTTCGTTGCGACGTTAAGCGGTTGTTGCGCTCTAAACAACAGTAACAAAAACAAAAACAAACAGCAAATCAGTTCTGTGCGAATCCGCAATGCGGTGTATTATGTATAAACCGTAGAAACTAATCAACACGTGTGTGACACGTCGGTCAAAAGCGAATCCGCGCGGATTTTGACAATCTTGACTGATAAAGCGAAGCCTATCCGCATGCACGCATCGAACCCACGACCAGCGAATTTATATGTCGCGTAATCGCTGCACCATTGTAGCTCGATTCACTGATTTATTTTTCCCACTGACCTCAAGAAAGCAGTAGATCACAGAACTGTAGGGCCGATAGCTTATAGGCTGCAGTTGAGGCCCATAATCGCGTATACATTGGCAGTCTTCGTTTGCTTCATGCCACCCTCAGGCGCATGAAATATGTTGTACTCACTTTCAAGCAGTACTATAGGTTTTGAGCACGTCGCAAACCAAACACCCAACTAAGAAATAAATTGTACCATAAAGAAGAAAACGAGGGAGAGGGAAATTGAGTACGTCAGCACGTACTTCGTAATCATGTCTTTTCGGTATTATTGATTTTAAGTTCATGATATTACGTTATGTTTGATATTGTATGCGCTAGAAGTGAAGACCATAAGCGACGTGGTCAACGAATCTATAAGGACGGTGCGCTAGAGGCATCGCTTACCGTTCTTTTATTTAGCGATTTTACAGGGTAACCGAAGCAAACACGCACAAAAAAATACCTGTGTTTTGTTTGCAAGCATGTTGCTTGCGTTCGTAACACAATATACCTACTGTCGTGTCCATTACAGGAAATTCAATCGTTGAAGCCTTCGCCGACGAGTTTAGAGTTCGTGACTCTAGGGGAAAGCTGTTATTTCGGGCTGCCGATGACGAAGTTACAGTGGCAGCTGATTCTCTAAAAGTCACTGGTAAGGATTTCCACACGCCTTTGTTCTCTATTGAAAAGATAAGAGTTAGGTAGCGTTCATGCTTTTTGTTCGCACTGGCGGCTACGAGCGAGATGGCAGCTTGTTTAGCGAAAGGGAGATGACCATGCAAAAATCAAGCGCCGAAATACCGAATAAAGTGTAATAAAACATCCGGGCATCGCTCAGCTCAAATTTCCTCCACAAAGCGTGCATTAAAAGCAAGAATTTTGATCGTACTTCACTCACTTCCAGAAACATGTTCTGCCGTGTGATGCAGCGAATAGCGGACCTCGCTAACGTTACCTTTTCTTTTCAATTATTCCGCTTGAAAACATATACCGTCCATTGCAAAAACAGGAAGCTCCATGTCAACAGACTTTACCTTCCATTGACGTCGAAGCTACAGCTACATGGAGCACTACAGAGTACTCAACTGAGTTACTGAAAAAAAAAAACAGTTCAAGTTTCTTTATATTACGTTGAATAAATTTTAAAGGCATGATGGCAATCATTGTTAGCGTATGCAAGAACGCCGCACAGGAAATGACTATGTTAACTTGATATTTTCAGCTATGTGACTTTCCTTGTGCAAACGCCGTCGTTTATGTGACTATAAGTGATCTGTGCTTTATTTTCATGAAGGCGATAGATAGATAACGGCGATAAATCGAACCGCCGTAAACCAGTAAGTGACTCGGAGCGTAAGTCTTCATTTAAGCGGGAATGTTGCTTTGTCGAACCCACAAGAAGACGGGGCCGTAAAGTAAGCTACATATTTATACTCCGTTGAGTACACCAGTGACAAGGTGATTATCACGTAACCGATTCCTCCTGAAAGCTCAGCGAGAACTACACTCTACGCTACTCCTTGTCCTTTTCAGGTCCTGGAGGCGTAAGGTTCGACGGATCGGTGCAGACACCGTTAGTTCGCTCCGAGACGTTCAAGCAGCTAAAGTAAGTGCGTTTGCAACAGCAGTAATTATGCATTTCACACAGATTCATAACGAAGAAAAGACAACATCATTTGCTTAAAATCATATCCAGTTTGGTATGCGTGGATTGGAAGCGGCAAACAATGGTTTCACGCATTCTACTGGAAACATTCATGTGATGAAAGAAACACAATGTGTAAAAATATGCTTAGGCAAATCCACGTAAAACGGACGTTTCTTTGTGTGCAACAGCGTTCACTGACGTCTGACTGAGCGGCTATTGATTGACACCATGCATGAATACCATACGTTACGCGTGGCTGATTCAGAGGAGATTGTCAGAGTTGAGATGATAGTAACGCTTGCAAAATGCAAGGCAAAATTTGTAAAAAAAAAAAAACGCATGCACAAACGTTTATTCTTAATAATGTCAACGCATGCTTCCTTTTAGGCTGGAGTCGCCTACACGGAGGCTAAAGGTGGAAGCGCCGCAAGGCGTTCTTGTGGAGTCAAAAGCCGGAGACATCAGTGTCGCCTGTCACCGGAACCTTACTCTCCAGTCAAGACAAGGCGAGGTAAACACTACAATAACGCGCAGTGATTTTCAAGCTAGTGAACTGAGTACAGCGTTAGAGAAACGTCTCCATGAATCTTCTCACTGTGTAGAAAAGAAAATCGCGGCTGATTTTGTGTTCGCAGCGCGGACATTTCTGTAAATGTTTGGTCAAGAGATCACTTCTAAGATACATTTGTAGTTTTACATTCATAAGTGCAGCACTGCTGCTTCACATAATGAGTGCTTTTGCATCTGACAAAAAAGAAACTATAAAAATGTGAAACGTACAACGCACGCAGAAGAAGGCCGCTGTACATTTCACAAGTTGGTCAGTTACCAATATTCAGTTTTGATTAAAAGGAAAGGAATGTTCATAATTTTTCAAGACAGTTATAACATAATTGCTGGGGTTTAGCGTCCCAAAACCACGATATGGTTATGAGGGACACCGTAGTGGATGGCTTTGAAAATGTCGGTCACCCGGGTTTCCTTAACGTTCGCCTAAATCCAAGCACATGAACCTCAAGAATTTTCGCTTCCATCTCAATTGCGGCCGCCGCAACCGGGATTCGATCCCGCGACCTTCGGGTCAGCAGTCGAGCCCCATAACCACTAGGCCACCGTGGCGGGTTTTAGGAAAGTTTCGAAAACCGAAGAGGACACTAAAGAGAAACTTATGTTCTGCCGAAATATTCATTGCCGCGCTAGAGGAATTACAAGAACGCAACAATATACCTTTCTTTCGCTGCTTTGTTTTTTCTTTCATCGCAGATCTTTCTAGACTCGGAACGCATCGTGTTCCAGAACCTCAAGACTCCGCTGCCGGCGTTATCGGGGAGTCCTTACAAGAATGTGTTTCAGCTTTGTGTCTGTCAGACTGGTGTGTTGTTCCTGTCCGAGCCGGATGGACAGTGTCGAGCGGACGACAGCGTCTGCAAGTGAACAAACCTCAGCCAACCCAGAACTGTGTACGCCAAGATCAAGCTAACGCGCTAGCGATCGAGCTTAGAGAATGTGCATGCCGCATATAGCACGCAGCGAGTACCCAAGTGGAAGAAGAACAACAACCAGTGTGATAAGATGTTCAGGAACATCGTCATGAACCACGTCAGGGCTTCAAAAGCAGGAGACCTGCCCAGCGTTTAAATACTGCTCCGAACTGTGCCGAGTTACATGCGTTAACGAAATGAGTTCGTATGCTCAGCGTGCAGTTAGCGATGTGTCAAAAAATGATCTGTGAAGAAAGACAGTTGTTAGACGCGTATTGTTTGCAGTTAATACACATATTCTCTACGGCGCAGGGAGGGCTGGCTGACTAACATCAGTAAGGCTCTTGTTGATGTAAACGTGTGACTCTGATATGAAAATTTTTATGTTGGTTACATCAAGGCGATGTGTTGTGCTGGCGTTACACTGCGTTTATATGAAGGGCAGGTTTCATATGTATTGTAGGACAATGGAAACGAGGCGTAATATCAGCTGATAATCAGTGCACCATGACACCATTGAGGTGATTGGATATCAGATATACCCCTTCTTGAATAAAACAAGACAACTTATTCGAACGAATATTCACGACAATAACCAAAGAGTGGAATGAATAGCGAGTCAGGTAAATGGTATTACAGCATGGATAAAGAGAGAAGACGACCGATGAAGGGCCGAAATGTTAGGCATGTGAATCGTCCGGTTCATTACGTAGAGCACTACACGGCTCAAAACTGCAGCGTTTAAGCGAGCATCTCGCGGGAAGGCGGAGGAACAAAATTATAATCTGATTTTATTCGCGCTGTTCGGGAAAGGTCAATTTCGCAGAATTCCGCGAGTGAAATGTTTTTCGTTAGAGAGCTTCAACGTTAAAAAAAGTAGAACGGTGAGTATGTTTGTTGCCTGAAGATTGTTGCCTTATGCGTCACGTTGAGTGTCTGTAAATAAATGTATCCCAACCATTGTTTGTAAAGGGAGTCTCCTGGTTTTATTTTGCATCCTGTCCCTTCGGAAGGAACAGGATGCAACGGTGCACCTCGCAACGTCCTAAGCTGTATCCCCAAGTGTGTCCTGTCCTCTTTTTTTACAGCGGTGTTGTATGACACACCTCCTTAATTTCTTTGTGTCGCTGTCCGTATGCGAAAACATATAGTGCCGTCTAGAGAGCACTGGAAGAACTGACTTTAATGCATTAGTTCTTCTACAGCTCCCTAAAGGGCACCAGGCGCTTAATCAATACAAATGTATATTTGAAGCATTAAACTGATAAATCCCTGTAGATGCCCTCTATAGGGAGCGCTGGAAGAATTAACGCGCTAAAGTGATAAAAACTAGTCAGTACGTGTGTCGCCAAGTCAGTCGAGTCTAGGCGCTACTTTGGTACTGTCGTCCGTAGAAAGTGCGAGGTGACCGCGCATTATGAGATCGCCCGAGGAGCAGCGCGCTTATAAGGAATGGCGACGAGAGCAGTGACGGGAGTGCGCCCGTCACCTCCGCTGGTCAACCTCTTTCACATAGTGTAATGGCCTCAAATTTTCTTGTTTTCGTCCGCGTCTTCAACGTGTTTTAAATGTGAGCCGAACTTATCCCACATTTCGCTCGGAAGCGTTCTCATGGAAACAGTGTTGTTTTAGAAAGGAAGAAAATAAATTATCGTATATAGTTGAAAACCATCCACAAAACCGTAATCGCACGTTGATGAGAGTTCGCCTATACTTCATGGTGTAACAGTTGGTTCTGTGTTCACTCCGTCTCCATGGGTAGTTGGCTACCCTTGTTTTTGATAGAAAAAGAGGGAAGGATACTTGCCGAATTCTTCATGACGAAACGAGCACAGAAAGAAAGTAACGAAATATACGGCTGTAAAATTACACAGCACACAGTGGCTGGTACAACACACCAGTATGAGAAAGTTATTCTCTACGCCATCGCGAGCTAGGAAACACCATCACTCGCTCTCTCAGCGCATTGTGTCGCCTATATAGGAGCGCAGCGCGTTCGCTATTGCTCACAAGCGCAGAAAGCGGCCCGGCGAGAGTCGAGGCAATAGGCCAGGCGCGTTGATCAAAAAATGATGCCGTTTACGACGAGTGGAATCCGATTACGGCGAAACATTTTTCTGCGCTCCCCTACACTTGTTCGCCGCCGCTATTCAGCGGCCCTCGAAACGGCGCGTCGCCCACTGCTGCGCCTGGCTCCTTCCCCGCGCGGCAGTTGTTGCCATTTTGCGCCGGTATCACATTGGTGTAGTGACGCTGGAATGCGCTAGCTGCGGCGTATAGGCGAGCGCGGATTCGCGAGTCGGCGCGCAGCAGCCGAGCAACGGGCTGCAATCGGACGCGCAGCTATACGCTTTCTGTCCATTTGTGTCAGTCGTGCGCAGAATATTTGTAACTCTAAAGTTGCTGTCCTATGAAACCTGGCTACCATTAATATACAGCAACCAAAACAGTCTCTGAAATGGCAATTACATCCGTGGCTTGCGCTATTTCATTTGTCTGCAGAATTCGTGCGATGAAATAGTTGGAAAATAAATTAAGGTGAAAAAGAATAAACTTTCAAGATGCTTGATCGGTGATTTGCATGAACTCTACTCAAGGTGCCTGGTGGCAGTCTGAATACATAGATACCGCACAGATGTCACGCGGACGGACATACGGCAAGCCCACTAAAGCTGTTCATAACTGGTCGTAAAAGCATTTCAGGCTCAGCAGGAAGATGTACCGTGGAAACACAGGAATCCACCTGATACCACATTAACGTTGCGTTTAGCATTTTTGTCTTATCGCCATAGCGTTCCGTTTTTGTCCAGCTTTGAGTAAACCCGGCACCGACAGGAGCATACTCTAGTTTCCTGTAGGAGCACTACGATGTCACTTTCTTCGGAGTGACAAAAAATCCCTTCGCTAGAGTTTTAAGTACAGATTATATTCAATATTAATCGCAGTTTTATTGTACGCACATCATATCTCGCTGGCATGCAGATGATATCGTCACATTGCACTGACGGTGAAGAAGGCTGCAGTCACGCTGGTAGTGATGAAACTCTTCATTCGGCTAACTTGTGCCCAGAAAATCAAAACTCATAGCAATACGCGCTATACACTGGTAGCGGCGTACACAGCACACTATAGTCGCCGTCGGAAATCTGATCAACGGCGGAACGCTTCATCTGTTATACATGAATCATCGAAAATTCCAGCGTTATCGCTGGCGCTCGCGTTAGCTCCAGAATAAACTCGGCAACTCGTGTCGTGCGTGCAATCTTATCAGAATAGTCTAAAACAATCAAAACAATCAGGAAGTTTCTTAAACACTGCGGCGAGGCCGGCGCCGAGCGGTGGGAACAGTTTTAGTGGGCCAAAACGGATCAAATCGAAAATAAAGGAATAAGCGCGCGTGGCAATATAAGCAGTTCTCCAACTGCGCTAACAGAAACAAAAGGAAAAATAGCTGGGCTTTTACGTGCCAAAACTATGTTATGGTTATGAGAAAGAGTGCAGTGGTAGTCTCCGGAATAATTCTGACCACCTTGGTGTCCCTTCAAATGCCCCTGAATCAATGTATAGGAATTTATTTGCATTCCGCCCCCGTCGGGGTTCAGGCGTCCCGAACAAATAGTGCGGTAGATGTATAAATAACGAAGTGATGATCCTGTCTGCAAAGTATACCACGCGCCCATGCAAAACGAGCAAACACATGAAAAATATAAACAACCTAGCTCCTCTACTTAGAGGCATGTAGTTGCAGCAGCGACAGGAGTGATGTGAGGGAGAAAATGGAGCGGCGGAGGTAGAGCCTGCTCGCATCATTTTTTGGTGCTCTTTTGTTTCATGTAGTAGGGTAAGGCGGGGCAAAATGCGACGCGGAGCAAAACGCGACATTTTGACTTTGCCGACCTCTACAGCTGATACAAAAAGTACCTTTTCTTTGTTTCTCTATTTCAGCGATAGGTGCCGGTAGTTTTCAGCGTTTTTTTTTGTGTAAAAGTTGGTGACTGCTCACATCTTTCGCACGGGAAAAATTGCGTGGCTGATGTCAGTGCGCTCGTGACCCGCCGAAAAGGGGCGAAATTCTGCTCGGCCAAGTTTTCGGATCCGTGCATGAAGGTACTCCGGCGTCAGTACAACAACGTAAGTATTTATATTGTTACTTTATACTACTAGCTACATTGCACCAAAAGTTTAGTTCATTTGGTGCCATGGGCCAAAGAGCAATTTTTTTTAATTCGGGCATGTGAGAGGGGCAAAATGCGACAAAAAGTAATTGAATGGCCTTAGAGGGTGTCTTATTAAGTGAACCATTTATTTACGCTCACTATATAAAATATTTCTTTTGTTTAGGATGGTACGGGCGTACAAGCGAATACCATCTAGAGTTTACTGGGAGGATAATGACATGAAAAATGCACTCAATGCTTTTCAGGAGTTTTGGACCAACACAACGTCGGGTTCTGTTAAGATTCAATGCGTGGAGTGCAAAGACTGGGCTCATAAAGACTGCGTGGGGGCCCACGGAGTGCATTTGAAGTGCTTCTACTGCAAGAACTCAAAGGATAAATTTTTTTCACACGGCCTCGTCTTGCCTCACGCAGCGTCTCGTTTTGCCCCGCAGGTTGGGGCAAAATGAGACATCTGGTGCATTTTTTGTTTCTTTTAAAAAAATTTGAACAGTCGCAACATCGCCATATTTATTTAGCACATACCTTCTACCCAAAAAAAGTTCCTGCATTGATGTTTTTTGTAACGAGTGAAATAAAATATTCGCTATTTACAAATTTTTGTCGCATTTTGCCCTGCCTTACCCTAATAGCTACGTCTTAGAATGCAGTTCATGCGCTAGAACACGGCCTTGACGGCGCTTCGCAACTCGTAATGTATAAAAATATTGCGACGGAGGTGAAAGGTCGATTTAGTGGAAATATACAAAAGTATAGCGGTAGCCAAATAAGATGGCTGAAGAATCCCCACGCGCATGCGCTTTACACACAACCGTCGTCTTCATCACTTCGGAGAGCACCGTACTAGCTAATGTTAGTATCGGTACTTAACAATATTTCAATAGGCTCTGACGACGGAGACTTTAATGCGACTTGCCACTGCGAAACTCTGCATAATTCTCGTTGCCAGAATAGTTTACTTACAATTTTCATGCCGCTTCGAGCCGATTCCTGTACGGAAAGAACAAAAGCACTGCCTCAATAATGAAGAAATACAGTGCCCGCTCTTTGTGCTGATTTTTACCAAATTCAGCTTTTCAGGTCAGGCCTTTAAAACGCTGGATACCTCAGCGCATACAAAATTTCGCTTTGAAACACAGCGAAGTAAGGAATGAATCGATTCATTCTCTGCACAGCTGAGTAGGCAACAACAAACAAACAAAAAAACAAACGAGCGAACAAAACGCGTTTAGAGGAGGAACAGTTCTCTCCAGAGGTTGTTCCGAAGTTGGATTCAAAACTTTTGAAGTCACCGAGGAGCGGAACCGTTTTATCTTGCATAGGCAGCTACAGCGTTGTCCCTTGGCGACTTCGCGAGGTGCAGCCGGGTCCGCGTCTCCCGCGAGGAGCTTTAGCGAGCAAATTTTTCACTCGCGACCTTAAAAGCGCGCGTGCGCCGTGACGAGAATAAACCAGTGACTTCGGCTTGTGGGTCACCGCTTTATGTACATACATAAGTGCACGCAACTACGAAGTTGCAGCACCGAAGATTGCGAAACTAGTAACTAACTCTCCAGAGAGCCGTTTCGTACTGAGCGCAGTCTCGACTGCGAACCGCGTTCAACAACGTATATTTCACGCTTCGTAACAGCGGTGGAAGTACGTGAAGTCGGAAATGCACCAGAATAAACATGGCTCTTAAGAAGAGGACATCAAATTCTGCAAAATATGGTTTTCGTTGAGAAGCAATAGCGTAAGCTTTGAGTTAAATGTCTTGAAAATGTGCGACGAACGCGACGCAGAAATTCAGTATTACTGCCAGCGTCCACCGCTTGATCGAACTTCAGCATATGTGGGGCTAACGACTGTGCAAGAATATGATGATGATGATTGCCTTTATGAATGGCTCACACACACTCTGGAGGATTGGCCAAGAAACGAATAATTTAAAGCTAAAAGTCGTCACACGTGAATTCTATGGCTAATGAATTAGAGAATAGTTAAAATAAAATCATCTACGCTAAACTTTGTCGTCTTCACTTTGGATTACACTACGGAACGCTTGCGCAGCTGCTACAGTTGCGGTAAGCGTCTTCAGATGTGGCTTCGTCGCTGCTTATGAAATGCCCGACGTCCTTGACAGCGCAGCAACTAGTCCGTTAAACGGGGGCTTGCAAAACAATTGTGTGAATCTGGTATACGGTATGTTTTATTAGGAAGAAGATTGTACGTCGCGGAGAAGAAACCTTTTATCGGAAGGTGGCACGGTAGGTCTTTGTTTCTTAGTGAGAAGATGCTTCTTTGTGTGTATTGAGAAGAAGGCTTCGCGCCTAGTGACAATGTGTGGCCGCGGAGAGCTCAAATATTTTTGATAATCAAAAAGCATTTGGCGCGCACGGCTTTGCAAATAATTATATCTTTTATGCTGTTTTATAACGCCAACAAACTTTAGTTTGCGAATACATGTGCACTTGGACCGGACCTTCAATGTTACTTTTGCCGTGAATTTGTTAGATGAGCATCTTATATGAACGTAGGCGGGAGTTTGGTTAATGACAACTTACTACTCCCGTTTTATGGTCTTCGGTTCATTACGGCCAAACACACACAAAAAATTGTGCCATGGCAAAGATATCCAACGTGTCGTGCCTATGCATTCCTTGTTTCCTTTGGAAATGTGTCCATCGGGTTCCAAAATGGCAGCGCCTTCGCCATCTTTCTCATGAGCAGTACCTTAATAGGAACGTCTCACCGCGTTGGTGCCTTCTTGGTCATGAGGCTGTGTTCCAATTTTCATATAGACAAAGTACGAGCGCCACTGACCATAATTAACACGAGAAGTGCTGCCATGTTGTACAACATGAGATGAACACAGAGTACGTGTCAACCATCGTTGGTTTGCTACGACCAGAACTTCATTGCTCGTATCAAATGTTTGACGAATAGCTTAGAAACTGTGACACTTATCTTACACGAAGCAACTGTAGTTTTGTCGTGCAAATATTTTTAGGTATTTTTTTTTGTGGAAACTCGTTTGAGATTGTCAGCTCTAGTATATTTTTATTGTGCTTGTCCCTGTTTTTCAGTGCTTCTGAGGACAGTTACAGTGACAAGTAACCAGTTCCAAGCAGTCTATCTTTATTCAACATTATACCTTCTTAAATATGATCCTAATATCGTTAATTAGAGCTGACACACTATTATTATTTCGCGTACAATGAATGATGCCCACTCTATCAATATTATTGAGCGATGTTGCTGATTCACGCCACAATGGTGCATCTCCGGGTCCTCTTGGCTGCACGCTGTCCAGCGAACAACGCCACGCCGGAAGACCTTTTTGTTATAGCGATCTCTGCAGCCCATGGATCCTCTTAAGATTTTCGAGCTGGCGTCTCTCTGAAGTTCGCGCTGCATCGTACGCTGAGAAAAAAGAAAAGATGCAGATAATAAAAGAAAGTTATGGTTTTTTCGGATCGGGAATAACGCTCCGCACCAATGGCTTTGCCGCATAATAGACGTAAAAAATAAGGAATCTCTCGAAGCCGGCACGAGTGAAGGGCGCCGCTCAGAAATGAATGAGCTCGGGGGCTCCCTTGCACCGACTAAAACCCGCCGCTCTCCATTCGTTTCTCATCTTATTTATTTCTCTTCTCCTCTCAACGACAGGGAAACGTACCCATCCTTTTCTTCACGCGGAGGCAGCGGCGGTGTAAAAAAACGGATTGCCGCCAGGTTTACAGCGCCGATGCGCGTAATCCGAAAGAAGAAAGCGGAGCACCGGAACCGCAGACCGCGAAGTATAAACGAACACCTTCCGCCTTTCTCCACTTTTACGATCGGCGTTAGAAAAGAGAAAGCGGGAGAAGGGATGCGACTTGAAGGTGGCGAGGGAGGGCGCGCTTCACGCGGCGCGCTTCGCTGCTTTCTCGGGGAGGTCCTCCTGAGAAGGCCGCTTCACGGCAAAGCTCGCGCGCGCAGCGGCGTAAGAGCCGGCGCGGCACCTTCCTTCAAGTTTTTTCTCCAAGGGGACCCCTTTACGATATGCGCGCGGGTAACCACCGAAGGAAGGCGCTATCGCAGTACCACTCGTAGCTTACGCGGCGGAAGTTATTAGGGCCAAATAAACTTCGTGAAGGCGACTCAAAATTTACCTTGGCATTCTCAATAAAGGCCCATGTCGGTGGTTTCAGCTATAGTTTGTAGAAATCTTTTGCATAAACTTTCGTTTACAAGCGCTGGCACTTACTGCTGCCCGTACGTTTCTAACAGCCCACCGTGGTGGTCTAGGGGTTACGGTGCTTGGCTGCTGACACGAAGGTCGTGGGATCGAATCCCAGCCGCGGCGACCGAATTTAGATGGAGGCAAAATGCTAGAGACCCGCGTGCCTAGATTTTGGTGGCCGTTAAAGAACCCCATGTGGTCGACATTTCCGGAGCCCTCCACTACGGCGTCACTCAATCATATCGCGGTTTTGGGACGTAAAACGGCGACAATTACTACTGCGTTTCCAACAGCGCTGAAGTCAGCTGCGAATAAAACCACTGACCGCATCGTTGCATATTATTTACCCTCGACTGTGTCATTATCGTAAACTATAAGCAGTTTTACAAAACGATGCTATTGTATTGCGTACAACTCGAAGTTAGGGGCCATATATTGTGACGATTCATTTCGCTTTGCATTCTTGCCATCCGTCGCACAGAGTGGATAATACCAGCTTAAAACGCATGCGCAGAGGTTTGTGAGCCAATGGTTGCGAAGGAAGTGGAAATGAAACGAAATGGACAAAACACGGTTACCGGAAACCTGTTGAACAAGTAGCGGCTACACTCTGGTTCGGTTATGGCAGAATACTGGAAATATTGAACAAATCACCAAATCAAAAATATACATACAGACGTTACAGGCGCTGTGACGTGTGTGTGCGTATCTTTCTTTATTGCTGTGCCCATGCACTAGATTACGTTAAATAGGCGCCCACTAATTCAACATGTCCTCCTGCGGTATGTTTCTCATACAGTGGGCATGCTTTTTCTTTTCTTCCTTATTTCTTCGACCAGCATCCGCATATGTATGTTTCGGACTGTCTTATTGATCAACTAGCCCAATCACCTGATTCGCGATTTTTACGGTCACTTAAAGTCAGGGTAACCTTGCAGATCATTTGCGTAGTGGATAGAAATGATCAAAAAACGTTAGCGCTTCAGTGCAAATGTTATTTTCTTAGTCTAAATCTGATTATTGAACTACACGCAATGTTCGTGTTCCTGAAGGAACGTAGAACTATCGCTTAAATTTTTCCCCTTTAGACTAAAGAATGCTTCGTCATGTTGGCCTTCTTTCACGTGCTCTTTGAGTACATTGAAGAAAAAATTACGTACGAAAGAAAATCAAGATAAAAGTTACGAATTGAGCCTCGCCAAGAACGGGATTAAGGATTGAACGCGTTTTCCGCCGAATTCTCAACTCGGCTACGCGAACCAGTATAGAGATAAGGAAAAAAATATAAAAGGAATCCTGGTTGATGAGGCTAGCATTTTCGAGTGACCACTGCCCGCCTCTCACATCTATGCCATTTTCTTCGAGAAGTCAGTATCACGAAAAAGAAAGAAAATAACCGCGCACATTAGGAAACTGCAGCGAAAGCTCTACTCTAACTCTCGTCAAAAGTGCTGCCCTCGGCGTTTCCCGCATTTGCATCCGGCCAGCTCCACGCAAATCTCTTTTCAAATGGCGTCCGATTTGCGAAATGTTTCGCTTAGTGGGCACAGAGCAAAGATTTTTCCTGCACCTTACATTTGCTGTCTTTTTTTTTTACATTTCTCCATGCTCCCTCATTCGCCGAGCGCTTGGACGTGGTGCTTCACAGATCCGATCTTTTTCTTTTATATATGGCTGATTAATGGCCGCTGTTCTTGAACAGAAAATACTACAAAGTCTGCCACTCCAAACCACCGTGAAAATGTCTTTCTTAAAAACTTGCCAAAAGCGGCGGCGATGATGCCTGCCTCGAGTTTTCTTCGAAACTTTTGCAGAAAACTTAGCTCTCCCTCAAGAATTACGGCTGACCAAAACAAGAAAAAGAAGCACAACGACATTTTTTTTCTCGGAAACCTCCTCTAAGACGACGTCATTTCAGGCTCCAGGATCTTTCATTTTCTGGTTATTTCTAACAAACTAGCTCGATTGATTTCCTCTGCTTGACGATGGGCGAACTTGAGCTCTCCTGTGTGGCTCTTAAATGGATAGCAGTGCGGTAGCATGTACTTTAAAAACATGCTGCATTTGGTATTAAATACGGTAGTGCGTAGGCGAGACAATGTGGTTGTTTTAAACACCTCGTAACAATTAGTGCTGCGGATAGCGATGAAACCAGTGTCCACTCGCTCAGCAGTGAGGACTGGTCCGATGACGACTTTCAGCTCGTACGAAGCCGCAAGGCGAAGTGAAGAAACACCGGATCCCCCTTTTCTTCAGGCAAGTCAACTCTGAAATCTACTCGGAAGACCGCAGTCAGTACGATTATTTTCGTACCAGAACTCGCTACCGACAACCTGAGGCAACTCAACAGACAGTCGGTCTCGGTGCTTCTCGAAGCGGCAGTGCCAAATGAAGTAACGGACGTGAGAGTCAACTCACGAAAAAATGTCCTGGCTGTCGACGTTGCACATGAGACTGCACTGAGCACATTGAGTAAAATAACGGAACTTGATGGCATAAAAGTTCGCTCCTACATCCCACTGGGCAGTGGTACCACTACTGGTGTCATTTACGATGTGGACGTCTCTCTTTCCAGCACAGACTTGCCAAGTCTGGTGAAACCAGCAGTAGATGACATCCCTATGTCGCGCATGGGCTCATCTCGCTGTTTAAAACTAACATTCAAGGGTGAATCTCTGCCCTCGCATGTCAAGGTAGGCCACTTTCGGCATCCTGTACGACCGTTCATTCCAAGGCCACTGCAATGCCACAAATGTATGAGGTTTGGACACGTAGAGAGAGAGAGAAATGTTTTAATGAAAAGCTGGAGATGTTTGCCTGGCTATTCGCCGTGTGTCAGAGCACGATAATTTGCACGCGCTACGCCGCACCACACGATGCAGACTCCTGTGATGCCACGGTACTCAAGTGCCGCAATCGCCTCGGGTCCCATGACGCTTCGTCAAATGAGTGCCCCAAGAAGCAGAAAGAAAACGAGATCCTAAAGCAGATGCTGCGAGACCGTTCGTCTTGTCGGGAAGCTGTTGCTGTCGTCAGAAAGCGACGCTCCCGACGCCGTAGAGGTTCAAGGAACTCTGTGAATCGCAGTTCACAGGTGACACCTCCTCCTCTGCTTCCTAGACCAGACACGCCCGAGTCGATTTCTCAGGACAAGACCGCACCAGAACACATGGACTCTGAAGCATGGCCGGCATTACCAAAGCTGCAGCCAGAGCCACAGCTAGAACCACAGCAACAGCCAAAGCCACAGCACAATCCACAGCGACTCCAATGGTCGCAGCAGACATTGACGGATTCAACGACAGCGCTGGTTCCCCACGACATGCCCGAGAAAGACCAGGACATTGCTGCGATGCTTCGCTCTCTTCTGGACGCCATACTCATGCTTTTGAAGAAGCTAAACACTCCGACAGCCCGAACTGCCCTGCAACTGCTGGAGATTGTCGATCCAGTGTTTTCAGCGCTTCAGTAATCACCACAGCTCGCCCATGGCCCTTTCAAATGCCGCTATTCTCCAATGGAATGTCAGAATGCTGATGTCATGTAGGTCAGAGAAGCTCCAGCCTCAGTGACTGATTGTACTCCTTTGCACTTGCAGTGCTCTCCTTCTCTCTCTCTTCCTCTTTCTATTCCCCATTCCCTTATTCCCAGCGCAGAGAAGCAAACCGGACTTTCGTCTGGTTAACCTTCCTGCCTTTCCTCTTCTCCCTTTTTCTCTCTCTCTCTCTTTGAAATATGTGCAAAAGCACTGGCGTTACTCGGTCGAGCAAAACTTGTAGAGAACACCGGAATGCCCATAGTAGTGACAATTACACGAATAAAAGCAATCTTTCGTCGAATACAGGCGCTTCGATGTTAACGCTATTAAACCTTCCGTTCCGGAATACAACAGCGACAGCTTTTCTTCTATGCAAGGGCGCGAGCCTTCCAAAGCTACTGAGGAGTGGAAGCAAATCCCTTTGCAGGATTTTCAACGAACAGTGAAAGGTACACGAAAGGCTTTGCGACATTGAGTCCTGCCGGGCATTGAAGGAAGAACAATTTATTTTTTTTTATCCGCCCCTCGAAAGTTTACTTTGATCGATGACTTCGAGTGTCAGACACAGAAGACGGAAGCTGCCTCACTTTTTGGAGAATAAGTTTGGCGTGGGCGAAGCAAAAGCAACGCGAAACATTAAAAGAGGAATTAAGTCAGGCTGGTTCCGGAGAACAACAAGCAATTACAATAGCTTTTTCGCGCGGGGAATGCAAGCGCACGAGAAAGTCGCCGCGCAAAGTTCAAGCGCACCTTGCTTAACCCATATATTCCCAGTGTCCTAAATATAGGACGCTTTTCTTTGATGCACTCCAACATCGCTATTTCTTTAGCTGATGACTAGCGCCACCTACAGAACATCAAGCCGGTATCATTCTCAACGTGTGCAAACCTATACATTGCTTGCTTTTCATGCTGCCATGTGCCCACCGCTTTCCCCGGGCAAACGCGTGCTTTGTATGAAAGACGTCATGGAGGAAGAAGTGCAATGTCGGTGTGCACGTGAAATGTTTCAAGGCTTACCACACCCGCACATAGCACCCCTAACGCCCGGTGTCCTATATGCAGGACGGCTTGAAAAACAGTGTTGCGTTTGCCTGGCAGTAAATAAAAAACTTGTGCTTTCTTTTGAGGGTAGAAGTGAACTTTTTTGTGAAAAAGAAGATATTTGTTTTGTCTTTTTTTTTCTGAATTTGGGCATAAATGGGTTAATAAAAAAGGCGCTTTCTTGATTAACATAAAGCGACCGCTGAAGCGTCAAGCTCAGATATATGGCGGGTTGTGTAACAACGCTTTCAGTATCATGGCCGAAGTATTCCCATACGAGTCTATACCTTCAGCTAAACTTTTTAAAAGAGACGATCAGCTCGAAAAACGCACTTATAAACAGCGTCGAAAAGAGCACAGCATAAACATATATTTCGAAGAATTTATAGTCATTGAGTTCTCAGACGCGCGATAAGTCTGAAGTCGATTTTCCTCGGCGCTGGTTTTTAATACATCAAAACAAGCGCGGGTTGTTACATGCAAATTCGTGGTATGGTGCACGAAATATGCAAACGAACGATTCTTGGGTTAGTAGTTAGCAAAAACCTTGGTCGTGTGCCAATGCGAGTGCACGAAATGACAGTTGAGTCTGTTGAGCAAACAGTGGTGTGACAAGGCTATTCTTTTCAGGCTAAAGAAGAAGAAGGGAAAGGAAAAAAAAAAGGTAGAGATGAAAATGTACACGGAGAGCTTACTGTAATTTTCATGCATGATAGGCAGGTACAAACAGACAGACAGATACACACGTACGCAGACGCACATAGGAAAGCTCACACAAAGGCCCACACACAAGCGCGCGCGCGCACACGCGCAGCCATCTCCGTTTGCATGAGAGAGAGAGAGAGAGACCAACGCGCATGCGCATGAAGAAGCGGCAACGTCTGGGATCGCAACCAAAGCCGTTTCTTTTCGTCAAATTACACGCAAAGAGTGTGTCACCGCGTGCCCTCCCACCAGCAAGCGTTTTGTGTCAGCAGGGATTTCAGCCGTGTTCGCATTTTCCCATTCGTTTCCTGCGCCCACCGCGACGCTGCGGTCTCGACCATTTCGGCTTCGTGCTTTCTGTCCGCGGGACGGCACGCTACCAGAATGTTCATCTCGCATTCATCTCGTTCATGCAGGGAACCATTCAGACGGAACACACGTGCTGAATGAAAAACGTGCATACAGACGATTTGTATGCGAAACTTTCGTCTTCGCAGAGGTAAAGCAAGAGCGAATAGGCGAGCCAGACAGAAAAAAAAAGAAACGTCGCGAGATAGAAGTGAACGGCGAACTAATGTCACAACCGCTTTCAGTTTTCAATTTCGATTACCACTGCAGATGACGTGGAACGCCCTAGACTGCGGCGAAAAGTGAAAATGCCAGATGCACGTAAAATAACAGCATTGAAGCGAAACAACTAGCTTTCAATCAGAGAACAGAAATCATTGATGAATAATAATAAAAAAAGCATCGCTGTGTAATAGAAAGCCGCTGAATTTTGCTTCTAATTTTTTTTTTTATGTTAGCTTTGAGGGAACGCAACGACACTCCGAATCTGGTCCTTATCTGCTGCGACTAACATCACGAAACCAGCAGGTATGGAAGTGGTGGATATGTTCCCTTGGTAACTTTAGGAAGATGGAAAAAAAAAAACAAGAAACGGAAATGAGGGAAACGTCGCAGAAAGAGCACGCAGTGCCTCGCTTTTCAGCTGAAATGGCAAAAAAAAACTGCGTCGGGATGCTTTATCATTCCCAGCGCAGGCTTGGCCTTTTCTTCTTCTACCTCTTTCGTACTGCCAGTGAGAGGAAGAGAGAATTCAATTCGAGAAGTAATAACGTATTGCTTTCTATACGTTACAAAACGGGGCATGAACGACAGGCTGTTGCGGATAACGGGGCGAAAAGAGGCACGCCGCGAGGCGTCCAAATGAAATGGCAGCGCTGGCTGTGCTTTGGGCATTATCTAGGAAGATTACAAAAGGAGAGAATGAAAATTCCAGCTCCGGATTTGTTGCACTTGGTACTTTCAATGTTGCAAAGCTTACAAGTGTCACCAAACTACATTCCACGAACTTGCTAGAAGAAAGGACAATTTTGAGATTGTTGTAATTGTTGTGATTTTTCGTCTGTGTGCGGATAGGTACACTGCGATGTTTTTGGCCCAGGACACATTTTTGATACGTGCTTCAGAACAAAATTAGAATTACGGTGCGCCTTTTAATAAACTGACATGCTTGTGAATTGAATCATATTAAACACAGGACATTTTCAAAGGGTGATTGAAGCAACGAATGATTAAAGAATGCGAATAATATTTGGAATAAAAAATATTAGGAGGGAGGAGGGTAGGTTCTTCTGGAGATGCGTGCTGTACTGTAGCTGTGTGCTGCGCTCTGTACGTGAAATTGCAAAGTCCTCCATTGTCCACAGTCTCTACACTGCCTTATCGTTGCGTTATAACCTCAGTGTTGCAGAACAGCATTTCTTTAAAAGAGCTTAAATAAAGTAAGGATGACGGAAGAATAAAGTTTACTTAAAAGGTCATGGCGCAGTTACCAACTTATGGTACATTATTGTTAGGGAACGGACTCCCTGATCAATCGACTTAATTTAATTACGCATAAATGTTATCAACATAGAAATCAGAAGCAGTAATGTAAGCGTGGTAATGCGAACAATTAGCCCCCTCCGAAAGCTTTCTGCACCTAACGTGGTTTTGCACTGCCTCCAAGATCGGAGACATTGCAAGTTTCCTGCGCCTCACCTTGTCTTGTACAGACTCCTTGATCGACCCACCTTTTACCAAGCGACGATTTCATGCGATGACGTCACGACGACGTCGCAAACTTTGCCGAACTGTGATGTGATATACTGACGTCATCACGTCATGATTTTTTTTTTTGCTTCACTCGTGTTGACGCCCACGCCGCTGGACGTCGACGCCACCGAGTGTCGATCTTCACGTTTGACGAAGCATCTAAGGCTTTCGCCTTAATAAAATGATCGCATTTTTTTTCTAACAAAAAGAACGGGATGCATACGTTAGCACTCGCCGACAAAGTCGGTGGTGGGGAGCGCGATAGTGCTGGTGGAAGAAAGCGGAGCAGTTGACGCGGGAAGTAACCGATGCTGTGCATTCTCGCACCACGTTTATGCGCAATAACGCACTATGTAAGAAGACTCGGTGTAAGTGGACGGGGAGAGTAGCTCCGTAAAGTTGCAAGTGCCGCGACACGCTATAGACGCCGTAAATGCCCGCCCAAGGCGCCGGGCTGCAAACCAAAAACGCCGCCGCGACACAGTGTGTACGCGCTCGCTGCGGAGGAGGATATTCATCGGCCAACCCCCACTCGGTCCACCGTAATTGAGCGTACACGTGCGCGGGGGCCACGCACCTTCCGTTCCTTTCGAGGAGCGCTTCGTGGAGAAGCAGCAACGGCAGCCTGCCGCGATAAGGTAGCGTTCTGGCCACGCAGCTACTGTGCTATAGCGGCGATACTTTAAAGAAGTGAAGAAAGAGGGGGCGAAAGAAAGTTCGATGCGGCCGCCGGCACCGTCGCCCGTGCTCGGACTATTAGCGCCCCGAAAGCAGCACACATGGCTTCGCTTATCGCCGAAGGGGCCTGCCGGACAAAAGGGAAACAAGGCGGGTCATATCGACAACGTTTTCGCCGTCTTCATTGTGCTCGTGGGAGCGGCGTCGCGATCTTTCCTTCTCTCTTTCGCTCTCTCTTGTGCCAACCTTTTCTTTTTAGCGTATTCTTCGAGTCCGGTGGTGCGCGATAAAAATGGAACGCTTGAATACGAAATCAATGGCGTTGAAGGGAGCAGCGGTGTACAGGCTGAAGGGAAGGGGTGGAACGAGGCTGGTTTCGGCGTGTTCGTACCCTCTCATCGATGTGTAACTGGGCGGAAAAGAACGGCGTCGTCGACATCCTACCGGCTTCTGGTCCTTTGTTCCTCTTCACATCGGTTGTGCTTGCTCGTCTTGTTGCGCGGGATAAGACGATAGGTTCGAAAAAAAAAGTCATTTAACGACAAAATGTGGTGTACAATGTAAAAACCGCGACTTAGGTCGTACCGTTGAACGCAAGTAGAAGACAATATTTAGTTTTCTTTTTGAGGCCTAACAGTAATCGTTGGCGCTGCTATGGCTGGGCGCAGCAGACACGATTTTCTTTTAATTTATTAATCGACAACGCTATATCGTAGCGTAGGCGCGAGCTTATGTTCCCCTCTCGAGCTGGGCGTATCGTATCACCGTTACTAATCTGCCCTGTTATAACAGCAAGACCACATTGCCAGAATATCAAAGTCTGTTCAAAGCAAAAGAAAAAAAAAGTGTAAAGGCTACCCTAATCTTTGACTTCGCTGTCTGGCAGTGACACTCGCAGGTCGGCGTTCGTGTGTCCTGGTGTATACATCGGGTTAAACTTGGGTATCGCGCGCTGCCGGAGCTGATCCCAAAGGCCACGTAGAAAGAAGCGGGTGGTTGAGATCTGTTCCGTCATGTGCCGCAACGGTCCCAGCTGTTCCTAAGCGTTCGATTAGCTCTATCAATTAACTTTCATTAATTAATGCGATAGTTAATTTGCTCTTATCTCAAGAAAAGTCGCGCTCCGATATTGTAGGTATCCAATATAACTCCACTCAAACCAGATACCCCGATTTCTATTCTTCAGCCAACTTATTATGAATATTCTTAAAATCGGAAGCAAGTGTTATACCGGAAGAGAAACAAGAATGGCACTCTGTGCTCATACAACTAAAAGAAAAGGCCTTTTTGCTGTTTATACGCACCGCAATCTGTACCGCGCAACTTAGCATGTACAGACGGATCCACTGTTAAAGGGAACACTTGCGTGCAGGGCATGTTAGGATTTCGCTCTCTTGCAAAAACACAGTGGCTTAGATCTGCATAAACTACAGGTGGCTGACTGAACTGACTGACTGAACTGACTGACTGACTGACTGACTGACTGAACTGACTGACTGACTGACTGAACTGACTGACTGAACTGACTGACTGAACTGACTGAACTGAACTGACATAAAAAAACAGACTGATTGAGCCGAAAGCTTCTTTTTTTGCGCATGTCGGTGTCGATGTAGTCGGAAAATGCAAAGCATTGACCAAGTACTCAGGATGTTAGGTTGAAAGCTGTTTATTGATCAAGCTGGCGCGTGCCGACGTATGTTTCTTCGAGTACAAAAGCATCAAACAGGAGGACCAGGGCCATCGGGTGGATCTTCTTGTCGTATTTCTTTAGTGGAGGACACGCTCGCCACTTGTAGCGCCACATGCGGGTGGTTGAAGGCCTCGTCATCTGGAAACACCTCGTTGTTCGAGAGCACAATGACGGGCGTCCTGGAAATGGTCTGATCAGCCGAGTACTTGACCGCCACCGAATCTACGTCACCACCAAAAATTTTTTAACAGTATCAAAAGCAGACGACTCACAGTTTGGTTCGTTCCACACCAGGATGCGACGGCCCACGGTGTCCTGAAGTGGAAAGCTAGTGTAGCGGTTAAAGTTGCGGATCGTACCGCGGTTAATGTAAAAGGAAAGAACGGGGTCAAAAAAAAAGTTTTTTCCTGCACTCGGAGGGGACACAATCTCCATACAGTTTTTCTTGGGGACCGCCTTCTCGACCAGGCTATATAGGTTGTTTACAAAGGCCGACACTTCCTCGTGGATGCCATTAAACTGAAAGTTTAATAGTTCCATCATGGCATCAAACGACGCGGGCACATCCATGTAAAAGGTAGCGAGGTCACCGTGTGGGGCATCAAAGAGAGGCTGGGTGTTCTGGTACATTTCAATAAAGTCCAAGGTGGTGTACGAGCACATTTCGTCATTAAACACCTGGATAGCTCGCTGCAGGCGCTTGTCGTCCAGGCGAATGAACCGAAACACCGGGTCTGCCAGCCACTTGGGGGTGCGCACAATGTTTGTCAACGGCGATACGGGGTTTTCGCGTAGCCACTCGTAGATGGATTCTTCCGACGCTCCTTTTGAACGTTTTCGGCACTTTGCACCCGTTCTTGGGCGTACCTCGTCAGTGTCTCCACCGCTCGTCTGACCTCCATGGGCGTCGTCACATGCAACTGAATGCGGAAGTTTCGGGTGCAGTATTTCCAAAACTCGCCCGGGCTCGTGTCCAGAACCTTCGAGTTGTCCCAAAACTTCATCTCTAACGTCGCGACCCCAATCATTTCCTCCCATTTTAATGTATTCCAATACTCGGGGCTCACTATTGAAATACTTGACGAGATGGTAGAGGTCCCATGCACTGGCGCTTGTAGACCAAATTGACGAGCGATTTGGTCGTCTGACGAAGCCAGCGAAGATAACACATCGGCATGTGCCGTTGCTCCAGCTGCAGTCGTGTAAGACGTGGACGTGTGGGAGTGTAGTTCCTCGTGTGTGGAGTGCGACGGCAGCGATTCCGTACTGGGTGGGCCCTTGCTCGAATCCTCTGATAATGTCGTGACAAATTGTCTCAGCTTCTCCGTCGTCTCGAGCGGGAAACACATCATGCACAAGCTTTCTTCGTTTTGGAACTGACTGTAGCTGCAGTGCCCAGCGTGGAGGGGGTTGTAAACCTTTTCCATCTCCTCCAGCCCCTGGTTCGGACATGTTTGGATCTGATACTTCTCCCACGCCCTCGATCAGGTTCCGCAAATGCCGCCAGGGTTTCATTAATGTCATAGGTACTGTTCTCGTCGCTCGAACCAATAAACTTTGTAGTTTGTCCCTGGGACTATAGATGGCGTCACCAAAAAATAATTCCAAATGGTAATATAGGGGTACCTCATCTTCTGTTTCTTGATCGTCAAGCTGACGTTTGCGTGATTCTGCCATGGTCTCTATTAAAAAGCAGAAAAATGCAAGAATTCAGAATATAGCATAGCTAAGCGAAAAAAAAAAAAGTCTTACCGAAGGCGTCTTGAGTGTCCGCTTGAGGTCCTCCTGAGTGGACAGCCTTTGAAGACTGTGAGTTCTGAGCTGCTGCAGACCTCTTTATATACCCCCTCGCGGCGGCCTTGGAAAGCCCTTTAAAATTAGTGTAAAAACCCGTCTAGAACTAGTTACGATTGCGCGACAACTAGTTAGTTCTCCTGCATGGCGCTCAGTGGAATTAAATGAGTTTTTTTCTTTCTACACAAAGGCGCTTTTTAAACACGTATTTTCCTTGTATGTCGTTGTCGTTGTAGTTCCACTCAGAAAAAGTATATATATATATATATATTTAAATATCCCTTTTTAGGCTTCGACGACACGACAACGACATGGCTTTATTTTTTTTTGTATGTCGTTGTCGTTGTAGTTCCACTCAGAAAAAGTCATATATATTATATATTTAAAAATATCCCTTTTTAGGCTTCGACGACAACGACAACGGCGCAGCATTGTAAAGTAAATAGAAACGAAACAAAAGTTGTGCTTTTTTATTTTGCTTTTATTAAACAGAACGATCTATTGTGGGAAAAATGGCACCGAGCGTAGGGTTCTTGAAGCAACTTCTTTTGATGCATTAATTTGCGCTTGCGCAATCTTCTGCAGCTCTGCCTTGTGTTCGGTAACTTCGGACTCCGTGCGAGCGAGGTTGACTGGACGTCCGTGACGTGTGAGGCTGTTGTAACTTGCTTTGATGTTTTCGTTGGAGTGACGCAAATAAGGCCCCACGTTCGATGGCAAAGTAACACTGTCGGCAACTATGGTGTCAACGTCAGAGTGAACGACGAGTTCTGTGTCAATTTGAAAAAAGGCGGCAATGTCTTGAAAGGTTCAGTACTGCCTGGGTCGTCCTTGTTAGACTTGCTTACTGCCAATACCCCAAAACTCAAACTCGGTTGAATAGTTGAGTGCGCCATCGTTTTTAAACCTCGGGTGAAGTAAGTATTTTCCATAGGGTCCAAATACTTCACGTGGCGCGTGCGCATATCGTCGGGTCGAAGTCGCATGGTGATGTTGGTATCTGGCTTTTGCTCGTACGATTCGTAGTTTGACATGTTGCTAGTGGTGTAGGACACAACGTCAGCAGGCAGGCCAAGGTGTGTACGAGTTAGCAACTCGTTGCCCGCGTTATAAGTGGGACCCATCTTTAGCCATGCGTCACTTCCAAACTGGTACTCATAGTTGACTATAGGTGTGCCCACGTGACCTTTGAACGGAAACTGGTTTACGAACTTGGTCAAGCGGGGACTAGCCTTGTGAATGTGAATAAAGTCGTAAGCAAAGTTGTGACGTGGTACACCCATGCACGCAGGTATGCTCTTTTCGTCATCGCCATCGTCATCCTCGTTTCCGGGTGTGATCTTTAGACCCCAGTAGCTCTTAGCCAGATCCGAGTGGTCCTTCTCCTGAAATGGTAAATAAGACTGTGGCTTCATCGGGTTGTTTGTCTCGCCTTTCTTCACACGACACATGCCGGTATCCAAGTAGTGGTTCAGTCCGACGGAGCTAAGGCCATAAACTAGCATGTCAGAGTTGACGGGTTGGACAACCGAAGAGCCCGTCTTCCATGGCGTGCGTAAACCATGAGGGGTTACCTTGACAGAGCAGCTAACAGCTCTTGTGTGAGCTGGTAGGTTAAGGTAGGTGCCGTGAGGAATGTAAAGATACGGCCGGTCCACTGGCAAGCGCGACAGGCTAGTCAGAACTCCTGGAAACGTTTTCTCGGTGTCATAAACTAATTGGTCTTCAGCATTGCGTAGGCCCATGTGGTGAGTATTTTGCTGTCACGGAAGACTGTGACCACTCCGTGGTCGCGAGGTACGCGCAAAATCTGCTGAACGAGCTCTGTCGAATTTTCACCGTCACCTCCAACTCCTGCTCCGCCTGGACGGGTGGGGGCGTCTGAGTGCATCTGCTGCGACATCCCTTGGGTGTCGCCGGTATTTGAGTCAGGCTGGTATCGCTTTGCGTCTGCTGTATCTGATTCCCCGTTATGTGCACGTTTCCGTCTATCTCCTGGCATTCCATAGAGACTACGGCCCAAGACGTATTGTTCCACAATCTTCGTGCCCAGACCAACTGCACCTAATGCGGAGTGCCAGTTACCCGTGCGTCTAAAGTCGTTCAAGAAGAGAGCCGCAGATGCCTGATCAGCAGCAAAGACGTCCTCGTGGCTCCTGGCCCGCTCGTAGGCTTCGTCGTGCGACTTGGCTATGCCGTCGTCCTCGTCCACCGGAGCTCCGTTGCGCTGTAGATTCCGGGACCAGTTATCGGTGGCCTGGGAACAATACCAGGGTATTAATAGTCGGAGTATGCGACCCGGGTAGCAGCTCACGTATCGAGACACAGCACTCTTGACGGCTAGATATTGACTGACTGGAATCTGACTGAATGAGACTGACTGGCTGAACGGACTGACTGACCTGACTGGAGATGACTGACTGACTGACTGACTGAACTGACTGACGAACGAAAAGACTGCCTGAACGAGCGGCATAAAAAAAAGAGCCACGCGGACCCTTTTTTGCTGCTGTCGGTGCAGATCGGCGGGCAATCTCTT
>NC_051178.1:230676334-230681334 GCF_013339695.2 Rhipicephalus sanguineus
AAGAATGTCAACAATGAGGCACCAACGGTCACTGTACCGCCTGTGAAGACGCGCCGAGCAGGTGAGCATTGTTGCGGACTAAGCGGCCACCCACCACCCGTGAGTGGAATGATGACGAAGGTGGTCGTCCAGGCAAAACACCACGACGCGCAGAAGCTGGCGAAGCACCGCGAACGTTCTAACGCACGCGACCACGCCTTGCCGGTGTCGAATGTGTCGATGCCAGCAGAGACGCCCCCTCCGGCACCGACAAATGAAACAGCTCGCAAGAAGACGAAGAGAAACAAAAAGAGAGCGGGCGAGCACAGAAAGAAGGGGCGCAAGCGCGAGTCTATTTGAACAATACAGGGTGTTGGAATTGAATTGGTTTGAAGCGTCTTTGAGTTTGAAAGTGTTTGAAGTGTTATTATACCCTGCGGGAAGTGTGTATGGCTAGTGAGCCCAAGTTGCGTAACATTATGTGTACAATGCTATTGATATAATTGTATAAGCGTTGTAAATGAAGAGCTTTGTTTTGTGCGTTCGCATTGTTTTATGAAATGTATGATGGTGCGTTGTACTTATGTACTTGTGTTTATCTTTCATATGTACTGGCATTGAAATGCTCTGTGGAGTTCTATTATATTAGGAGTTCTATTGTGAAAGTGACGCGCATTTTGTGTGGACTGAGTTATGGACTCTGTATGTGGGACATTTCTAGTTGTGTGTATGTGCGCGCTCATTTGTGTTGTTTGAATATTATGTGATAATATTCTTGAAGTGGGGGGCAGTGTCACACATTAGCGCGTAATAAAGCGCGCGCGCTTTCAGCGAGGCCGCTTTCAAACGGCTGCGCGACAGAACGGCGCGAGCCGCGCGACCAAGAAGCGCGAACGACAAAAAAAACAAGCATCAAAAGACGCCGGCGCGCCGCATCCTCCTCACCCACTCAACCCAGAAGCAGACAACGCGATCAAACGCCCAGCAATGCCTGGAAACATCTAGAAGGAAAGGGTGACGCATCGCCGATAATGCCGCCGCGGTTCGAACATACCAGAAAGCTCTCGCCCTTTCTCTGGCCTTAGCTGTACTGCACGCCGAAGAATCCTCCCGACGCTTCTAGAAACCGGGGAAGAAGGGATAAAAGCGTGCAAACGACGAGGGGGGTCGGGACAGTCAGTGAAGGAGTGAGTCAGTCGGCCCGGTGATGGTGAACTTAGGCTAAGTGTGGCTCCGTTAGCCAAAGAAGACGTGTTTATGATGGTGTGCGGTCAGTCGATCGTCGATCTGGGAGAATCCGATGACGACACCGTGTGAGCCGTGACAAGTCACGACGACGGTTGAGCTACGACGATCAACGCTGGAGCTGGCGTGAGTGTTTCCTTGAAGAGAAGCATTCGATTACCGTCCAAGTCTTGTTGACTGGATACGCCATTATCTATTCAGGACTTTAACTGTCGTTGAATAGTTGTAATGCATGCGATTGCATTCGTAGCGTGTGATCTGTTTGTTTAGCTCCCGTTGTGTAAACACCATCTGAATTATATTGTGAAGTTGTAACTGGTACCAGCCGAGTGTGCATGTGTTTGTATTATTTGTATTGCATTAACTGAGAATATATTTCGTTTTCGTTTGTGTTATCGACTCTCGGCTCTGACTCGGTCTTTGGACCACAACCGGCGTTCGCTGGCGCGCCAAAGGACCAACTCTAAATTGTCCGCGCTTTCGTGGTGCGTTTTCGGAGGGCCGTGACGCCAGCCCTTAGAATCCGCCCGGCGATTGCCAACCCGATTAACGGGATCAGTGACAGATAGGCACTGTAGAATATAGCAGCTGGAAACTATAGAACACAGACAAGACGCTGTTTAGAAAGTCAGTTCTGTGGAAGCCGGCTAGGTGTGGAACATAGCTCCAGATAGATAGATAGCAATTTTCAATGATATTCCCGGAGATGCTAGCCTGGTTCATCGACTCGCTTGCTACTCCGGATGTCGGCTGTTCACTATGATGTATACAATGATCACGTATAACAAATAATACGCACAGTAACACACACACACACACACAAATATATATATATATATATATATATATATATATATATATATATATATATATATATATATATATATATATATATATACATATATATATATATATATATATGTGTGTGTGGTGTGTGTGTGTGTGTGTGTGTGTGTGTGTGTGTGTGTGTGTGTGTGTGTGTGTGTGTGTGTGTGTGTGTGTGTGTGGAGCTGTGTTCCACACCTAGCACGCTTCCACAGAACTAAATTTACACATTGAAAATGCTCTACTGTGTAGCGTTTCTCAGGACCCAATAAAGTTCTATGTCTGTCTGTGCGTATTAGATTAGCATATTACCTCTGTTTACAGCACCAGCGGAGATCAACCTTCTAGTCGCTAGGAGCTTCCAGTCCCTCGAAACACACTCACGTAAGAATAATAGGCCGCCCCGCCACGGTGGTCTAGTGGCTATGGCGCGCGACTGCTGACCCGAATTGTCGCGGGATCGAATCCCGGCCGCGGCGGCTGCATTTTCGATGGAGGCGAAAATGTTTCAGGCCCGTGTACTTAGATTTAGGTGCACGTTAAAGAACCCCAGGTGGTCGAAATTTCCGGAGCCTTCCACTAAGGCGTCTCTCATAATCATATGGCGGTTTTGAGACGTTAAGCCCCAGATATTATTATTATTATTATTAGGAATAATAGGCCGGCTTTCTTACCTCGTTTAGTTCTGGATTTCGAATTCAATTCAAGAGATTCCAGTGCTGGGAGGCACAGCAGTGCCAGGAGCAGCAATACGTACGCTGCAGTTCCTGTGCGCAGTTTCGACATAACAGCGACCTATACGGGCAGACCAGTAAGCGACTGTGCACTGCGATGGCGGAACCACTCTGGCTGGATGCCTCACAGAGCAGCTGCTTATATTGGTAACGCTCGCGCAGTGACGTCACCGCCATAAAACAGCGCTCTGGGTGAGCGACGGATTTCTGGTGTCACAATAACTAAAGAAAGCTGTACTGCACCTGTTTGTAAAGTGTTGCTCAATTATATTAAGACTTGGCAGTAATGTAATCGCAGGAATTAAATTAGGGTAAATAAATTACTTTTCTCTGTAATGAGTAATATAATGTACTGTAATTACTTTTGTGGGACGGCAACTTATTAAAGTAACGAATTACTTCAAGCGAGTAAATTGAAGAAAAATTGGTTTTGACTACAATGTAGCATGTCCGTTTTCCTTATGGCATAAAGAATGCCTATTAAATAAAGAAAAGTAACAAAGATAAGTTAAAGGGTACTGACACTATTTTGCGAAGGTGAGTTTACTTTGCCATACACGTCTCCTGTATACAAAGACGGCTCTGAGTAAGTGTGAATTAAGCTCAGCAAATGCTGATAACATATTTTATTTTTGTGTTAAAGTCAGTTTTGTCCATGGCGCACCTACCGACATCGACGCAAGCTTGACGTCAGGCTGCAGTACTAATTCTGGTGACTTCACGCAGCAGTCTAGCTAGTTGTGATGACGTCAGGTACCAAAACTTCCAAGATGGCTGCTTGTGCGTCACTAACCGATGGTGCGGTAATGGCCGTGGAAACATCACAATATCTTGCGCGAGCACGTGACGAGAAGCTCATACCGTGTTGTGACGTAAGGGTGCAGTGGGAACCGAAACTAGCTTTTAAAAACATACTGTAACTACTTTTTCAGGGTGCACTCGCACTTAGCAGTACATTTTCGAGGCCCTTGAGGGCTTGTCCTTTCACCTGACGCAGAAAAACGGCTACTGAAAATTTTCGTGTCAGCACCCCTTCAACCTTGGGAAGTTGAACAGAAGCTCGAGATTTCAACGTACTATATGTGCTGTAATATAGGAGTACATCAGTTGCGCATGAATGATGAACTTTCTGTAAAGTAATTTCAATGTGCCGGTGGTAAAATCGATGAAGCATTAATCGATCAATGATCAAAAGCGAGCCGCAAGACAATTAATATTCATCGATGCCGTCTTTCATTTAATTCGAATTAATCGATTGCAGCCCCGGCACTTGTCCCTAGTTCGTGACACGCAGACCGAAACGCAGAAGTCCAGCGCATCTACTCTTTTTCACCACAGCGCATATGTTTATACAATAGCGACATTAGTAGAACGCAGAGGGAGCTGGAGGCTGCCCTCTCCCATAGCGGCACAAATGAACTCGCCCGCCGCTGATCACGGTCGCCTAGGGCGTACAAGGACGGCAGCATCCGGTCTAACGTCTAGCATCCCGCGCAATACTCTTGAAAAACTTGTAGCGTTTGCTGATGCCGTCCTGTAGGATATTTCGGGGAAAGTACAGCTTAAAGGTCCGCGTCTTCTGGTGTGAGCCTGAGACAAGGAGGAGGCAGTCGAACAAAAGATGTAATACATTTGACAAGGCTCGCAGTAGGGGCGGTCCGCACGATTGATAAGGCGCGCCTAGCGTCGATTTAAGGCAACGGCCAGGTGAAACCGGTGGAGCATACTGGCACTGCTGCGATTTATTAAGGCGAAAGCCTTAGATGCCTCATCGAATACAAAAGTTCACCGGCGTCCCTCGTCGGCGGCGTCAACACGAGTGATGGAAAAAATCACCATCACTTATGACGTCACAGATCGCCAAAATTTGCGACGTCACGTCACATGATGACGTCAACACATCACATCGTAGCTTGCTCAAAGATGGGCCGATCAGGGAGGCAGTGCACAACAGGTGAAGCGCCTCCGATCCTGCATGGAGACAGCGGAAAACAGTGTTGCGGAGTCGCGACTCCGGAATTGGAATGACTCCGGAATGATTCCACATTTTCGCGACACCGGAATGGAATGGGAATGGAATGGGGACAATACTTGGAGGAATGGAATGGGAATGTAATTAAGTGTCTTTTGCACGGAATGTAATGAGAATGGAATTACGTCTTTTTCCGAAAACAGGGCACGTTTTCGTCTACGTGCTGTTTTTCAAATTTCAAACAT
>NC_051178.1:230986334-231100337 GCF_013339695.2 Rhipicephalus sanguineus
TCTGAAATAAAACATACCATAATCATCATCATCCTGACTACTCCCACTGCAGGGCAAAGACCTCTCCCAGGTTTCGCCAATCAACACGGTCCTGCGCTCGTTGCGGCTATGTTATCCCCGCAAACTTCTTAATCTTATCTGGGCACTTAACTTTCTGCCTCCTCCTCGTGAGCATCCCTTCCATTGGAATCCCGTCTATTACAAGTAATGACCAGCGGTTATATTGCCTTCGCGAAGCAATGGACATGGGTGGGGCATCTAGCACACCATAATAATGTAAGGTCAGTAATGCTCGACGCTACACTATGCTAATGAAAGGTCCTCAAGGTATGAAAATTGACGTACTATTGAAGCAGGAATCACATACGAGCACATACACACAAATACACGCGCACAAACACGCATGCGCGCACACAGATGTTTTATGTGCCATTTATACCTGTCCTCTCCTGGTGTGCAAATGGATGTCTTGAAGAGATGTAACTAATGTGTCGCCGGCACGGGCAATCATGGAAACCTCTTCTTCTCCGTGGACGCTTATTCTCTTCGTGGGAGATTCGACCCTGGAAAAGAATAAGAACGACACTCCTTGTTATTCTCGCACATAATTTGCTATTTTTCTTGTACTCAGAAACACCCTTCACTGTCTTCAGCGCCCTGTCTGTCGTTATTTCGCTGTCCCGTGTACAGCGCTGTTTGTCTCCGTCATAGCGCAATTTGTCAACGTAATCTTCACATAACATCACAATGTCATACAAATTTCTCATATTTGCTTTCGAAAATTTGCAACGGCATGCTTCGCGCAGTTTGCGAAGAAGTTTCTTCTATGCACAGAGTGAAATATCCCCAGAACTCAACCGGAGTGGAGCTTCAACATTACTGCTAGATTACATTGTATTTCAAGAGCTGCGTCTGCAGAATTACGAAAGTTGGCATCTCTTCGAGTCGTTTGGCATAAGATTGGCATATCGCGGAGACAATTTTGTCTGACGGTTCAACTATAGACGTCAAAATTTGCAATGTATGATAGCCGGTGCAAACGATAGCGTAACTGACTGGAGTGCTTAATCGTGTGACTACGTGCTGTCCACGAGTGTCTAGCGACAAGTATGGTAAGGCGCAGCACCAAAAGATTCTATAAATATCGCGTATTAGTATTCAAGTCTGCGTGCTAGCTCTTCGTGCAGAGAACTGGAGCTGCAGAGGGTCACACGCAGTTAAAAATCATTTTTATCAAGCTCCAGCAGCAAAAGGACATGCGTGTCAATCAATAAGCTTCCGCACTCACATTCACGAGTGTTCGCGGTGCTTTAGGGCAGGCCCGTCAGTTAGACTCAAAGCCAGAAGCTGCTACCAGGTGTTGCACGTGTAGTCATGATTGCTGTACCACTCCATGCATGTGCGACTCAATACCATATTTCTAATAACAAAATGTTATTATTGACAAATTATTCATTCAATGTTAATCAATGCGCAACACATGATTACGCCCAGGGCAAACTTGCCTTCTCCATTTTGTATCGGGTATCTGCAAGCTAATGCTATATATCGGAAAAAGCTAATGATTGTAAAAATAGCTAATGTTATTTTTCTGGTTACCTTTAAACAAACCGTGCTCCCTTTTGAATGGTTGAGTATACAGGCAACACTTTGCTTTTGACACACCTTCACATCACAGACACTTTGCAGACAGGTTCCAGTTGATGCAGAAACTTTTTTGTGGAAGACACTTCGGGCGTTGACAAATATAGTCCATTGAGCGAGCTTCAAACAGCTTCCGTTGGCTTTATGACCTAATCAAACACGTCCGAAATCATATTTATTTTATCGAAGATACTGATGAGATTCTCAAACTGAACTTGGTCGCTACCATGTTTTACCTTAAGTGAAACTAAATACAACAGCGAGTACAAGCAGATAGTTTTTACACAAAATTATCATCAGTATTTGTGTTGTAAGATGAACTTCTCTAACTTCTTACGTTGACTACACATTTTTCTTACGAGAATGCGCTCATTAGATTGGTGCAAGCATGCGCGATAACCCACTCAAGATAGGTCGAAGGCCTTACCTCCAGTGGCAGCTTTTCATAATCTTAAAAATTAGCATAGAAGTGTAAAAAAAACGTCATTAGGAAGACTAGTTGTATGATTTCAGTTTTTACTTTTACTCTTCATATTTATTTATTTATTTATTTATTTATTTATTTATTTATTTATTTATTTATTTACTTATTTATTTATTTGGAATACCCTCAGAGCCAATTGCATTACACAGGGGAGTGGTGGAAAATGCACAAAATCGAAAATAACTCCGGAACAGGAAAACAAGAAATTACACGATATGAGCGGAGAGTTAAAAAAGGAAATTCACAATAATTCATAGGTGAATTAAGAATAGATGACAAGTAATTACACAAATGTCCGCGACACAAAAGGAAAACAGAATACATGATACGTTAATTATTAACTAAAGTGCAAAAAGATCGGTGTATCACTGAAGATGGACACTTCAAATAAGTAATGATGGTGGTGCTCAGTTAAAGAAAAAGAAAAAAAATCTTAGAACAAGATATTGCGTAAGGTCTCTTTGAAGCGGTTAGTATCTTTCATAGAGACAACACTTACGGGAAGGTGATTCCACTCATCACTTATGTGTGGTACAAACGAGTGAAAGAAAGAGAAGGATCTACAAGATGGAATGCCGACTTTGTGTTGGTGATCAATGCGAGATGATATATAATGAGGTGCCGAAAGGAGTTCGTGTCTTAAAAGAGGGTGATGATATATCCTACGAAAAAAGAGCGAGCCGCGCGTGTTTAGGCCGTGAGGCTAAGGATGGCAACCCTAGATTTGCCTTCATTAAACGGATGATAGATGCCCTGTTATAGTTAGATAGAATGAATCGTGTAGAATTGTTTTGAATATTTTCTAATAAATCAATTCATTTGTGCTGACTGGGGTCCCAAACAGAGGCTGCATATTCAAGTTTAGGCCGAATAAGTGTTTTATAGAGAATTAGTTTGTGGGATTGCGGTGCACGTGAAAAATTTCGTCGGAGATAGCCCAATGATCTGTTAGCTTTGATTTTTAGGTATACAAAGTGCGTGTTTTAGGTAAGGTCAGATGAAATGTGGACACCAAGATATTTATGGGATGAAACACAATCCAGAGGGGTGTCAGCGATATTATAGTATGGTGGTTGCTAGTACGACTAGTAACGCGCATTCCCTTGCATTTGGTTATGTTTAGTTCCACCTACCATGTGTTACACCACGCACTTATAGCGTTAAGGTCGCATTGGAGAATGGCCGCACCAAATAATGCGCAGTCGTCAGCGAAAAGATAAATATTAGATGAAACAGAGGAAGTTAGGTTATTAATATAAATTAGAAATCATAGCGGCCCCAAAACAGAGCCTTGTGGAACGCTGGAACAAACCTGACTGGAGGGTGAGTCAAAGTTGTTAGCAGAAACATACTGAGAAACAAGAGCTTGATTTGGGCGAGTTGGTTCACGCTGAATATCGTAGGTGCAGCGCGACAACGCTCTTTGCTGTCTCTGTTGTTCCTTGCAACTTTTGTCGCGCTGCACCTACGATATTCGTACTGAGAACGACTGGACAGGAAGCATTCAAGCCGAGTAAGAAGTTGGGGATCTAGATAAGCTGGCGTAATTTATACATTAGTAGATTATGCGAGACTTTGTTAAATACTTTAGAGAAATCTATAAATACACAATCCGCAAAAGAATAAGGATTAAGAATGGCATGCAGTTGATGTGTAAATGATGTTAGTTGTGTTTCGCATGAATAAGCTTTTCGAAAGCCGTGCTGAGAGTACGTGAAAAAGGAATTAGAGTCGAGATAGTTAACAGGACTAGAAAATAATATATGCTTGAGAACTTTACATTGAATGCTGGTGAGTGAAATTGGGCGGTAATTAAACCGAGAGTGCTTGCCACCTGATTTATGAAGTGGAATTCCCTTCCCTATCATCCATTCCAACTGGATAGAACCCGTACCAAGTGATTGTTGAGAGATTTTGGTTAGTATGACAGAAATTTTCAGAAACTTCGGGCTAATTGCATCGCAGCTAGGATATTATACTGGTTTAGGGTGTTCGGCAAACTCACTTGAGGTCTCTGGCGGAGCCACCTCTGACGACTTCGGCGTGCAGAGATCCGTCCAGCTGAAATCCAGCCTTCGCTGCAAAATTCAAATCGGAGATGCAGTAAAACGCACTATAAACCGTTTTCATTATGAAAATGGCGTGCTAGTAGCATAGTATGCGGCCTGCTGTGTTGCGTATTCTGCAGACGTACGTCCCGCTAGATGTAGTGCCTATTTTGTGCTATCAATCTGGAATTCTGGAATCAATTTGGAATCTGAACGGAAACACAATGAGTGCCTATCCTGGCTGTAGTGCATTAAGAGTTAGCCCTGCAGCGCTATAAATACGACCGATGTAACTGAGTTGCCGTTTGGCATTGAAACTCGGTCTCGCCAATGTCGGATAGTGTAGCGAACAAAAACATATGCGATATGGCCTCTCTCTCCGTATTTCGTTCCACGCCGATAACGTTTGAAACAGGTAATGAGGCGTTGTTTGATGTCTCGCATCGTTGATAGAAAAAGACATTTATTACAACATAAAAGTAGAGAGCATCGACCTAGACTACTGCGTTATAGCATATACCTTGGGAGAGCGAGGGGTTCGATCCGAGGGTCTTCTTTTTTTGGTTATTGACAATAGTGCAGTGGAAAAGGACAATATAGACGCACAGGAAAATAATCTCTTTTGTGTCCTTTTGAAATGTGAAAACAATAATTAAAGTGTAAACCAACACAGACTAAGATACAACTTGTCACAAGGACTCAAACCCACAATTTCTGCATTATGCTTGCAATGCTTTACCTACAAAGCTACCGTAAATCATGACGTAAGCTTTGATGGGCGTGCGTGTATGTGTGGATGTAGGTTCTAAAGGCGCTGGCGACCACTAAGCGGCAAATTTTTCTGCGGACGCGAATGTCCGACGAAGTGAATTGAAGGATGTGAACGCATTTTAGACCTCCACGACATGGACACAGGGGCAGATGCAGGAGCTTCTCCAAAAGGGAGGTGGGGATCAGAACATCAGACCCCCCTCCCCCCCCGCCTCCTGGTTCCGCCAGTGCATGAACACACGTGGCACTGTACATATACTATGCCATTTCTTGCATCCACGTCTGGTTATAACAAACATGACTTATAACGATACAATTACAACAGTATAATTATAGCAATCGCCCTACATAAAGCAGCTTATCCACATCCTCAAGTTGAAGCAGCTTTACATTTCTGCTGGTATATATACTTACTAGAAATCCTGAGATTGTCTGTCGCCACGACAACTTCAGATGGGTCGCTTCGGAATAAAACATTATCTTGCGGATTTCTCACCAAAAAGTGACTACCACGCGATTCCAGGATTCCAGAACCTGCAATATAAGTGATGAGCGCATCACCAATACAATTTCAAAAATGCCACAAATAAAAGAGGGAGAGAAAGAAAGGCCAAGAAAGACAAGGGGGTTAATTAGGTTACAACGATTTGCTACCCCAAATGGAGGGCCGGGAAGGTGGCAGAGAAGTAATGAGGAAAATGAGAAGGATAGAGAGAACACGTGATACGCGCTCTAGTAAGGAAGGAGGTTCACTTGTGGGTTACGCACTCAATGAGGAGAATAGGTGTCATCAGAGGACACTAAAAAATAATGTCTAGTGGAACACTGTGAGTGTCATACCTTAATAAGACCTTCGCGCTTTAGAAAGCTGCGACGAAGGCTGGAAAACATGGACTCAGACGCATTTTAGCAATAAGCATGCATTGCGTCGATTTTGTACTGTTTTGTGATCACTGACAACTTCACGATGAAACATATTATGTAAGAGGAGCAGCTGGAGTCGCACCTAAACCAGTCAACCAACCTCTCCTTAAACACATTTGATAAAAAAAAGAAAGCGTGGAACGTTACATACGATGATTTAAATCAATACGGCGTTGGCAGAAAGATGAAAGGTACCTAACTAAACGAACTTGAAGGGTTCCCGCAGTTGGCGATCATTACATCTACGTGGGCTGCTCAGGTGATTGAGTTTTGACGTAAGCAAAGTTCCCAGGGCGCATCACATGTACCAAGACGGGGCGCTTTGCACGAGAGGAAAAGTTCGAAACGGAAAGTCTACCTGAAAAATAACTCCAATTTCTTTCGTTCAAATAGATGCGGAACGCATGAATGCTTATTAGACAACTGCTCAACCGTTGTGATTTTTTTACAGGAATTAACGAAGATACTTAAGCTAAAGAAATCTGAAGCTTAGATTTAATCAATCTAAGACTCACAACTGAAAAAATAACGCAGTTTTATTAATCGTGTGTGGTAGAGCGCCTAAGGTAGACAAACACAACGTCAGGTACAACAGCGTGCATAAAACTGTCAGAATGTTTGCATGGGCACCATGTTTCGCTTAGAAATTAGTGTATTTCAGAGAGGTGTACGTAAGATCAATTTGGCCCGTTTTTTATGTTTCATTAGGTGCCTTTACAGAATTGCGATATCACATTTATTAATGAATCGGAGTTTAAATTACAGGTGTATCACTTCTGGATATAGCGATTAAAAATTGATGCCTAAAATTATTACTCCGTAAGCAGTAGGTATACTTTAGTGTGTTTACTTAAACGCCACGAACTTTCAGCAAGCTTCCTGTAATAAATTCCGAGAAAAACGCTTTCTCATTTCCATGTATTTGGACAGGAACTCTTGAGGTAATCCTTATACTTAAAATAGTGTTTTAAAATTACTTACCAAGGGTCAAACTGTTGTGATAGCGACCCTGTCGGTTCATCGACTGCAGCTTGACGCTCCCAGCTGACTCAATTATCAGGCCCATTTCCTACAAAACGAATAACCATTTCAGTCAACCGGATTTATAATACATGTTTGTAAACATGCAATGTAACCAACCATAGAGCCCTTTAAAGTAACTGGACCTCTCTGTCCGTGCTAGCGCAAAAACAGAGGTGCAGACAGCTCCTCGTCTGTCCTCCCGTTAGTCGTTGGCATAGACGGAAACGCCCCAGCGTCTAATTTGAGACCCGCCACGCGGGCACCATCTTGACTCGATAATGGCGGGTGAATTCAGCTTCCGGCAAAACGCACATCAAATGGTTCCTTAATTGTTTGCCTAAGATGACTCGAAAGCGAAAGCCATCGTCTTTTTTTTTTTTTGAGCCACCCTCCTCCTGCCACTTTGGGAAGCTTTGTAGCCCTAACGTGGTTTTGCACTGCCTCCGAGATCGGAGGCATTCGAAGCTTTCTGCGTCTCACGCGGTTTTGAAGTGCCTCCGGGATCCGCCTACCTTTGGCCAAGTGACCTATCACGTGATGACGTCATCACATTACGTCACGTTATGTGACATCATAGTGACGTCATGATGACGTGCCAAATTTCGTCGATATGTGGCGTCATGATGACGTGCGAAATTTCGTCGATATGTGGCGTCATGATGACGTCACACGACGACCTTATGACATGATGACTTTTTGCATCATTTAGTGTTGACGCTGACGCCTCCAACGGCCACTTTTTTGCGTTTGACGAGGCATCTAAGGCTCATTTTACAGCGCAAAAAAGGACAAGACAAAAAGAGAGAAGCTACAAGACAAGCGCTGGTTGAACTGTACGAGCGCTTTTTTTTTTTGCGCTGTAAAAATGAACGTATACTAGCTACCCCGCATCTCGAGACATCTGAGGCTTTCGCCTTAATTATTGCACATCAGCGAAGAAACATTTCAAGAGAGAAAGCGGTATATAAAGTCGCGCCATATCAAATCTTACATATTCCGTCACAGCGCGTGGCTAACCAGTTTATGTCGTTAGGTGATAACATTTGCTTTTTTTTTTCAGTACCCATTTTGTGACGTCAGTATTTCGTGAACCGCAAGAGCTCAACTTCTTTCCTGCGTTCTGTCGAGTCTCTTGCCACCATTGTAATAGTTGAGGGTATTTAGAACAAAAGTCACAGTTTCGCCGCAAGGGCGAAGCAATGAATGCGATAGCAAGACATTAATGCTATACGAAGTGAGGCTCGCCAATGGATACTCTCAGTTTGAACAGCACTCCTGTTGGAAAGGCGGCCGAAGCAGCGAAGGAAACTAGCGTGCTTCAAGTGTCGAGCTATGACACTTGATAGTTCGCGCTCATCTTCTGTTTGTTCGTTTAGCGGCGTCCTTTGAGCTCGAGTGACTTTCGTACGCTCCGTAACATGAGCGCGGACATCACAGTGAAATCTTGAAACATTCCTCTTCCCCTCACCACGAGAAAACCGCGCGAACAGACAGCGGAAGGGCAAGGTTCTCCCTGCGCAAATATAAGAAGCGAGCGAGCTCGCCGACGACTTTTAAATGCGCCCGTCGCGCTCCTAGCGCCATCTCGCTGGTAATGAAGAAACGCTTATTATCGCCTGCCGCCTCTGAGTCCGTCCAGCGGTAAAGGGTGTGTACATAACGCTCGCCGTTAGCTCCGTGGAGGATCTGCGTTTCGTGGCGTAGTGGTTAGCGCCACTCGCTGCGGAGCAAGAGGTCCGTGGTTCGATTCCGCACTTCGGAAGCATTTTTCTGAATTATTTTTCTTTGGGGCTTTTATATATATATATATATATATATATATATATACATACATATACATATACGGTGCATGACGGCGGCGACGGCAAAATCCAGCCGAGACTGTCCATATAATTGCTATCGCAATAAAAACACGCACACACAAGCGTAGCCGAACTGCACATACCTGAGCAGTGTGCTGAATTCGCTTCAGAGTAAGGATATCCAGAAATTGGCCGTGTCCACTAATTTTCAAACCGTTCGTTGTCAAAGTCAAGACACCTGGTCCATCCTACGCGAATAGCGTCTTTAGTAAATATCAAAAATATTGACACGCACATACCGCGCTAACAAAAAAAAAAAAAAACGCCAGGCCCGCGCGGAAAGCGCCGCACAGTCACAGCGAAAGCTCGAAGAGCGGCATTTCTAGAGCCCATTATAAACTCTCTTGTGGCTACTAATACAACTACACTATCAACGTACCCACTACGCCACAAATCATAATTTTTGTGAAGGTGGCAAGCACCCACCACGACATTACTCGTCATTCTGCGGAGAAGCGATGTACCATATGTAAGGCATTATGTGCTGTTTCTTGATGCGACGGCTGATGACGATGAAGAATTATGACTGAGCCTTTTGTAATGGGTTGGAAGCTTTAAATGACCCACTAGTTACGTAATTCGCATTCTGAGAAGCCCGGTCGTTATTTCACTCTCCCACCACGCTTTACAACATACGCTAACGCGAGAAAGAGATAGAGAGAGGGGAATTAACTTTATTGAGACCCTGAGGAAACGGATCATGGGATCTTATGGGCTTCCTTGGCAACCAATAGAGGTGCACTTGCGAGGAACCCACTACGCTATAAATCATAACTTTTGTGAAGTAAGGAAGCAGCCACCACGCAATTTTTCGTCATTCTGCTTGCTAGCAAAGATCGGGAGAGCCAGCTGGCTCTGCTCGACCAAGCCCAGCGAGCCGCAAAGGCCAGTGGAGCCCTGGACTGAGGACCCCACTCACTTGCCCAGAAACGTTATATAGGCAATAAATGTTTTTACTACTACTACTGCGCAGAACCGTGGTACCTGCTAAACAGCTGTAAGGTATTATGTGCACTTTGTTGATGCTGTGGCTAATGACGATGAAGAATTATGGCAGAGCCCTTTGTAATGGATTGGAAGCATTCAACAACTCACTCGTTGCGCAATTCGCATTGTGTGATGCCTCGTTACAGAATTCGCGTTGTGTGACACTTGGTTGTTATTTTACTCTTCTACCACGCTACATTACATATGTTAATGTGGTTCCTTCCCGACATGAAGCCTGTATAGGGTCTTTTTGCAAAGCAGTTTCTAGCACCGGCATGGCTCTGAGGTAGGATACAGGGCTCCCACGCAGAGGACCCAGGTTCGAACCTCGTTCCATCCTGGACATTTTTTCTTATTTCGTTTATTTTGTCTTATTTCGAGCGATAGTGGTTATGGGCACCGGCGACGGCGGCAGCGGCGGTGGCGGCGGTGGCGGACAACTACGGCGCCAAAAACGGCCCTTGTGATCTCATAACAGCTTTCGCTGTAAAAAAAAACACCGGCGCATAGCAAGGAGATGAAAAGGTAAACTCAACTGATAGAGTAACATTTATCGAACGTGCCCGTATAACAATAACTTACAACTGTAGTGAATGATTAATGCTGTTGCATTCCTCACCGAGCTCAGGTCAAGGACCTTTATGGTCCACATCAGCAATGTTGCGTTCACCGATGTAATGATGATGGTGGTCGCCACGAGCACGTAGAGCATTTTCTTGCGCCATCCGCTCAGCAGTTCAGTGTCACCGTACGGTGGTGTCAGGTGCACGCTCATGATTCCATTGCCAGAAACTGTGGTGGATGCCATTACAGTGGCTCGAGTGACACAGCAAATCACAGCTGGCTTGCTCGTTCGCGGTTCCTCGCTACGCCATTCCGCCACATGAACTATGTGAGAGAGAGAGAGAGAAGAAAAAGTTGAACTTGTGTTTTTGAGCTTTATATTAAAAAGACAGCGTGAACAAACATGTACTACTTCGGAAAATGCCTCGCGCGTTGCATGACAACAGAAAGGGAATTGGGGAAGTGTGTGAAATTTTATACATGGATTGATGCTGTACAGTGGGGCTAATAATAATATCTGGGGTTTAATGTCCCAAAACAACGATATGATTATGAGAGACGCCATAGTGGACGGCTCCGGAAATTTGGACCACCTGGGGTTCTTTAACGTGCACCTAAATGTAAGTACACGGGCCTCAAACATTGTACAGTGGGGTTATGAAAATGCTTTAGAAATTGTAGACCTTGCGAATGTGAGCATCATGACAATGAATGTAACTGGTGAGAATAATTGAAGCCTATATATAAGATGGAAATATCACAACGCTCCTTAGCTCTCCCCAGAATGTCCCTTATCCACACACAATCCGTCCCCTTTAAAAAATCGATTAAGCAGAAATTAAGCAAACGAACGGTGCGGGCGAAGTACTTGAATTTAACGGGAGCAAGGAAGAAAATTCGCAATTAAGCAAATGTAAACACTCGCGCACTTTATCAGTGGTTTCATTCACCATGTGAGTGTCGCGCGCACCACTCAAGGTGACCACAGGAGTGTGGAGAAGGGATGACTTTTTGAATAATAAGAAAAGTGTTCTTCCCTCCAAGTATCGTCCACTAAAAAGAGCTAGAGAATCAAGGTAGGCTGCAATAAACGCTTATATGTAAACAACAGGCACAGAAAAAAAAAATACGCTCTAATGAACTTGTGTCAAGTTACGGCGCACTCGTCTGCTTATGTGCTTGCTATTAAACTATCAGATTAATATTTGCTATTAGTTATTGCTTCATCTCCTAATAAACTTTCAAAATCATGTTAGTTTTAATTTAATAAATGAAACTTCGGAAAATATATCCCGAAGTAAGTTGTAGCAGAATTAACACGCCACACCGTGGAAACTCTCGCTGACTGAAGCTCGACATCTGGTAAACTATTAAAAATTGCACAGTGCCGACTTAAACCCATTCTCCTTTCAACGCATGATGAATTGCTTAACCAAGCATGACTTGTTTTCCAATATTAAAGCTGAAAAAAATGTTAAGCACGGGCTCTCGGTAAGTGGCTGTATACTTTTGCAAAGAAGCCGCTCAGTAACAGCGATAAGGTTTTTAAAGCAACAACGTTGCTTGTTGGGCGAGTTGGACGAGTTTTTAAAGCACAAAGTATGCTATTATGTAGCGTTACAAAATCTGGGACTCACTTGTAAGAGAGCGGGCCTCCGTCTGAACTTCGATCAATCGCGCTGCCGAGGACTCGGTGATCCGTGATCGTTTGTGAGCGGCGCCGGGGGCAGTAAAGGACAGCACCACTTCCGTGGTGCTCTCAAGCTGCCCGATGGTGTGATTCTTTCATGAAACAAATGAGCAATTTAGTTTTCTTTTTTTCATTTTTTTAATAAGCGTAAATAATTACTACATCTCCCTATCGTAGTAGTCGACCCAACGGAGGCTTGAGATGCTCCGGCATCGGGCATTTTCGATCGAATACCGTGCCATCTTGTGTCGCTCGGTGCAGAGTAAAGTGAAGATTCCTTGCACTCTCGACAGATGTCGACACACACACACACACACACACACACACAAAACCATGATCCTTCGGCTTGCATTTGCTTTCGAGTCTCTTTCAGTAGCTGTAAGCAATGGGCGGGCTGTTTAGAACGTGTTCTCGAAGAAAGAAGGTTTCATATCGGAGTTAATCTATTACCATAAGTGTTACGGTCATATCGTGACTATTCGGGGAGAAAGAACACAAGTGAGAAAGTTTCAATAGGAAATTAAAAGCCTATTGGTTTATACCCAAGGTTATCGAACATTGCCTGCAACAGGGTGGCCAAACGGAAATCTCAACTGGCTACTTCCTGTCTTGGCCTCCTTTAAAATACGCTCTTCATGAGGAGAAATAATAGTCAAGTTTCTTGTTGACAATTGATATTCCCGTCTCGCAAAACCAGAAATACTTCCAGTTGGATCCATTGTATCGATTATGACCAATTAGTCACAAATGGCCCACATTACTTTTTAAAATAAGTCTGAGGACAGACATACTGTTACAGGGCCCTTTTATGACATGCTCCTTGTTTGCTTATTTGCAAAGTTCACATGATAACAGAATTTGTAAACGTCATATGTTTGTCATTCATCGGAATTCTACTTCTTCAGCTAGACTAATCTCGGGGATCGACAGTATTAACACGAAAGTTGAGTTAAATAATTAGCTCACTAACTTTCACTAACGAACGTTAAACTCACTACTCCATGGCACATATTAAATTTTACATACATCAGCTGGCAAATTCGAAGCTCCTAATCACTGCGAACTGACTCCAAGTACGAAAAAAAGCCCGAGTTTCCACTGCAGCGAATAGTTAGCAATAATATGCACGGTGTTGTACAATTTTTTAAGCTTCAATGTACGGAATGTATTCCTATGGAACACCACTCCTCTTTACGAAAAACTTTATGCAGCCAATCGCAAGGCTGGTGCTACGGTTTCAAAATTCGTTCCACGTGGACGTAGTTTTGAAATCACTGGCTTTATTTCGTGTATTCCGGTGTGGGTGATTGAGCAGTTATTTACAAACATTATTAGTTAGCTTTATAGATTTTATTACGCACCTTTTTTTTTCGCTCTTCGCCTATTGAAGTGATTTAGCTCGAATAGTATATTTGTGCTGTTTCACGCCCGAGATATTGGAACATTCTTTAAAAAAAAAACATGGTCAATCAGCAAGCATAATCGCACTGTAATACAACTAATAAGAACTACCTATAACCAAATATGCACCAATCCAAATTCATATTAGACTGACCGGACACAAATGAAACCTTGTATTACACTAATACAGACTATCAAGGTAATAAACATCTTGCACTCGATATGTGCAGAAGTTGCTTTATTAGTACAAATTTACAGGGATATTTTACATTCGTGTTTTCACAATTTAACAAGTATATCTTGACACGGGTTATTAATTTTGACTGATTAGGTTGCCAATTAGTCAAGAAAAATTATCTCGTTTGCGCAAGGCGACTTCTAAAAAACACCATTGGTTCCATCTTCGTACCTCGAGCGTCGGCGACCGTTTCGCTTTCTTTTTTTTTTCAGATAGCTCTTCCCACGTCATCTGGTAAGACAGCTTGGTGCATAAGTTGTGAGCTGGTTGTGTACAGATGAGAACGAACACGATGTCCCGGTCACCATTCCCGATTTTGATAAAATTTACCGTAGGCGCAGGTGTCTAACCCAGGACAATGATTTCGAGGTTAGTTTCGTGAAAAAAAGTTTGTTCTGCTGAAAAAAGATTGATAAATTTTGCTCGCAAAAAACACCTTTCCACCATTTTCGCAATTTCGGAACTTTGAGCGCACCTAGCGAGAAAACTGTGTACTTCTTGGTGACAATATTTATTCCCATCAAAGAACAAGCCAAATACAATCTTGAATCGGATTTTCAGCACATAACGAATGGCGCGGCCGCTAGACTGATTTGGCCACATGTGACGCATTATAGCTTGTTAGCAACCAAAATAATCCAATGTTGTTTTTTTTAACGCAGAATGGCTGACAATGTCCTTGACTTAAATCAGAGGGATTTAAAAAAAATTGCCTTTTTGCGAAAACTATTTTCAAACTTCGGCGTTTTTGGTAAACCACGTAGGTTTCGGCACAATCTTGAAGTAAAATGTAGCACGTGAAAACCGTGAAAATTATTTTTTTAAAAAAGCGCGAACATCAAAGTGAATATGTACCGAATTTTATAATTCTCAGTTAACTTGTTTGAGCAATAAATTCCTGAAATGCCGGTATTTTGTGTGGTCCGCCATGTTTATGATTTTTTGACCCAAGATTACATTGACATCCAAGGGAAATAATGTTCTCATAAGATTGTATTTTACTTGTACTTTCGTGGGAATAAATATTGTGACCAAGAAGCGCGCCGTTTTTTCGCAAGGTATGCTCAAATTTCAGAAATTGAGAAATTAACGGAAGAGCGTTTATTTCTTGCGGCAATAACCTATATATATATATATATATATATATATATATATATATATATATATATATATAATTATATATATATATATATATATATATATATAATATATATATATTATAAAGTATGTTCTGGGTCTAGTACCTGCGCCTACAGTGAAGTTCATCAAAATCGGGAATGGGGACCGGGGCCTCGTGTTCGTTTTTTATCTGTAGACACACCCAGTTGTTCTTTATTTAAGACTGCAAAGTGGTGCGATCACGACTTCACCTTCAAGTCCACGACATTGCATGGACTGCGTAGCCCTTCACTTGCGAATTGTCGCTGCGTTGGAACCTTTTCAACAAGCCAGTATAGCGTTGTTTCAGCAGTGCCTGTTACGCTATCTCGAGGTTGTCGTAGCCACTCTGATAGCAGCGCGGGCCATGCAAGCTTAATCTGAAGTTGATACCGCTGGTTCTGGATAGAGGCTATCTTGCTTAGCCCTCGACATTACACGTCGCCTCTGTACCTGGAAGCCTTGACCTTCTGGTGCGTACATTTTTTGCGCCGACAAAGAGACGGCCTCTCGCGTCAATCTGAATGCTCAATAGCGTTGATTCGCGTCTTGTGATGCTGCCTACATCGACGCCGATCGATTGGTTGATTGTCAGAGAACTGGGAGCGAGGGTCCAAAGGCGGCGGACGAAGAAGAATCACAAAACGCGGGTGCTCGTGTTGTGTGATTCTTCCTCGGCCGACGTATTTGGTCCCGCGCACCAAGTTGTTTGAACGAATATGAATTACCAACTAGCCCATCTATCCATCCTCCTGTAAGGCTGATTGTCTACCCAGTTTATTGATTGAGTGATCGTCTGAAACGTCGTGTTGTGCTTTTTTTTTATAGTATACAGACAAATGAGATAAGGGTGTGTTTGACAGCAATAGCAGGTAAAGTGCAAAACATTTTCTTGAAAGCGATATGTAGAATACCGAGAGTGTGCAGCGGTCGCATTTTTTTCCCTGCACAATAACGCGAGGTACGTGAAATAATGATAGCTTTTCTCACACGATTGGGTTGCCCTGTACCAGATAGTCAGCCTCCCACTCACGGGATAATTCAGTCGGAGGAACGCTTGTAAACAACGTTATCTCAGAACGCAACATATGATGTCAAATCCGGAAGCACCAGCTAGTATACGCAGCCGCTTGGTTTTCGTTTAATTGAGGTTATCGCTATATTGGGTGCGAAAAACGGTTGCAGTACTGTTGGCAGCTAGTAATCTTAAAGGTACATTGAGTATACCACCAGCCAATCAGAAGGAATTCAGGGCGCACTAATGTACACCCTTGCAATTTTCTAATAGTATCTCGGGAACGCTGAGTGCGGGATATGGTAGCGTCTAATATTCTCAAAGGTAATGAGATGTGCAGACGATGCGCGAGCGCCCAAAGTACACTGAACTGCGAGCGCCGTCTGCTACGCTGATGTCCAAAAAGAGGGACTTTAGTGGGCGCGTGTCGCGGCCTCCTCGACGCTTTCCAGGTGGATGTGTATGACACAAAAAAAAGAAAGAAAACAAAGGGATTGATAGCGCAACAGAAAGCACCGGTATTCAATGCGCCTAGCAGAACAACACAGCCGAGGACACTATGGCACTTGGCTGCGCATAGCGCGCATGCGCATAATCTTGACCAATTCTCCAATATGCTCCTGTGTACGGCGTTATTTACTTAAAGATTACTTAGAGGTATGTTGAAGTAAACAGAGTAGCAGGCGGCGCTCCCAGTTCAGCGTGGCCCCGGAAACTGAGCGCCAGTTTCGGTTTCAAAGAACATGCGCGCTCGTAGCGCTTGCCGGGCGTCCTAAGAACTGGTTGAACGAAGTGAGGTTGATGTGGATGTTCGCATTTACTGTCTTTCACGATTCTTTACAAATAAGGAAATTTGATTGAACTGTAAAGAACTCTTCTTTCGTTTATTTGTCTTTTTTATTTTTTTTTATTTTGTGAACTTGAAATCGGGCGAAGCGGGACCTGGTTGTGTTCGTAGCGTTGCCTCCGCTCACCTCGCCACTCGCTCAGCGATGTAAGTTGGATTGCGCTCGGTTATCTCGCTCGGTTGGCGTGTGAAGTATGAATGCGGGAAAGATAAGACATTTGATGGGGGCGTGTGGCGAACGGAAGCCGCACGGAGCCACTTAGACGAAGTTGGCTAAATAGGGGCACCGCATGTTTTGCGCGGCTCTGTGGTGCGTTAACCCAGGGATTTTTAGTTCCGCGAAGGTTTTTCAGGTTTCTTAGTGACAACGGGTGAGCACAAGTATCCAATATTTGAGCAGGTATTCGTTTTGAATGTGTACATGAGTAAATCCAGTTATCTACAAGCCCGACGCGACTGACATAAGCGCAGTGTCGCTAGGCTAAATTCTAGTACACTCTAGCTAGGCTAATTCGTCACGACGACAGCCTACCTTTTGCCGGCAAAATACGTTTATGAAAAGCTTGAATGCTTGTTTGGTTCGGCGACAGAGTTTGTTCATCTTTGACTTTTGCCATGTAGTTCAAATGATGTGAAGCAATTACAGGCTCCTTTCTGTTCATGGAAATGCATGTAGCCAGTTTGAAACTTTCTGGGCCTTTACTTTTAACACTGTCACTGAAATACATGCAGTCGATTCACTCATGCTTTGAGAAATCATTTAAAAGGGAATGTCGCTGGAGCCAACGTTTTGACGAGTGGACTTTTCTTCGTCAAGGTAATGCTGCTGCCCTGACGAAGACAAGTCAACTTGTCGAAACATTGTCTCCAGCGGCATTCCCTACTCAACGATTTCGCATCGCTTCATGCCTCCATCATTCCCCTGAACTTCTGTTTTGTTTGGTACCAAGTTCTGTAACGACATGGCCTGTTCATGATTGTTAATAATTTTCGCATTGGTTCGGATATTCTGGGTTCTATGTTTGCTCATTATGTGCATATTTCCGTTGCGAATTAAATCTGCTTTTGCAGATTGACAATTTCACACTACGTGTATGTCTGTTTTATGGTAAGAAATATGTGATTTAAAAAAATTTAAATTTTGCTTGTGTTGATCTAGTTTTGTCTTATTGAGGAATCCATCATATTTAGTTTGTCCCCTTCACAACAAACGTACAATATTAAAAAGATGGTTAACTAAAACGAATTGCCGCGTCGCCCGAGCGGCCAGCGGACCTGCAAGCGAGCGCGAACACATCCCGCTTGCATGCGAAATGGGAAAGGAGAGCTTTCGCGGCAACCCTCGTCCTCTCGGTTTCGCGCCCTTTCCCTCCATTTGCTGACCTCACCAGTGACGTCATGAAAGAAATGTTTTGTTTGTGAATTATTTCTAGTAGATACCCGGCAGCCGCCAGTGGTGGAAGCGGCGCTGCCGCAGCGTATCAGCATGCGAGAGCGCGTCCCATGGAAGGTATAGGGAGTCTGTGCCCTTGGTTCAGCGTCCTTTGTGCGCTTGCGCACCGCCGGCAGATCTCGTTACCTTTCGAGAATATTAGCCGCTACGATATCCCGCGCTCAGCCCTCGCGCGATACTGTTAAAGAATTGCACGGGTGTACTTTGATTTCAGGAAACCTAAGCTGACAGCTTCAGGTGCAGTTGCTTTGTATGTAATTCACAGAAACCTAAATGAACGCCCACAGCCTGAATTCGCCTCGGCAGAAAAATATGCTCTTTTCCCCTTTTTTTACGAAATAAACATTTAGAAGTTTTTAATGATTGTTCGGATTTAACGTCTAAAACCACGATATGATTCTGAGAGACGCCGTAGTGGAGGGCTCCGGAAATTTTGACGACCTGGAGTTCTTTAACGCGCACCTAAATCTAAGTACACGGGCCTCTAGCGTTTTCGCCTCCATCGAAAATGCGGCCGCCACGGCCGCGTTTCGATCCCGCGACCTTCAGGTAAGCAGTTCAGCACCATAACCACTAGACCACCGTGGCGGGCCCATATTGAAGTTGTTAACAAAATATACAATGCCGGTAGCTTTTTATCATTATCGTCATGATAAAAAAACTGAGGGTGAAATGACCGCGCAAGGTCAATGCCTCCCATTTAAAGATATAATTAACCATTAACGGGACTCCCACCGCCGCTTTCCTGAGCCCTGCAAAGGACTCAGGAAGGCACCTTCCGGCCCAACAAGCCATGATCTGGCGTTTTAGGACAACGGCCACGACCAATGGTGTCCCTGACTAGGGACCCCACCTGGTACTGGAAGGGGCTCGCTAGGGAAGGGACTCGCTAGGGACTGGTTTCCCGAACAACCTCTCTGTATATAATAGCTTCATAAATGTTTACTACCACCACTATAACCGACCCCCAGGGACGGACATAGTGTTGACGGTTCTTTTAAATGCGAAGCATTTCTTAGCGAACTTCTCCGACTTTGAGCGTATCTATCTATCTATCTATCTATCTATCTATCTATCTATCTATCTATCTATCTATCTATCTATCTATCTATCTATCTATCTATCTATCTATCTATCTATCTATCTATCTATCTATCTATCTATCTAGCCGCCTACGACTTTGTGCTCTTCTGGCCGTTTCGTTAATCGGATGTATACCAAAATTGGTGTGTCATAACATGGCCTTATTACGAACATAAATGACAGGTCATATCATGAAAATCATGACACGCATGTCATGATCAGTATGATTTACATTCCACGGCCTTTGGGCTCCCTGGCCGTTCCGTTAATCGGATGTATACCAAAATTGGTGTGTCATAACATGGCCTTATTACGAACATAAATGACAGGTCATATCATGAAAATCATGACACGCATGTCATGACCAGTATGATTTACATTCCACGGCCTTTGGGCTCCCTGGCCGTTTCGTTAATCGGATGTATACCAAAATTGGTGTGTCATAACATGGCCTTATTACGAACATAAATGACAGGTCATATCATGAAAATCATGACACGCATGTCATGACCAGTATGATTTACATTCCACGGCCTTTGGGCTCCCTGGCCGTTCCGTTAATCGGATGTATACCAAAATTGGTGTGTCATAACATGGTCTTATCGCAAACATAAATGACAGGTCATATCATGAAAATCATGACACGCATGTCATGAACAGCATGATTTACATTCCACGGCCTTTGGGCTCTTGCGGCCGTTCCGTTAATTTCATATATACCAAAATTGGTGCGGCGTGACAACAGTTCATGACGAACATAATGACAGGTACTAACATGCAAATCATGACGCGCATGTCATGTGCAGCATGATTTACATGACATGATCTCGGGGCGCTCGCGGCCGTTTAAATGAAGGGATACATACGAAAACTGGTATGACGAGACATTTCTGTTTTGACGAACATAACTGACACGTGGTAACATGCAAATCATGATTTGCATGTCATGTATGACATGATTTACATGCCACGCTCATGGCGCACTCGCGGCCGTTTCGATAGATTGATATACACCAAAATTGGTATTGTGCGATGTGACTTTATGAAGAACATGAATAACAGGTGGTAGCATGAAAACCATGATATCCATGACATGTATGTCATGATTTACATGCCACGCTCGTGGTGCATTCGCGTCCGTTTCGCTTGCGTGATATGCACCAAAATTGGTGTTACGCGACACGACTGTATGACGAACGTAAGTGAGACGTGGTAACATGATAATCATGACATGCAAGTCATGTACGACCTGATTTACATGCCACGCTCATGATGCGCTAGCGGCCGTTTCACTAGATTGATATACACCCAAATTGGTATTGCGCGATGTGACTGTATGAAGAACATGAATAACAGTTAGTAAGAGGAAAACCATGACATGCATGTCATGTATGTCATGATTTAATTGCCACGCTCATGATGCCTTCGCGGCCGCTTCGCTAGCTTGATGTAACCAAAATTGGTATTGCGCGAAGCGACTTTATGACGAAGGTAAATGAGACGTGGTAACATGAAAATCATGACATGCATGACATGCACGGCATGATTTACATGTCATGCTCATGACGCACTCGTGCCGTTTCGCTTGCTTGACATACACCAAAATTGGTATTGCCCGACGCGACTGCATGACGAACGTAAATGAGAGGTGTTAACATGGAAATCATGACATGCAGGTTATGTATGTCATGCTTTACATGCCGCGGTCATGGTGCATTCCCGGCCGTTTCGCTAGCTTGGTATACACCAAAATTGGTATTGCGCGACGCGACTGCATGACGAACATAAATGAGAGGTGGTTACATGGAAATCATGACATGCAGGTTATGTTTGTCATGATTTACATGCCGCGCTCATGGTGCATTCCTGGCCGTTTCGCTAGATTTATATGCACCAAAATTGGTATTGCGCGATGTGACTGTATGAAGAACATGAATAAGAGGTGGTAACATGAAAACTATGACATGCATGCCATGTATGTCATGACTTACATGCCACGCTCATGGTGCATTCGCGGCCGTTTCGATAGCTTGATATACACCAAAACTGGTATTGCGCGATGTGACTGTATGATGAACATTAGTGACAGGTGGTAACATGAAAAACCATAATATGCATGTCATGTATGGCATGATTTACATGCTCTACTCATGGTGCACTCGCGGCCATTTCGCTCCTTTGATATACACCAAAATTGGTATTGCGCGATGTGACTGTATGACGAACATAAATGAGAGGTCTTAACATGCGAATCATGTTATGCATGTCATGTACGGTATGATTTACATGTCACTGTCATGGTGCGCTTCCGGCCGTTTTGTTAACGTGATATATACCAAAATTGGTATGGCATGACACGAGTGCGTGATGAACATAAGCGACAGGTCATGCATTTATATACCAGAATATGCGTTTCATTGGCATGGTGTACACTAGATTGTGCATGCATGCGTGCATGGCAAACATGCCATATATGGTGGACTAGATGCCATGGCATGAATGATTTCATTTGGCTCAAAGACAAACAAGGCGATGTATGCAGCTCTTTGCTGGCTGCTTCGCATTACATCGATTCCCACAATGCGTGGGATCTGCCGAATTTTTTTTTCTTTCGTCCACCCCCTCCCCCTTTCTTTAATACCCCCACCCCCATATACCCCTCCCCCGACCACACACACACACACGCACACACACACACACACACACACACACACACACACACACACACACACACACACACACACACACACACACACACACACACACACACACACACACCACACACACACACACACACACACACACACACACACGCGCGCGCGCGCGCGAGCGCACATACACACACGCACACACACACGCACACACACACACACACACACACACACACACACACACACACACACACACACACACACACCACACACACACACACGTAGAACACATTTAGAGCGAAGTGTAATCCAACTTCCGTGCGATGTCGTTCCACATCTCGAGATAATATATACTATGTCTTCAGTCGCCAGCGCCTTAGTAGATTTAAGAATATATTTTAAAAGAGTTATCATACTCGTCAGCCCCGTTGTTTTTTGTCTCCTCCCTATCCGCACGTAATAACTATGACGTCACGGCGTCTTTTTAGGGAGCCATGGCTTTCACGCGAGCTCCCGTGTACCAGGTGATCGACGGCCTGAAGTACTCCAAAGTGTACATGCCGGAGCACGTGCGGGCTGTTCGAAGTTACAAGCCTCGAGACGGAGACCTAGTACTGGTGTCCTACCTCAAGTGCGGGAATAACTGGCTGGAGCAGATCATCCAGCTTATTCTGCACGGGTAATTACAGAGCGTCAGATAAGTCAGATCTGGTCGGGTATTTTGCTATAACACGTCGTTCACGAGAGATCATGGGCATTGCTTTACGTCTCCAAGTGCCCTTCAATTCATACACAATGTGTCTTACACGAGATAATCTTGCATCCACATACTTCGATCACCATTTTTAAACAGGTAACAAAGAGTCCTACCCATGTGGCACAACATGGAATGACACCAGTACTTCCGTACAAAACTTAAATTGTTTCTTTCGAAACGAAAGTGTCACTCAGTGATTGATTTCATTGAAGTTCTTTAATTTAGGATGTAACTATTTTTTAGAGGAAAACATTTCTCTGCGAGCTTCATTTGCTACTAACTTATTGTAAAGGGACGCATTTTTGGAGGCTTTGTTGAGAGTAAAAAGGAAGACGAAACAAAAGTTTCAGAACTGGTCGCATTGTCTTCTCTTTATTGATTGCACTTTGATGCTTTTAAGGCACTGACGGCTTTAATAGACTTCCTGTAACTATCCGAATTCTGTGTGATGAAAAAAAATTGGTGAAGGAATAATTGTAGCAAAAGTTCCATTTATTGAGCCATGCGTATTGTGAACGAAATGACGTGGCATTTATGTTGAAGTATGCAATCTAGAAAGTATATCAACGTATTTGTGTTTCCGGTGGCTGTATTCTCTTCTCATGCACTGGAAGGCGAGTAGGGTCACATTCTTTGTCCTGTTTATGTGGTCTGACCAGACCTCTCCTGGACAATGAAAACTAGGTGGATTCTGGCTGGATGTAGTGTGCTTTTCCCGCCAATATGCACATGAGAACATTTTTAGTGTAAAATAAATAAAAATGAATTAATTGGTCTTGCGATAGTTCTTTTTGTGTTGAGTTTTATTTTGTTTTCTTGATTACAACATGCTTCGATATAAAGTTTTCAAGATATCACCAGTGACATAGTTGTGTATGTTACAGAAACAGCCCCTCGCAACGTCGTTTTTTAATTCAAACGTTCGTTTACGGACTAAAGCAGGTGGAATAAGTAGAATGAAGGTATCATAAGAAAGCTACTAAGTCTTGCCGTTATAAAATGATCAAATTTATCGTAAATACTAAAACATAGCAAGCAGCGGACAAGGACAGACGAGAAATGACGAACCTCTGATTGGTCTGTTCGTTTTCAGTATGGATATGGTGGATATAAGGGGCAGTGTGACGGTCACCATATGCGCGCCGTGGGAGAGAGGCGCACAAAACTCGATGGCATTTTTTACGCCGCTAGGGGCGCGGCCGTCGTCGGGAGCGCGCAGGCGGCGCGGGCGTGCGGGATCTTCGCCGCTACAGCCATTGCTACAGCTGCTACAGCCACGTGTATTTGGCACAGTGCGCAAACTTCCACACCTGCAGCTGTGTTTGTGTGACTTAGACGCGCACCATGTAAATGATTCCGGATAGCGACACACTATTACCATGCCAGCAAAAGCAGGTATGTGTTTTTGTGCCCGGTTGTAAAAGTGGGTACAAGTCTTTTCCGCCAAGGGTGTCGTCGTTTCAAGTTCCCAAGGATACATTGAGACGGGAGCAGTGGGCCCGTAATATAAAACGGTGCGATAAGGAACTAACCAACGACGGCGTCGTTTGTGAACGTCACTTCGAGGCAACGTTTATATAGAAGACCTATCGTCATGTTATTTATAATGAGGTGGTTGAAATTCCCCACGATCGGCCGCTGCTAGCAGAGGACGGCGTTCCTACAATCTTCCCGGATGCGCCAAAATACCTCACAAAGAAAACGCCGACTAGAAGGAAGGAAAGAAACCTGTGTGAACAAGGTGAGCCCCTGACTGAAAAAAGGACTACTGTAAAGCAGCAGGCGCCGGAAGAAAGTGAACAAGTAATAGAAGCACAACATGCTGCAGAATCGGAGTTTACCGAAGCTGAACATACTGACACGATAGAAGTGGAGCCACAGAGTACGGAATATGTGTGCTGCAACATTGAACTTCCTCACACAAGCTGGAACAAACTATCGTTTTCTACTGAACAAGGGACCGTCACTTTCGGCCTTTGCGAGTTAGAGGATGCCGAGTTGGATCACCTACTGCTGCCGAAATTGGCGAAGTTTGAACAGGCCGTTGAGCAAGTAGGAACAGTCAGTTGTTCCGTTTTTCTTAGGGGCAAGCTGCACCTAAAACGCAATTTTTCCTCACCAGAGGAGGCGCAGTCGGTGCTGAACAGCACACATTCTCTGGTTTTATGTGCTGGCTGTGGTATGAAGCCAAACGCAGTCGAAAAATATGAGTATTTTGCCGGCTTGTACTTTTCTCCTAAGTACAGCCTTACGTTCGAAAGTAAGGGCCCTTGCATGCACTGCAAGTACCTACGAAAGCTCTTGCAAAATTAGCAATCACGACTGAAGCATGGCATCTCAGTTAAACGCCTTGCAATGCATGCCAACACTCACCGCCGTCTGGTAGCTGCGCAACGAAAACTGCTGAACGTACAGAGGGAACTCGACATGATGAAGTGTGCCAATGAGGAAATTGGAGATGAGGCATTAATGAACGCATTAAAAAGTTGCCTCAGAAACAACAGATGGCAATTATGGCATGCTTCAGTGCACCTAAAAGAAAATTGACATGTGGCATGCTGTATGAGAAGAATTGGACCTTGGATCCTAGAGTGTGTGGTGCTTCGCATGAGGAGTCCGAAGCTCTATGAGCACCTTCGGAAGCAGAAAATTCTCGTCCTGCCAAGCCGAGCTTGTCTACAGCGTTATGGGCGCAATTTCAAGAGTGGCTCCGGATTTAATGACACTGTGTAGTGCGAATACTGAAACACCCCTCTTCGAAACATTCAAGTTGCGCCCGCGCAGTCTGTATAGTTTCCGCGCGAACCGGAGCTTGTTTTTCTTTATTGAATGCGGGGCGTAACTAGGGAACAACAAGAATAAAATAGGTTAAGGAGCACCTCGTATCCGCGACGAACGTCTAACACAAATTTACATATTGCAAATCAGTTACATAACAAGGGTGACTGTCAACACCCTTCCGCCGTACGTATCGCATATCTCGCGCAGAGACTGGCAACTCAATAATATTGCTCAAGTTGCATCATATATGGGAAGTTTAGCGTGCAACAAATGCATGCCCGCATAACGAACAAATTCGAAATATATATATATATATATATATATATATATATATATATATATATCCCTCAGCCACGCTTTACCAACACCGCTGCACGCGCTCCCGACGCGCGCAGCGCCGCCTAGACCTACCGCCGTGTTTCAGTGCGCGCATGTGCACCTTCTGGCCCCTGCCCGTCACACTGCCCCTTCTAGCCACCACAGTATGGAGTACCAGCACGTCCATTAGCGTTTTATATTGTCAGTGGTTATTATAACTGGTACGAGTGCGTCTGCGTAGAAAATACATACACGAAATACTTGGTTGAGCGGAAACCGTGACAGTATATATTCTTTCTTCACCGACCATACAGGGGAGAGAGTGCCGAAGACTTCGCCGAGTTTCACCGGTGGTGTCCTTATCCGGAATTGTACGGCTTGCGCTACCTCGACGAGATGGAGTCGCCGCGTTTCTTCAAGACACACTTTCGGTACGAGCACCAGATGAAGAATCACAAAGCGAAGTTCATATATTTGGCTCGCAACCCTCTGGACGTCTGCGTTTCCTTCTACTACTACACGCTCTACGGCCCACAGTACGACTTTGAAAATTGTAGCTTCAACGATTTCGTCGAGGCCTTCGTGAACGGAGAGGTGGACCGCGGGGACTACTTGGATCACCTGCTCTCCTGGTACGCCCATCGCCACGAAGAAAACGTGTTCTTTATAACTTACGAAGAACTCAAACGAGATTTCAGCGGCACCGTAATGTCCCTGGCAGGTTTCATGGGAGATAAGTACAGGAGTTTACTAGATAACGAGCCGCACGTGCTCAGGAACGTGGTGGAGAAGAGCAGTGTGTCTTTCATGTCAAAGCTTTGTTTTATGGATAAGGAGGTTGTTTCAATGCTAACCGAGAAAGACGCCCCCTTCTCGGACGCCTGTCGTCGCTTCCACGCCATGAACCGTCGTGGGGTCAAAGGCCCGGTAATTGTAAGAAAAGGAATCGTTGGCGACTGGAAAGCTCACTTCGAGAATCGTCATCTCGAATTGGTGCGCCAGTGGATCGAGAAAAAAGGGGCTGCTAAAGTGATTCGGGAGATCTGGGGGCATTTGGATCTAGGTGGAATTGTATGAACTAAGAACCTAACTATTAGATGCGAAGTATCTTAAGGCGGAGCTCAATCCGGTGGTGGTGGTGGTGGTGGTGGTGGTGTGCGGCGTGACCACCCTTACTGCGCATGCGCATACCCTCTCCACTCCCCCTCTCCCCTTCCCATCTCCACTTTCCCTCCCCACTTTCCCTCTCCCCTCCCCTCTCCACTTTCCCTCTCCCCTCCCTCTTTCCACATAGAGTTTCCTAAAATGACCTAGAGGGAACTCTGGCGCTGCGATCGTTCAGCCACCATGGGAATGATGGGTAGTACACGGATTTGCCTAGTCTTCGTGCTTGTAGGCTTCGAACGCACTTGTGGCTTTGTTTATTGCTATGTATTGGTTTTCTTTCGGATAAAAGAATGGATCGTTGTGAACTTCGTGACCATATTTGAATCGGTGAGCCTAAAGAAGTTAAAGTGGTGAAGTGAAACTGCTGATTTTTGCTGAACTTCGTTTTGCGACAAAGCGGATGCAGGCGACGCGGAGCCAAACGGAGCCGAAAGAACGAAGTTTAGACAAATCTGTGTACTACCCATGATTCCCATGCTGGCTGAAGCGCGATGCATTGCAGCTCCCATAGACACTAGCGCCAGAGTTCCCTCTGGTAAGTATTGTAGGAAACTCTATGCTTTTCCAGTCTTCCTCTGAAACGCGGGCTAGACATGCCGAAATTCTCTCCTGCACAACGCCGCGATGAGCTCGAGCGCATGCGCATCCCCTCCCCTTCTCTCCCCTCTTTTACGCTGCCCCCCTCTCGCCCGCCTGTCGACCGCGTTCCCCGCTCGCCCTGTGAGAATTAACGGCCAGGCTAAATGGAAGATACGACGCGCGTAGCGTCCCTCTTCGCGTTCCACGACGCGAGGTCGGTAGCATGCCCAACGGAACGCGATCGTGCAAGTGCTCCGGCTTCGCATCGCCTCATGGTCCCCTTTAGCGGGAGATGGTGTAATTTTATCTCTAAGGCCTAACTATATCTCTTCTGACGTGCAAAATCAGGGTGGATCACTTGACCTGGACATTTAACGTCGTACGACTGCTCTTGTTAATGCACTCTTTCTTCTTGCTTATCTTTTTTTGTCTCCTCCTTAGTGATTTCACACCTCCAAATAACTCGTGATGTAGTCTATATCAAAATGTTTAGCTGATACATCATTTTCTAGCCTTTAATTCTGAAATTTTCGGATAAACGAAAAAAAAAATATTTTCGCGAATACGTGCCAACAGTAAAGCTAACAGAGTTAATCACCGGCACTAATGAAACTCTTATATCACCGTTCTCTCCACTGTCGCACTTAACCTGTCCTATATATTATCACCAAGATTTTTCCGGCTGTCAGCGATGTTTGATGAGAGAATAAACGTACGCGAAAAGAATTGTCATATTGTACGTTTGTTTCCTGGTTTTGTTCCAAAGCCATCAGAGTTCTTGTTGTGTTTGCGCATATAATAAACGGTCTTTTTACGTAACGCGAAAAACACACACAGAACATACGAACACTGGGCGCTAAATTACATATGCGTGTGTCCGTTCTTTTATGTCATCGCGTTTTTCGCTCGACATAAAGAGACTGCGAATATTAAACGAGCAAGTCTACATTCATACACTGCTAATGAACGGCATCAATATCCAATAAATCATGTCTGGACGGCATATTGCAGTTCACACAGGCATGAAAATGACGTCAACGATTTGAACCACAATAAACAAAGGCCACTCACATCTAGCTCTACATCTACACTTAGAAGTGACCCCGTTAATTCATAACTAAACATCCACATTGAGCCCTACGGCTCCTGATGAGCCTTACGAAAGATATCTTCATTCGTTGTTTTCTTCACGATCTTCTTTTCAAAGATATTAACCCTTTGCGCGACAGCGGGGCACATACGTCCCATTTTTCTTCTGCGGAAAAACTTTTCTCCCACATCACCTGTCAAAATTAGCACAACGCTAAGTGCTGTTATCTCACCTAAGCATGTGTAAGCTCGAAAAAAATTGTTTTACCGCGGTTTCGGAAGGTGGAAGTAGTGCCACAATGTCTCTGAAATTTGTTCCATTTTTAACAGCGAATCTGTTTAGCAAATCGTTCCTTGTGAGTCGGTCGCAGAAAACTATCACCACCTTAACGGGTATGTGCCACTGTGTGGCTACCTGAGAACGAGTACACAGAGAGAGAGAGAGAGAGAGAGAGAGAAACAAACAAACAGGTAGACGGAAAGAAAGATATAAAGAAAGAGAAAGAGAAAAATTCTTGCCGAAAAAAGTTCTTCACGAGGCGGGATTCGAATCCGCGTGCCCTCGATCCGAAGGCCAGCGTCCTAACCACTCGGCTATCCAGGCACGCTAGCAGAGCATAGGATAGCCTTCTATAGTATAGTGTAGCAAGGGGGTGGGAAAGGGGAAGTGAGCATGCGGAGGAGAGATGTGATGGTGAGGAGAAGGGGAGAAAGAGTAAAGCGCAGCACAGAGAGAATGAGAAAGAGAGAAAGAAAGAGAAAGAAATGCAGAAAGAAAAAGGAAGAGACAGAGAGAACATCAACGAAAAAGATAGAAAAAGAGATAGAAAGAAAGAGGAAGCAAGTGTCGCGTCGTCTAGCGACCAGATACCGCACCACATGGCAAAGCCGCGCATGCGCAGTAGATAAGCCACGCCCACCGACGGAGACATTGCGCACAACCTCCGCTCTACAGTGCATAGCCTGGCTGTGTACTCCCGAGGAGGAAGCGGCGCATCTCGAAGCTAGACGTGTCGGTCGACGGGGAGTACGAGTGGCGACGGGCCCGTGCTTCGCGGTGCTAAGCTTTGCGCGACTTAGTGCAAACTGCCCGCAATTTTTTTTTTACGGAAGCTTCTGTATTTTCGTCCCGTTCAGGTAAAAGAGACCTGTCATTCAAAATGCCTGATAGTCTTCTCTTTTTCTGGTTTTCAAGAGAAGCGATTTCAGCTCCCAGTCATCATGTGTTTATGTAGATTTGTGCAGTAACTTGACTGATAAATGCGTCGAAACACAGCCTTTTTCAAAATTTCCACGCTCTTCGGTGAGCCTAATTGGGGATAACGGTGCATGGGAATAATTTTCTTTGTGTCATATACCTCTTGAAAAGTGGGCAGATATTCAGGGACAACATCAGCACTCGACCATTTCGACGGCGGAAGAAGGGACAACGAAACTGACAAATAAAGGTTGGTGTGTGTGGTGAAGCGAACTTTACAGGAACAGACCAAAAGCCGTATATGAAGGCTTGCAAGGCGAATGTGCAGGTGCTGTTCCGCTGCTGGAAATTAGGTGCGCACAACGCTCCTCTGCCCAGCATCACAGGTGCTCCTCGTCGCCGCTTGTTACGGCCGTTTCATCCCAAACACTCGTTGATGTGAACGCATGATGTACCTTCAGGAGTCAGTGGGACATGCGTGTCCCCCTTTTTCCCAGCAATGCACTGGCTTTATTTTGACGAAGTTTGTTTTGTACATTTTTTCGTACTTTATATTTATATACCACAGCCGATTTTTATACCATCGTGTCAAAAACATAAACAAATCTACAAAGCGCTAACCTACCAACGAGATCAGCTTGCTGCTTTAGTTAAGTACATAATTCACAAAAACATTTGCAGCAACCATACTTTGTATTGAGACAATATGTTAATGCTGCGTGAAGCTATTATGCTTGTAGTTTCCGCGGGATACCTTTGCGAAACGTGCTATAACTTTAAAATGATTCTGCTGTGCCAATAGGTGTTCGCGATGCCCAAGCAAGTAATATGACGAAACTTTTGAGCAACTTAACAGACCTTCAGAAATCGAGTCACTCGCTTCTCTAACATAGTGTGCAGCGAATAAGCTGTTATTGGTCGAGCCTTTCATGTCCGGGATCCATGGTAACGCTTGTGGGCATCATAAGTGGGTATGCGCCACAGACGTTGGGCAAATCCCGCTACTCACCACTGGTCCACTAAAAATGAAGGCAGCAGTTAGCCCAACAAACGGTTATGTGCCACAGAAATCAATGCGGCCTATCAGAAAACTATCATCATCATAAACGCGTATGTTCCACAGAAATTGGGTAAATCCCACTACACACAAGTTCCACTAAAAAGGAAGAAGGCAAGAGTTAGCCCATCAAATGGCATGGGCGTCGCCACAGTTACACCACTGTCACGTGATACTTTGTGGTTATAAAAGGTGGTGGCTATACTACCACCTCAAAGCTTAACAAAGAGTGTTTATTAGAGAGCCGTGACACAACATATCGGAGCATCTTAAGACTATCTTGCAAATTTTCACCAGCAAAGCCATATTGTCACCGAGAGTTCTAGCAACAACTCGCTGTGTCATGCCATTCACTCTACTAATGAAATAACATTCAGGATGTGTGGAAACCACATCAACCTCTAGTGGTATCTATGGAAGCGAACCTTGACACTGCCCGGGAATACCTCCGCACAACAAGGTGCTTCCATCACAACTGCTTCCTTATGTTAATGCTGTCCTTATCTCTTCTTTTCGAAAGCAGGTATCTTGGTGGCCAGTTGCCAGCTGTCTCTTTCTCTCCTCTTTGTGGTCGTGTTCATGTATGTACAAACGCAATAGCAATAATAATAGTGAAAGACGGCAGCAATGTCGAGGACTCGACGCCTCAGCAGGGCCGCAGCAGGGCCGCCTGACCAATTCTACGAATGAATAACAGTAACCCCTGAATAAGTGTTTGTGCCTGTATGAACTTTCAATAGCAAACAAACCACTCACTGATAAACGACGCTTTCACCGACTGCCTAGTGCTTATGTCGAAAGATAATATGTCTTTGAAATATTTGGCAGTGCAAAGAAAGATATGGAGGCTGCACTGACTCTCTACGTAAGTAGACCTTATTGCTGTTATCGCTGAACAGCTTTGAGAGATGTCCTTGCTCTTGTCTATCGCAATAAGCACGGCAGCATCGCCCTTTCAGAAGGAATCTTGCCTTCCTCGTAGACAGAGCTTCGTAGGACTACAGCTTAGCTCAAGAATTCCTCAATCAGCGGGTACGTACTTCCTCATTACGAATATTACGAATATCAGACTCCAGCTTTCATTGTGACGTAGCATCGATTAACACTTTGCGTACGCCTTGGTGTGTCACGAAATTACGCAACAGTGTTGGACGCTTGTGTGAGCTCCCAAGCGCGCGACATTGGTAGTGTTTGCAAATCGGCTTGAACAGCAGACGCGAAGAGGAGAGGTGAATCCGTTTGCTGAAGTGAACGTACTTTCGCTGATGCAACTTATAGGGACCTGTATATTTCCTTTGCTTCATTAGTGATTGTCATTGCGTTATAAGCTTGTTCATAGGCGCGCGCAGGGTTCACCTTCAGGGAGGAGGAGGCGAAGGTTCGTCGCAGCGGCCCCCCCTCCCAATTATGTCAATGAATGGCGCTGACATTGCGCCCCCCCCCCCCCCGAGTCGCAGCGGCTCCCTCCCTATTATGTCAACGTATGCGGCTGACTTTGCGCCCCCCCTCTTAGGTGAATAGGGGAGGCGGCCGCCCCCCCCCCGTGCACACGCCTATGAGCTTGTCGATTACCACACCCTGACGACGTCATATACTTGGCTCCACCAAATAAACCCTACGCTGGAACTCCGACCTCCATCCGGACTTCGTCGACGTGAAGCTTCGCTTCTTTGTCGGCTTTGGTTAGGAGTTGCCTTCACGAAGGCATACACAACATTAATTGGAGTGACCGACAGTGCGGCATGCGAGGTCTGCAGTACTGAGGAAGACATCGATCATCTGCTATGCCACTGCCCTCAATTTGCCTCTGAAAGACGAACTCTTTCTGATGCGATGCGACGATTGGACGATCGGCCGCTCTCCGTGCAGATGCTGCTGGAGCACCGTCCCCATCGCTCGGTGGCCCACAAGGCAGTTAAAGCACTTTTGTACTTCTTAAGGACTACGAGCCTTTGTGAACGCCTATGACTGTTGTGCAGTGCCACCGCCACATACGTGTCAGCGCATTTATTGATCATTTCCTTTTTATTTTTCTTCTCGCCCCCCTCTCTCTCTCTCTCTTTGTCTCTCCTATCTTTCCACTCCCCTTCCCTTTCCCCCGGCGTAGGGTAGCCAACCGGACTGCTGTCTGGTTAACCTCCCTGCCTTCTCCCTTTTGTGTTCCTTCCTTCCTTCCTACCATGACGACACAGTTAATATGTCTTTATAGTGCTCAGTCATGAAGACGCAGGTTTAATTCTCTTCTACGGTAAGGTAACTCTGATATACGAAACACTAAGAGGTGAGTGGATTAAAATCGCACCGATGAAAGATGGTGTGAAGGGAAGGAGTAATATACCGGGTGTTTTAGAAAACACTCAAAAATGTCCTAACCTAAAATTTCCGAGATAAGAGCAAGGTTTCTTTAAAACTGAACTGCCAGGTGTGGCACGGATTCATAACGGTTTAAATTACTCTGTTTATATTAAATTATATGTTAAAAATTAAGGCTTTAGTTACACAGTATGTAGCACGAATTGTAATTGACGAGTTGTAGCCAGTAAGATTGCAAATAATATTCACTAGGATGAAAATCTGAAGATGCAAGAACACCCGTGTATTTATATTTCGGTCCCGTTAAAGAGCCCCTGGTGGTCAAAATTAAACCATAGTCCCCAAGTAAGGCGTGCCTCTGAATCATATTATGGTTTCGGCATCTAAAACCCCAGAATCCTTCTAAGCTATAGTCATTTTTGTCTGTTACACAATGTCCTCCAGAGACACAAGCATTAGTCTGAGGTTCAGCAAAGGTTACGAGCGAATTATAATGATATGTGTGCCGCTTTGCCCACACTTCTACCCGCCGCGGTTGTCTAGTGCATAGGCGTGCGCAGGGTTCCCCATCAGGGAGGCGAAGATTCATCGCAGCGCCCCCCCACCCTACTAAGGCAATGTATGGGGCAGATTTTGCGCCCCCCCCATCTTAGGTGACTACAAGTGTCAATGTACGGTGCAGATTTTGCGCCCCCCTCTTAGGTAAAAAGGGGGGGGGGCGCCCCCCCTGCCCCCCCTGTGCGCACGCCTACGGTCTAGTGGTTATGGTACTTCATTGCTTACCCGAAGGTAGCTGGATGGAATCCCGGCCGCGGAGGCCACATTTCGATAGAGGCAAATTGCTAGAGGCTCGTGCGCTTAGATTTAGTTCCACGTTGAAGAACCACAGGTGATCGAAATTTCCGAAGCTCCCCCCCCCCCCCCTATTGCGTCTTTCATAACCATATCGGAGTTCCGCGACGTAAAAGCCCAACAATTAATATTATAATAATTATTATTATTCCCACACTTCTAACACCTAACGAATATTTTTTGAAACCCAGATCATACTCAATGAAAGCCTAACATCCCACTGCGATTTCATCTTTATGGTCATCTTTAAGTGTACTTTAATTGTTCCCCCGAGAGTCCAGATAAGACGTGGCTCAAAGAGCCAGAAATTGCGCCATAGTGATTACAGTCACTTATCTACACGCCATCAAGCCATCTAAAAGTGCCTTTATTTTGTATAACTTCGGCTCGGTGATGTTTATGGTTTTTCGGCCTCACGACGCAGATAGATAGGAACAGAAATTTCATCCCGGCAGATATCGGTGTTTTATTCAGTAAAGTCGTGTACTTATACTACGTTACTATTTATTTTTTGTGCATGCGTGTGTGGCTGCTCTTGGCTTTCGGTGTAAGTGATTGCGACAGTGGAAAGGATTAACTTAAAGATTTGTTTTCGTCTAACTTAGAATACAGCAGTAGGCGTGTGCTATACATGAAAATTTAATAACTGTTGGGGTATAACGTCCTAAAACCCAATATGGTTATGAGAGACGCCGTAGTGAAGGGCTCCGAAAATTTCGACCATCTGGTGTTCTTTAACGTGCACCTAAATCTAAGCACACGGGCCTCTAGCATTTTGCCTCCATCGAAATGCGGCTGCCGCGGCCGGGATTCGATCCCACGACCTTCGGATCAACAGTCAAGCACCATAACCGCTAGATCATATGGTGGACTACATATGAAAACGTACCTTGTGGTTGTTATTTTCATTGTTTCTTGCTGTAACGTAAACACTACGCTATTTTGCCGTACTTTATTCGAGTCAAGAACGTCTGTTTAGCTGCTGTTTGTTTTGATAGGGAAAAAAGTAAGCATAGAGTCTGAATGCACCAGGATTCAGGAAAGAAAAATGCTGTGTCATTCAAAGTGCAACAATAGATTGAAAGGCACATCCGGCTCTTGGATTTTACGTATTTTCAGAAAGACATGTCGGCCAGGCGCTTTCCTGCCTACCAAGTTATTGACGGCCTGAAATACTCAAAGACGTACTTGCCCGAGAACGTGCGCGCCATCCGCAGCTACATGCCGGAAGACGATGACCTTGTACTGGTGTCCTACCTCAAGTGCGGCAACAACTGGCTGGAACAAATCATCGAACTGATTCTTCACAGGTAGGTACATTTAAATGTTTGCACCTAAATGTGAAACAGCGGATGAAAAACGTACCAGCATTGGGCAGTTAACGTTCGAAACCTTTTATCTACTTTACGCTAAGTCAAGCTTGCCTCAATCACTAAATTTCAAATGAAAAACAATTCTAGCACAACCGACCTCACGAATATTATCGGTCTCAATGAATCCACAAAATACTCACAGGATCGCTTATGCATTCGCCTAAGACGACTCGAAGTCGAAAGCCATCTTCTTTTTCTGCTCAGCTGATGTATTGATCCTGCCGGCCGCCACCCTCAAAAATGTTTCTGCACCTAACATGGTTTTGCATTGCCTTCAGGGTCGGAGGCATCTCACCTTATTTTGCTCTGTCTCCGTGATCGGCCCACCTTTGACCAAGCAACGACGCAATGTGATGCCATCCTGTGACGTTACGTCACGTGACCGCATGATGACGTCATAAGGACGCCAATATTTCCGCGTTCTGTGACGTCATCACGTGATTTTTTTGGGGGGCATCCCTCGTGTTGTCCCCGACGCCGCGGGACGCCGACGACAACGCCGACGGTCAATTTTCACGTTTGATTACGCATCTAAGGCTCTCGCCTTAATGATGAAGCTACATGCTGTATGGCAAAATTCATTGCTTCGGTGCATCGAGGCATACGTTCCTTGCCTGTCAAGACATCGCCTAACCATAGCGTATGATGCCTAAATCTGTTCTAACAGCCCGTGCCATTTGTCGATGTACATTTAACCATGCCCTGCACGAACACTAGCTAGTTCATTTAGATTATATTCAAGCGAGTTATCAAGTCATAGACGCTCTAACAATCGACAAAATCGAAAGTAATGGTTCTCGCACGAAACAGCCCTGACCCTGAAATAGCGGTGACGCGGGTGCGGAAGGGGAGTGTGACAACGGACTGTAGCAGCGTAGCTTATAACTTGCGGCTGCGGCTGCGCTGGCTAAGGAACACCCAGTGACTGCTGGATTGCCTGGCGTAAAAAGTCAACAAATGACGCCACTTGAGGCTGCGAAAAAGATGACAACTTTCGCAGCTGCTCTCGCATGATGGCCAGCATGGTTTCGCGCAGGTCATCGGCGCATAGTGTTCGAACAGCTACGCTGTCTGGAATCGAGCGACGATTGTATCACCGGGTGCGCATTCTCAGCGTCTTCTCTATTATCATTCCGCAGAGCTTTATTAAGATATGCTTTTTCGTACGCAAAGCCACAAATTTCAAACAATCAGTTTCTTCTCAAGCCCGTCTTATATTATATTACGCTTACTTAAACATAGGTAGCAGGCAAAACGCCTCAGGCATACTTTTCAAGCAACCTATCTGGGACATGTGCCAATACTGCTGAACCCATGTTAGCGGCCATTGATCGCAGCGCTGTTTGGGCAGACACATTCATAATTGGTACGCTACGTTGCACTGCACACTTATGGTGTTTTACGTCCCAAAACCACGATATGATTATGAGGGACGCCGCAGTGGAGGGCTCCGGAAATTTTGACCTCCCGAGGCTCTTTAACGTGCAGCTAAATCTAAGTACACGAGCCTCAAGCATTTCGTCTCCATCGAAATGCGGCCGCCACGACCACAATGCACATTTGCACTCATGCTTTCTCTCTCTCTCTTTCATCCTTTATTCTCATCCACACGTGTAGCGTAGCCAAATGGACAAAGTATAGTTAACCTTGATACCTTTACCGTGTTCCCTACCCATCTCTCCTCCCTGTCCAAACAACTAACGTTAGCACCACTGTCGAACTCGGACATGCATTCCGATAGACTGGATAGTGCAGCTAATGCATGACGGTAGCAAGCAATGATGGCACCATTTTGCAGTTTGATGAAACAGTACACTTATAGCGTTAATTCAATGATCTCATACAAGTTAAACGTGATTTGGGGACACGTACTCCGCGAAATTTAGCGTATCGTTGGTTAAGTGCGAAAGAGTAACTGTCATGCCCGATTTAAGGTTGCAGTGTATTACAAAATTGCTTCGATATCATAAAATTGCGTAGGCAAGTTTTACGCTATTAATTTTTCCCATCCTTCGTTCCACCTACGATAACATGACGTCTGAACATTTGGACATGGTTGCGATTTAGAAGTGAAAGATTCGCTACGTATTCTTCTATCCACGAGCAATAACCAGCGTCTAATTTTTTTTCTCTATCTGCTATTGCACGTAGGGGAGAAAGCGCGGAAAACTACGCCGAATTTCACCGATGGTGCCCATACCCGGAGCTGACGGGCATGCGCTACTTGAATGAGATGCAGCCACCACGCTTCTTTAAAACGCACTTCCAGTACCAACAGCAGCTCATGAACCCAAAGGCCAAGTTCGTCTACCTGACACGCAATCCGCTGGATGTCTGCGTATCGTTCTACCACTACGTGCGGAACGGTTCAGTATACGGATTCGAGGACGGCACCTTTGACGACTTCGTCCACGCTTTCGTCGCCGCAGAAGTGGAGCGTGGAGACTACTGCGACCACCTTCTGTCCTGGTACGCGCATCGGCACGAAGAAAACGTCTTCTTTCTCACGTTCGAACAGCTGAAGAACGACTTCAGAAACACCGTCTTGTCCCTGGCGGGCTTCATGGGAGAGAAGTACAGACGCATGCTGGTGGAAGACGAGGACGTGTACCGGAATGTTGTTGAGAAGAGCAGCGTGCCGTACATGTCCAAGGTGTGCTACGTCGATCAGTCTATCATAGAAAAGCTGACAGAGAAGGATCAACCTTTCATAGATGCGGCTCATCGCTTCACGTTGTCCTCTCCTGGCATGCTGAAAGGAACGACCGTCGTACGAAAGGGCGCAGTGGGAGACTGGAAGTCGCACTTCACGCAGCGACACCTAGACTTGGTACGCGAGTGGATTGCGAAGAGAAACGCCGCCCCTGTGATTCGTGATCTTTGGGCAGACATGGACCTCGGGGGCATTGTCTGAAAGCCGAGAGTATATGAAATTGTGCTAATGAAAAAAGAATGCGCTCCACATTAACGTTTATTGCTAAGGGAATAAAACATATTTGAGCTAACGCGTACATGATCAAAGTGCGTGGACCGTGTAAAGAAGTTTGGATTGAAATACACATCAATTTGCGGTTGATGTGCCACTGTGGCTGACAGGCGGCGCCGCTTGTCGTCAAGGGGCCAACCGCGTCAACTTCCCGGATCACTGCAGTTACATGTGTCGCGCTTTTTGAAAGTGCGTAACTGTGGAAAATTTCTGCATTCACAGTGATAATTGTATTTTATTCCCCTGTCTGACTGGCTTTATGGTGCCCCTTGTGTTGAGCGCTCATTGTTGTGCTTTCGTCACAAACACACTCTTCAAATCTATATTAGTATAATGAAGGAAAGAGAAGTAGGCTATATTGAACACTGTAGCATGGCTATCAGCGCTTCTGTTTTTTTACACACAGTTGCATGATCCTCTGACGAATTTGATTTTGTTGTATGAGGTAATGTACAATTCTAGCGATCCTCCCAACGAAAATTACAAACGCGTACAGCAAAAAATATGTGAAGAATGCTCTATATACAAGAAACTCGGGAATCAATACGTTCATACAAAATCCCGCTACCACGGCAGCGCAGAAGTATACTTTAAAAACACCGGTTTTACGGCACACATATAATACACTTATACATACAAAAAGTATTATGTCTTACGGGCAAATCTATATCGCAATAAAAAATATGTCCACTGGAAGCATCGCGGAGCCGTTATCGCGGCGAGACATCTCGCACGGAACGCCACGTGTTGTGTAGCGCAACATGTCGAGCAAAACTGTCAATTCTTTGTTAGCCGAGCTGATAACTCGCCCCTTCGAGATAACGCTGGCACGTAGCACTCTACTTCCTTCGTACTGAGGTGAAACAATAATATCAAGGCGGTCATTGTTTTTTTTTCTCATTCCTTTTTACTTATCACCGCGTCACTGCATACGTCAGGGCGGTAATTTTGAATTCGTGGTGGCACTTTCCCCGTGGTAGTTTTGAATTCACCACGTGGAAACCACGTGGTGAATAGGACACGTGGTTTCGTTAAAGCGAACTGTTCCAGCCAAGCCATATATTGTCGCCGCGAGTTATTGTTACACGAAGTTGTGTCATTCCATTTGTTCTACCTATGAAAGAACATTTAGGATGTGTTGAAACATCAACCCGTACATGTGCCTACTGAGGCGAACCTTGGCACTCCCCAGGCATAGCCGGGCATCTATCACAATGTCATCTATCAAGATGCCCGGGCATCTATCACAACTGCTTCTACCTTTCAAGGCTACTCCTGTCTCTTCCATTCCAAAACTGGAATCATGGTGACCAGTTGCCAGCAATCTCTTTAATATCTCTCATCTTGGTCGTCGTGTTCATGCATGTGCGACCGTAATAGTAGTATCAGCAATAATAATATTAACCCTAAAAAAATACTTGCGCCTGCATCTGCTTTGACTACAGAACAAACAAGTGGTAAATGACGCTTTCCCCGACTTCCTAGCGTTATTGGCAAAAGACGATTTTTCTCTAGAATATTTGCGAGAAATCCGCCTGACCTTGTCTATCGCAATAAGTACGGGAGCATCGCCATTTCAGAAAGCACCTTCTCGTCTTCGTAGGAAGGGCTTCGTAGGACGACGGCTTACTTCAGGAGCTCTTCACTCAGCGGGTACGTATTTCTTATTACGAACAACAAACTCCGACTCTCCATGACACGTTGCATTAATGAACAATTTCCATTGACCTTAGTGTATCCTGCTCATTTCCACAAATAGTAAATGATGCAGTGGTGTTGGAAGATTGTGTGTGCTTCTAAATGCTTAACATTGCACGTGTTAGCAAACAAACTTAAAGGTACCGACAACCAATTTTTATGGTACCTGTTTTTCTTAGTGCGACGGAAAGGTTACCGGAAATGGTAACGCGGAGAGTGCCGTTCAACATTTATGATCAGAATTTTTCGATATGCGGCGACTGTGAAGCCGTACACAAAACACTTGCTGCAAACAGTCGGCTGTGAGCATGGCAGCGGTTCGTGTTCCTGCGCTGCGGTTGCTGCGCATGCGCCGCAGCTCGACATGTTCGCGAATGCAGCGCCGCTTCTCAGTGACAACTCCGTTTATCTACGTAAGCAGCACAGAATAGAGTGTTAATGGATAATAATATGCATGCTCTAATTTTGAGCCCTCCTTCTGGAGCGCATGAAAGCATCAGACTACGCACAGCAAAGTGAACGGCTCTATAATTCAGCTTAAATGCTCTTACGCTAGGCCGCGCGACGTACCGGGTTTTTGTGATATTTAAACGCGATTTGGAAATATAATTCCTAGTCAGATCACGAAAAGGATGCCTGAATCTGTCTCTATAAGTCACAGCCTTTTCATTTCCACCTAAATCTAATCCCATGTTCTGGCCAGTTGTCGTCCCTTTAAACTTCGGATGCAAATAGGGGAGCTGGATTCACGCTCTAACGAAGTAAATGTACTTTCACATGCACGAACTCGGATATTTCTTTTACTTGATTAGTGATTCTCTTTGCATTACAAGCTTCTTAGTCACTTACCACGATGACATAATATCTGTGTTTTTATAATACTCAGTCATGAGGGCGTAGGTTCGATTCTCTTCCACGGTAGGGTGACTGTGATGTACCAAACCCTAAGCGCACATGCATGAACGCCTGCACATGACAAAGAGATAGAGAGCTAGAGAGAAAAAGAATTATATTTCATGTATGTATAGAGACAGATAACTTCATTGGGTTCAGCGGTATGGGCACCAGGTCCCCGCCTAAACGGCGGCTAGTAGCCCTGGTCCGCCGGCGTAAGGGCTTTATATGTAGCCTGCTACTAGGAATTAGGTAAGAGGCGAGTGGAGTAAAATCACAGCGATGAATGATGGCCTGAAGGGACGTCTAGAACGGTCGAGCAGCCGGCTGCAGCGGACTGCGCCAGCATTGCTTAGCTGCATCCGCTGGGAGCGAGAGAAGTTGGAACCCGCCACGATGGTCTAGTGGCTATGGAGATAAGTTGGATACTATTACCAGGAACGCGCGTACGGCGCTTCCACTCGAGGTGTTGTTATCGCTGTGCCAGTCTGTATACTGCCTCACGTGCGATCGCGACTTAGCCTCGGGCTATTCTTGTGTGTGCTGAGCATGCCATTTGTATAGTATATCTGCACTGGTTAGCGATAATCATTGAAATGCAGTTGCGTGCAGCAAAGGCCTTCGCTAAACAATGCATGCGATAAACGTTGTCTTTGTTTTGCAGCACCAGCGCACTGTACACGCAGTGCGTAAGAAGGCAAAAAAAAAAAGATGTCGCTTTCGCCATCACCCCGAAGAAGATCCACAGATTGACACAGCGATAACAGTTGGCACTCGTATACAACTTATCTCGAATCCAGCGGCTTCCGCTAGGCGACGCTGGCGCAATCTGCAGCCGGATATGCTCGACCGCTCCAGACAAGTGTGACTCAGAGTGTACTTAGATGTAGGTTCTATTAATTTGCCTCGGTGGTCAAAATTATAAGTTAGAGTACCCCATTACGGCATGCCTGCGAATCATTTCATGGTTTTGGCATGCCGACCAGAGTCCCTTACAAAATGTGCTCATTACAAAATGTTCATTGCAAAATGTGCTCCAGAAAGGCAGGCAGACCATGAAACTAAGACGGGATAAAGGTTACCTGAAAATAAATATGCTACAAACGCGCCTCTTTCCCCTCCCTTCTGACAAATTACGAATATTTTTTTGGACCCAGATAACAAGCATGGAATGCCAAATATCAAACTGTCATTTAATTTTTATGGTCAACTTGACTGCGTTGTGTTCCGCTGACCATCAGATAAGAAATTGCAGTAACAGGTACGAATTACACAGCTGTGATTACAGTCACTTATCTAGGCGCCATCAATCCATCCAGACGTGTCCTATATTGCGTAAACTCGGCTATCGACGAAGATAGGCCCAACTGCGGGGATAGAAATTTCATCACGGCAGATATCAGTATTTTATCCAGCCCAGTCGCTCCCTTACAGTATCGTATGATTTTTTTTTCTGCGGCAGTATTGTGTTATCGCTGCGAGTGATTACCACTATAGAAGAGATTCACGTAAGCTTCACGTGAAATTAACGTGAGATTAATATAAGCGCAAAGCTATGTTTTTTTTTTTTATTCATGCTGGCAATACCTATTTAACTGCTGTGTAAATTCGGACGTCCCTGGGTCTAAAAAAAGAGCTGCGCCATGAAAAGTGCAACAAGGGAGTGATAGGCGCATCACCTTTTGCATTTTCCGTATTTTCAGAATGGAATGGCTCCCAAACGCGCTCCTGTCTACCAAGTAATCGACGGCCTGAAGTACTCGAACACGTACTTGCCCGAGTACGTGCGGGCCATCCGCAGCTACATGCCACTGGATGATGACCTTGTACTGGTGTCCTACCTCAAGTGCGGCAACAACTGGCTGGAACAAATCATCCAACTGATTCTCCACAGGTACCTCTAAATGTTTCTACCCGAATAAGAAACAGCTGATGGCATACATGCTAATTACGTGTTATAGGTTAGAAAACTGTGTCTAAAACATACAATGTCTAAAGTGTCTCAACAGCTAAGTTTCAGAGGTGAAAAAAATAACTCTAACGAAACCAATCCATCACCCAGCGGGATTCAACGGAACTAATTTGCAATATTCATAGTCGATGCTCCTCAAGTTATCGATCGATTCACCCTCGCTCTGCCAATCGCACTGCCTAGCATCCTGGTTAGCTCAATTAGTATAGCGACCACTCTGGGAAGGCGTTTTTCCCAAGTTCGATCCCCCGACGAGGATGGTTTCTTTAGTGAGCTAATTAAGCTTGCTGAGAATTTTGTACAGGTTTTCGTGTGGCTTGGTACTGCAAACTTGTTGTTGCCAACTTGCCCTATCTTTGCCTTTCCGACATCTTGCGGAATTCCGCAGAATCAATTTGCAACAGCCAATCTCACGATGAATATCGACTGTAATGCAATCGAAATTGAAACAATGAATCTAGAAACATTATTCTTTCGACATTTCTTTAGCAAAATATCACAATTTGATGTTGCTTTATAATCTGTCGATTGGTGTTGCCTTATATCTTTAATGAGTACTAACAGACAATAATGCCAAGGAAAGTTTAGGGGATGTTATTAGTAGTAAATGTAAGGCAAATGTGAAGAAAGAGGACGGCGGCCATCCCCCCGTCTACTATAAAGTGGACGGGGGGATGGCCGCCGCGGTAGCTCAGTTGGTAGAGCATAGGACGCGTTATTCGATGGTCGCAGGTTCGGTCCCTGCCCCTGGCAAGTTATCTTTTCGTCCACTTTTCTTTTTTCACATTTACCTTAAATTTACTACTAATAACATCCCCTATACTTTCCTTGGTATTATTGTCTGTTAGCGCTCATTAATATTGCGTATAACAAAGAAAAACGAGCCCTCGAAAATTAACACTAATTTCCTTATATCTTTAACCACGTCTGAACTTATAGTGCCATCTAATCTTATGTTTCGCGCGACGACAGCCAAGTGGCTATAGAGTTGTGCCTTACAGATGGAGGTCGCTTGTACGAACGTGGCTGCGGCGAGCGCGCTTCGGTAGAGGCTACATGCAGAATAACGCTCGTGTGTTAAGACTCGTAATTAGTGCAGGTTAAAGACCCCCGATGGTCAAAGCATTTCGTATCTCTTAATTTCGGAGTGCTTCATTAAGGTGCGGTTTCCGGCCTGCAAAACCAAGAACTAATACAATTCCTCCATCAAGCTCATCTGATTCTCATTTAAACTTTACAGTCACTACGCTAAACCATGTAGGCGTATTTTTCAAGCAACCTATCTCGGGTCCTTGCCAATACTGCTTAACTTGTGCTAGCAGCCATCTATCGCAGACCTGTTTGGAAAAAAGAATTATAACTATCTGCAGTTAGGCTGCTGCTGGGGTCATGCTTTGCGATAGTATTAAATGCGAAGCATTTCTTAGCGAACTTCTGCGACTTGAGCGTATCTATCTATCTATCTATCTATCTATCTATCTATCTATCTATCTATCTATCTATCTATCTATCTATCTATCTATCTATCTATCTATCTATCTATCTATCTATCTATCTATCTATCTATCTATCTATCTATCTATCTAGCCGCCTACGACTTTGTGCTCTCCTGGCCGTTTCGTTAACCGGATGTATACCAAAATTGGTGTGTCATAACATGGCCTTATTACGAACATAAATGACAGGTCATATCATGAAAATCATGACACGCATGTCATGAACAGCATGATTTACATTCCACAACCTTAGGCTCTTGCGGCCGTTCCGTTAATTTCATATACACCAAAATTGGTACGGCGTGACAAGAATTCATGACGAACATAATGACTGGTCCTAACATGCAAATCATGACCCGTATGTCATGTGCAGCATGATTTACATCACATGGTCTCTGGGCGCTCGCGGCCGTTTAAATGAAGGGATATATACGAAAACTGGTATGACGAGACATTTCTGTATGACGAACATAACTGACACGTGGTAACATGAAAATAATGACATGCATGTCATGTATGACATGATTTACATGCCACGCTCATGGCGCACTCGCGGTCGTTTCGCTAGATTGATATACACCAAAATTGGTATTGTGCTATTTGACTGTATGAAGAAAATGAATAACAGGTCGTAGCATGAAAACCATGACATCCATGACATGTATGTCATGATTTACATGCCACGCTCATGGTGCATTTGCGGCCGTTTCGCTGGCATGATATACACCAAAATTGGTATTGCGCGACACTACCGTATGACGAACGTAAGTGAGAGGTGGTAAAATGAAAATCATGACGTGCAAGTCATGTACAACCTGATTTACATGCCACGCTCATGGTGCGCTAGCGGCCGTTTCAATAGATTGATATACACCAAAATTGGTATTGTGCGAAGGGACTGTACGAAGAACATGAATAACATTTGGTAAGATGAAAACCATGACATGCATGTCATGTGTGTCATGATTTACATGCCACGCTCATGATGCATTCGCGGCCGCTTCGCTAGCTTGATGTACACCAAAATTGGTATTGCGCGCAGCGACTGTGTGACAAACGTAAACGAGACGTGGTAACATGAAAATCATGACATGCATGACATGTACGACATGATTTACATGTCTTGCTCATGGCGCACTCGTGGCCGTTTCGCTTGCTTGATATCCACCAAAATTGGTATTGCGCCCAGCGACTGTGTGACGAACGTAAATGAGGCGTGGTAACATGAAAATCATGACATGCATGACATGTACGACATGATTTACATGTCAAGCTCATGGCGCACTCGTGGCCGTTTCGCTTGCTTGATATCCACCAAAATTGGTATTGCGCGCAGCGACTGTGTGACGAACGTAAATGAGACGTGGTAACATGAAAATCATGACATGCATGACATGTACGACATGATTTACATGTCATGCTCATGGCGCACTCGTGGCCGTTTCGCTTGCTTGATATCCACCAAAATTGGTATTGTGCTATGTGACTGTATGAAGAACATGAATAACAGGTGCTGGCATGAAAACCATGACATGCATGACATGTACGACATGATTTACATGTCATGCTCATGGCGCACTCGTGGACGTTTCGCTTGCTTCATATCCACCAAAATTGGTATTGTGCTATGTGACCGTATGAAGAACATGAATAACATGTGCTGACATGAAAACCATGACATGCATGACATGTACGACATGATTTACATGTCATGGTCATGGCGCATTCATGGCCGCTTCGCTTGCATGGTATACACCAAAATTGGTATTGCGGGACGCGACTGCATGACGAACGTAAATGAGAGGTGGTAACATGGAAACATGACATGCAGGTCATGTACGACATGATTTGCAAGCCACACTCATGATACATTCGCGGCCGTTTTCCTAGCTTGATATATACCGAAATTGGTATTGCGCGACGCGACTGTATGAAGAACATGAATAGCAGGTGGTAACATGAAAACCGTGACATGGTGTCATGTATGTCATGATTTACATGCCGCGCTCATGGTGCATACGCGGCCGTTTCGCTAGCTTGATATACACCAAAATTGGTATTGCGCGAAGCCACTGTATGACGAACGTAAATGAAAGGTGTCAACATGAAAATCATGACCTGCATGTCATGTATGGCATGATTTGCATGCTATACTCGTGGTGCACTCGCGGCCATTTCGCTCGTTTGATATACACCAAAATTGATATTATGCGATGTGACCGTATGACGAACATAAATGAGAGGTCTTATTATGCGAATCATGTTATGCATGTCATGTACGGTATGATTTACATGCCACTGTCATGGTGTGCTTCCGGCCGTTTTGTTAACTGGATATATACCAAAATTGGTATGGCACGACACGAGTGCGTGATGAACATAAGCGACAGGTCATGCATTGTATATACCAGAATATGTGTTTCATTCGCATGGTGTATACTAGATTGTGCATGCATGCGTGCATGGCAAACATGCGATATATGGTGGACTAGATGCCATGGCATGAAGGATTTCATTTGGCTCAAAGACAAACAAGGCGATGTATGCAGCTCTTTGCTGGCTGCTTCGCATTACATCGATTCCCACAGTGCGTGGGATCTGCCGAATTTTTTCACCCCACAATCCCCTCTCCACGTGTAGCGTAGCCAACAGGACAATTTCAAACTGAATTCTCCGCATGTCCTGCACTACCTACAGTTCTCTCTAAATAACTGTCTAAACAACTCATGTCTAACACCCTCTCGCTCCGACACGTATTCTGAGAGGATTGGATGGTGCAGTTTATGGATGACGGCAGCACTGATGACCTCATTTTGCAGTTCTATCCAATAGTCCTGATTATGGCGTTAGGAGGGTGAGCTTGGGCAAGCTAAATGAGACTTATAATAATAATAGTAATATCTAGGCTTTAACGTCCCAAAACCACGATATGATTATGAGAGACGCCGTAGTGGAGGGCTCCGGAAATTTCGACCACCTGGGGTTCTTTAATGTGCACCTAAATCTAAGTACACGGGCCTCAAACATTTTCGCCTCTATCGAAAATGCAGCCGCCGCGGCTGGGATTGGATCCCGCGAACTTCGGGTTAGCAGTCGAGCGCCATAACCACTAGACCACCGTGGCGGGGCGAAAACGAGACTTATGGACAAGCAGTCAGCTAAATATTACGTATCATATGTTAAGTGCAAAGTAGTAGCCATCATACCTGTTAAAAGGTTTCTAAGTATAATGGTCTTTGATGTGGTATAAATAGCGTAAAGGGAGCCATATGGTTTATTTATTCCCACCATATGCTCCACTCACCATAGCATGCAGTCTGAACGTTTGTCAGGTATGGCTCCAATTGAAAACTGAGGTTTCATTCAGTATTCTTCTGTCCTCGAGCTGTCTACAATTTCGCGTTGTTCTTTCTCCATCTACTTTTGTACCTAGGGGAGAAACTGCCGAAAACTATGCCGAATTCCATCGATGGTGTCCGTACCCGGAGATGACGGGCATGGGGTACTTGAACGAGATGAAGCCGCCACGCTTCTTTAAAACGCACTTCCAGTATCAACAGCAGCTCAATAACCCGAAGGCCAAGTTCATCTACCTGACCCGCAATCCGCTGGATGTGTGCGTCTCATTCTACGACTACGTGCGGAAAGCTTCAGTATACCACTTCGCCGACGGCACCTTCGACGACTTCGTCCATGCTTTCGTCGCCGCAGAAGTGGAGCGCGGGGACTACTGCGACCACCTTCTGTCCTGGTACGCGCATCGGCACGAAGAAAACATCTTTCTCACGTTCGAACAGCTGAAGAACGACTTCAGAAACACCGTCTTGTCCCTGGCGGGCTTCATGGGAGAGAAGTACAGGCGAGTGCTGGTGGAAGACGAGGACGTGTACCGGAATGTTGTTCAGAAGAGCAGCGTGCCGTACATGTCCAAAATGTGCTACGTTGATCAGTCGGTCATAGACAAGTTGACGGAGAAGGATCAGCCTTACATAGAAGCGGTTCATCGCTACATGTTGGCCACTCCCGGGAAGATAAAGGGCTCGAACATCGTACGAAAAGGCGCAGTAGGAGACTGGAAGTCGCACTTCACGCAGGAACACTTAGAACTGATGCGCGAGTGGATTGCGAAACGAAACGCCGGCGCTGTGATCCGAGATCTTTGGGCTGACATGGACCTCGGTGGAATTGTCTGAAAGCCTAGATTGTATGAAAATGTGCTAAGAATTTTTGAATAAACTTTATTTGTCCAAGGGTAATTTTTGCTGGTGCACAAGGCTAAGCTGCCAGGGGTTCATCGCTCGAGGAACATTTTCAGAGGTCCCAGGTGATGGCCCTTGCCAACGCCCTGGCTCGCTGGACAGCTCACTCCAGGTCTGCAGTCCACGTTTACGTTTATTGCTCAGCAATTAAAACTTAATTGAACTAGCGCGTGCCTCTTCTATGACTGTGGGCCGTATAACGATGTCTCGACTCAAATGCATGTCAATTTGTGATTGATGTTTATGGCACTCTCATGTCCTCCTGTAAGTTTAGAAGTTCTAATTTTATTAACAAGTCTTCTAGTCATGCCATACAGATTAAATACGTGCTTTTTCAAGGTGCTAGAGCGCGTGTGCGCTGCTGTTCACTCTGCTCTGACACGCACGTGAACGAACACTTATTGCGTCAGAAGGTTTGGCGTGTTAACGTTAACGAGACGAATCTGTTCAGAGGGCTCCCTGTGCGATAAAATGCATCGCGAGGAAATAGCCATTTAAACAAACGGTGCACAGAGAAATGTGTTCTATTTAATTCGTTAAGTACAAACATAGCACGCCTTTCACCTCTGCAATTCATGAAAGTATAATTTCGGCTGGCAGTTTCTTATTGCTATGGTAACACCGAGTGCCACTACCATATGGCGATTCGCTTGCGATTTAACATGAACTTCTGGCAAACCACGTTTAAGCAAACACGAGTGTCTACACATGATATCATGCACAATGTCGTGCCGATCTAGTTTAACTATTTCTGGACAAAGAAACAGTTAGGCGGAATACTGCCCGAAATGCCTCTGGGACAGCATTTTTCTTCTTATGTTAGAACGACAGCTCTGCTCCTCCCGGTAAAAACCCAGAAACTATATTGTGCATGCTTTTGACCTCGAACCTCAGCCAACGTCAATTTCAACCTCTTCCTTCTCGCACGTGCGTCTTCCTAGAAACGGGCATACGAGGTTTGTTCTCTACAGCGCAACCCTCTCCTTCGGTCACGAGAGCCGCGTGCAGGCGGGCTTCCGCGCCTCGAGACCTCAACTCCTGTCACGTGACACCCGCTCCGGCAATACAAAAAGGATTCGAGGAATGCGGACCGTGCGCCTCTGCATTACACGCGGGGGCGCCGACGCGCGGGACAGCCGTAGCATACTTTCCGTGGTAGTTGGTGCTATCGCTCGACAAGCTTGGTATTAACCGCGTTCACCTACAGCATTTCTTGCAAGGTCAACTTGCAGACTTCACAAACGTGGAAGCTGGGAGAACATCGATAAGTGAAGTCGGTCCGTGAATGTATGCATATACGAATACGCCGCGTTGCTAGCACGTTACTAGCTAGCCTGCTACCTGTTAGTGCGTCAAGTTCAACTTACTCGATCATGCAAACTCGACCATGCAACGCGAAAACCAGCGCGAGTAATTTCCGTAGGCTTCTTTTGTTCTACCCTTACAAGATCTGATAAACAGTGCCACGCTCGTGTATCACGAATACTTCATATAATGATGCACGAAGAACTCAACCAAACACTCACTCCATCATTCAGCGATCCTTTAACAAAAACGACGTTTGCTCTTAAGCATGAATGATGAAAGCAGAGAAAAAATAAAACACAGTTTCGCCTCGCGGGCGAAGAAATGAATGCGATAGCAAGAACTTGGAATGTCACTGGAAGAACGGCAAGCAGCTATAAACTTGCTGCGCGCTGCTCAAGCACAAATGACGCGAGAAAAGAAAACACACAAGGCGAGTGCGAACTAACAACTGTCACAGCTCGACACTTGCAGCGCGCTGTTCAAACACAAATAAGGACGCACGAAAAGAACGCACAGGTATACATGGGACGAGCGCGAACTGTCACAGTTGTTACTTAAACCCTGCTTTCGCTCTCCTAGCTAGCAGATCACTCCTTTCGCAAACGCGGCCGCTGCAGCGAGCAAAGTGACCTTCGTGTGGTCTATAGCTTCAACGAAATCTTTGTGGTGAAAGCACAAGACGTACAAAACTCCCCCTCAAGAGATAATCGGGTGAGCACGGTCGAGCACGCCGCGTATGTCGAAGTACAAGTCGAAGGCACACATCCCAACTCCGGCGAAACACTAGACAGTTTTAGAACAGGGGACCCAAGAAATTTGCGAGCCGCCAGGGGACATGCGCAGAATGCAAGCCACTCTCGTACTCTTGCGCTTGCGTTGTCCCAAGACCCTGCAGCGCCTTCCTTTGGGCAGCACACAAAACCGCAGAGCGCACGACCACAATAGAAGAAAATAAAGACGGCGCTTGGCAGTGGCACGTGTAGCCGCGGCTCGCGTTCCCTGCGGGCGTCGATTCTGGTCACTAAGACAAAACTTCATTTGGCTCTAGTTGGTACATATTCCCGAGGCCAAAATTACAGCGCAAACGCACTTCTTTCTCCTTGTTACTCCTTGCCTACTTCTTTGACCCTGCACCCAAGTGAATATGATTTCATGTCTTCGCGTATCTAATACACTATCATCCTTGTTACACATTTCAGTTTAGAGCTAGTGTTGTGTGCACATGCGGTAAGGTTGCCTTGGGATTATATATGCAATGGCGTATGAAAGAATGAAGCAGTTGTTAGTCAGCGCTTGTGTCGTACGTTTCTTTTCTTCGTGGGTATCTTGTGCGTTGCGCTGTAATTTTAGCCTCAGGATTCTGGTCACGGTGTAACATATATACTGTTATTATGGTTCAGCCGTCTCGTTTCTTCCTTCCTGTGGCATAAGTCTACAAGAGCCAAAGCATTCCCACTATCTCGCGGCACCGCGAGCCACGGGACGCTTTTCTCTTTCCCTGGCCGACTGGCCACGAGTGGCATGGCGCTACAACCCCAATATGGAAAACTAGCGTGGGTCGCCAGCGAAACGACGAAAACGCAGCGCGGGCAACGATGCAGCATGGCCCGCGTCTCGCGTAATTTTAATATCGCCACGTGCGGAGTCCCGTGCGTTTCACCCAACGCCGCGTGCGTTTGTATTCAGCCGTTAGTATCGTGGAGAACGAATGACGCATGGCGTGATTGTCTAAGGCAGCGAGCAGCGGAACGGCGGATCGCAGGTTCGAAACCCTGGTCGAGCGCTTCGGAATTTTTTCTTACCGAATTTTTATATGTGGCTTTTATTTATATATACGCACATATACATATCAGGTACATGACGGCGACAGCGAAAACCCGCCGAGAGTGTCGATATAATTCCTGCCGCAATAAAAGTGAGTCCCTTTAGGTAATCCAAAGGGGAGTAAAAGTGAAGGTCTACGCCTTCACGAACGAAATAAGGGGTATAATTCCAGGAGCTCGTTCCTACGCTACGAATAACCTAATGAAACCAAGGAAAGAAGTGGAAATCTTAAAGGATCGTTTTTCTTTGTTATACACAATATTAATGAGCACTAACAGACAATAATGCCAAGGGAAGTATAGGGGATGTAAGGTAAATGTGAAGAAAGAAAAGTGGACGAAAAGATGACTTGCCGTGGGCAGGGACCAAACCTGCGACCTTCGAACAACGCGTCCGATGCTCTACCAACTGAGCTACCGCGGCGGCCATCCCCCCGTCCACTTTATGGAGTATATATGTGAGAGTTTTCGTCCACTTTTCTTTCTTCACATTTACCTTACATTTACTATTAATAACATCCCCTATACTTCCCTTGGCATTGTTGTCGGTTAGTGCTCATTAAACTAATGAAACCAAGAGGCAACAGCTTTTAACAGACGAAAGAGCACCTTGTCTTCGGTGGTACCCGAACTCGCAACCATTAGGCGACACACTTAATTACGCTGACGTTCCCAGTCCACTGAAATATCTCAACCTCACCTCCTAAAGCTTTCTGCATCTCCCCCACTGTCGCGGAAGCTTCGGGATTGACCCAAGCGACGATTTCATGTTATCTCGTCATCACATGACGTCATGAAGACGTCGGGTGACATCTTAGCATAATGTGATATGTCAGAGGCCATGTAATTATTTAGTATCTTTCGGGTCCACGTCGCCACCGGACGACGACGCCGGTCGCCGACGCTAGGCACTGGAATATTAGAGAATCTGGCACAAAATGACTATGTGCACTTCGAAGGTGCAAGGCATCGAGCTTCATCAAACAGCGTACGGGACGTATATTTCTTTTCTACTTCTTATAGTTTGCAAAGAACACTTTGCGCGGCGACATCGGCAGCGCATCGCTGGACTCGCTGCGCGACCGAGGCTCGCGGGTCGTGGCCGAGTAGCGAGAGCTGCTACGGCTGCGCAGCCTCGCCAGGGGCGACCGCCTGTCTTCATCGTCGTCGTCATCGTCAGCCGGTGCGTAGCGCTTCGACTTTCCAGGGCGGGTCCCCGACCCAGGAAAGGAGCGGAACGATGAAGTCTCGTCACTGCACGTGGCCAGCGGTGCCCGACGCTGATGCGGCGGCGAGCGCTGTGACGAGCGGCCACCGATTGCCGCAATTCTGCACATTTAGTGAGACTTCGCTTTACGACCTTTAGTCGTTTTTCACGTTATGGCTATCTATCTATCTATCTATCTATCTATCTATCTATCTATCTATCTATCTATCTATCTATCTATCTATCTATCTATCTATCTATCTATCTATCTATCTATCTATCTATCTATCTATCTATCTATCTATCTATCTATCTATCTATCTATCTATCTATCTGAGACACGCCGTAGTTAGTTGCTGGAGTCGATCATAACTTTGACAACCTGAGGTTCTTTAACGAGAATGGGTATTTGTGCATTTCGCCATCAAATTGCGGCCGCCGTGGCCCCGAATCGATCCCGCGTCCTCGACCTAGCCGCGCGACCAGCTACGTTACGGCGGAGTGTGTATAAATGCATGACATACAAGATCATTCAAAGCGGGATGGCTGGAATCAGTGGAACTAGACGCAATATGGCATATTATCTGCACGATTAGTAGATACTGTTCTTGAAAGTAATGGAGAAAATGTATAAAATCAACAATATGCTTTATAATTTCTAACTTTCGGTCGCAATAAGTGAAGCATTTTCTTATTATAACTGCGTACGCAATAATGTACCCTGACCACTACGCACATTACAAACAGTTCGTGTATGTCACTGCAACTACGCATACTCGCGTAAAATCCTCTTTGCCCTCAAGAACAAAAGCGATGGATGAGCATTTGAAAGCCTTGACTCTCAGAACTCAGTATAGTTGAAACTCGATTTAACGAAGTGACTAGGGCGCTCGAATTATTTCGTTAAATCAGTAATTTCGTAAAACCGAGAAAGATTTTTCCGCCTTTCAATATCTAAAATTGTAACTTAGCGACACCCAAAAGCTAGCCCGGCAATCGTTTTTGCCGGATGCCTGCGCGTCTGAAAAGTCCGCGAGAGCGGTCCAGACATGAGTACACCATGTCCGGGCGATGCAGGCCAGGTAGACGGTCACATGAAGCTATGACAGACTACTGATATGCGATGACTCAAAGAACGAATGCAGTGATTCTGCACCCAGGTCGAGCGAGAAAGAAGCGAGGAGATTATCAGTGCTAGCTGTCGCATGAACCGTGAAATAACCAAAGTAACCACCGCCGCCTCTTGCACCATTCGGTACGCAAGAGTGCTATCGACTGGCGAGTCAGTTGTTCATTGCATGGGCGCGGCATGTAGCTCCGTCAAAATAAGGAACTCAACTAGAGCGCCTAAATTTTTTAACGCGACAGCTTTAGAGCACACACTGGAAGAAAAAGGCTTGTCGGCCAAAATTAGAAGGAAATCACCGTTTTTTCACTCAGTTACTTCAGAAAAAACTTCCTTAAATTGGGTTTGGTGGCCAAATTAGTTAATCCGAGTTGATGACAGAACTGAACCCTATGGAATTGCGTGCAAGGAGGACTTCCACGATGAAGACCCCGGTAGTGTTGACTTATTACTATTTTGTCCCATGCCTCGGCATTTGGTCTAATGGTAACGCGCACGCGGCTCAGTGAACAAGTAGCTCGCGATCGAAAGCCTGGGAGGGTACGCAAAGATAGGTTCACTTGAAAGGCTTTGGCAGTACTTAAAAAAAGCTGGACAATAAAGTAAAAATATATCGAGCATCACATGGTGACCATAGGTCGGCCATAAAAAGAGGAGCTCACTCATACTCACTCAAGAAATATATCTTGCGCTTAGGACTCACTCGGACTCAGACTCACTAATATTTTCCTCAACCAGACTCACTCGGACTCAGACTTACGGCCCGATCTTACGGGCCGAGTGACTTACGGACCGAGTGAGTTGACTCTTGAGTGGGCACAAAAAGAAACAAAAACACTATGCGTTTCTGTAAAACTACCCAAAGCGACACGAGGGCCTGCTCACCCCCTGAATCCCTTCGGAACGCGGACCCATTCCTTCATGGGAGGCACGTTGAAGCGGCTGAGCATGTTGCTGGCCTGGTAGCCCCTGGGTGCGGCGCCGCCTCCTTCCGCGCCGTATACGTGGTATTGTTGCTCGGGAGCCTGCTGACGAGCTGATTGTTGCGGTTGATGCAGCTGCTGCTGTTGTACTTGGGGCTTCTGGCGGCTGTTAGACGAGCCGGGTTCAGCATCTGGCGCGCCTTCCGCGTCGTCGTTGTCGTCGCTGTTGCCCGAGCTCGAAGCAGATTTCTTGTTGCTGGCAGGTCAAGCGGAAGCGAAGACAGCTTTAGGGCTAATGTCATGACCACATATGAATAAAGCAGTTAATATGGAGGACAAAAAGTCACACAGGCACTTATGCATTTGCCCAAAACGACACGAAGACGAAAGCCATAATTTTCTCCTTTTGCATCTCAGTCGACTGTACTGTTACCCGTGATGTCATTGTGACGTCACAGGGCGACGTCATCACATCATGATGATTTTTTTTAATCATTCGTGTTGACGCCGACAGTCACTTTTCTCGCTTGATGAGGAATCTAAGGCTTTCGCTTGAATATAGCTTAATTAAATACGAGAGCCTTGAGTTTCACACGCTTATCGCGCTGAGATGACGTAGGAGAGTGCAGTGACTATTTGCCGGCAACTTTGGAAGTCCACCTCCAACGTGACACCCATGGCCGAAAAGATGCTCACTATCCGCCGCCACGGACGTAAATTGAGCTTCGTAATAGTTTAAGAGGGAGATACAGTATGTATTCATAGGAGCATACGTTGGAGGGCAAAAAGCCGACGCTCAATCGGTAGATCACTGAACGCGCAAAGTTGCGGATATAGATTCGCGTCCCATTGGTGACAAGACTTCACTCACATTTACTTTTCTTGATACTTTCGCACTTGAAGTTATAAACTATTTTGCCATGTGCTCTTTAGCAAGCCTTTCTGTTGAGTTTTTGTCTGTGTTTGTGAGTGATTTACTATGGGAGACACGTATGCAGCTGTCCCTGACGAAGGTATGATATCTGAAGAAGTTCTTCGTGTGAAATGCCACCAGAAATCGCGGTTAGAAAAAAGTCACAGTTTCGCCGCAAGGGCGAAGCAATGAATGCGATAGCAAGAAAGTAATGCTATACGAAGTGAGGCTCGCCAATCGATACTCTAACTTTGTACAGCGCTCCTGTTGCAAAGGCGGCCGAAACAGCGAAGGAAACTAGCGTGCTTCAAGTGTCGAGCTGCGACAATAGATAGTTCGCGCTCATCTTCGGTTTGTTCGTTTAGCGGCGTCCCTTGAGCTCGAGTGACTTTCGTACGCTCCGTAACATGAGCGCGGACATCACGGTGAAAGCTTGAAACATCCCTCTTCCCCTCACCACGAGAAAACCGCGCGAGCAGACAGCGGAAGGGCAAGGTTCTCCCTGCGCAAATATAAGAAGAAGCGAGCGAGCTCGCCGACGACTTTTAAATGCGCCCGTCGTGCTCCTACGCCATCTCGCTGGTAATGAAGAAACGCCTATACGCGCCTGCCGTCTCTGAGTCCGTCCGGCGGTAAAGGGTGTGTATATAACGCTCGCCGTTAGCTACGTGGAGAATCTGCGTTTCCTGGCATGGTGGCTAGCGCCACTCGCTGCGGAGCAAGATGTCCCTGGTTCGATTCCGCGCTTCGGAAGCATTTTTCTGAATTATTTTTCTTTGGGGCTTTTATATATATACACATACTTATACTTATACGGTGCATGACGGCGGCGACGGCGACGGCGACGGCAAAATCGAGCCGAGACTGTCCATATAATTGCTATCGCAAAAAAAAAAGAAGACGATTTCGAATACTATGTGCTCCGCTATATAAGAGTGGTGAGCTGCTCCCGCAAGAAAGCAAGACAACTAAAGAAAAGCGAGTCCATTTCAAACCCGAAACAGCTGTTTTCAGCACATGCTTTACATAAGCAGCTTATGTTTCTTTTGTGTAGACTCACTGACCGGTTATTCAAGGCTCCTAATGCTGAAAAAAAAGCTTTTTTTTCATCCGCAACTAAAGCAGTGTTTAATCTCTAATGACGAAAAAGATACGGTATAAAGACTGCAGGGGAGTTAAGATACTTCCACACGTGGAACGAACATAGAGTAGCTCGGATACTTACCGCTTCGTTATCAGCCACGCAGCCATTCCCACCCCCGTGACAGCAATCACTGTCACAGGAATAAGCCAGGAAATCCAATCCTCTACCGAGCTACCTGCACACCACACGAATAGATGATAACAGATGCCTTTAGCTGCTGTTTAAGTTTCCCATACGTGGTATTTTAGGATGCGCAGATGAGAGCTACAATATCACAAATAAACACTGTAACGGGAGCTCGTATCTAAGAAAAAGACATGGTTGATCCCTTTGTCATAGGAATCGGAATAACACGAAAGTAAAGCGTGCCCTTACAGAAGTAAATGGTTTACTGCACATTGATATAAGAGAATTTGCACAATGTATATTGATCGTCTGGCAGCTATGGCACCGTTTAACGTGTATGCACCCACTTTCATGATTGGTGGTACATCTCCATCCCGACCACTAACGTCCATGTTGAATGATTAAACAAACCCTTGTGGTAGCTGTATGTTACCGGTGAAAGCGTAATCAGAGAATGAGGTGTGATAGCCAGAAGAGCGTCGCATATTGGACGCGGAACTTGGTCGCAATCCCGCGGCATGTCAAAATGTGATTGACCACCACGGCCGGACTAGAGGGAAACGCAAAGCGCGTCGTGCCGCCCCGGTACCTCGGCCGCGATTTTTCTCGAGGCGAGCGCGTGAGCGGGGAACGCGGTGTTACAGCCAGGTTACGCAGGCGCGTGTCGCAGAAATATTTTTGGTTTGCATTAGCGTGATGCTATGAGCGAGGCCGACGCTTTTACGACGCTTGGGCAAAGATCGCCACTTCGCGGTGTGTTAAGGCATTGACAAAATTGAACTTCAATTGAAAACGCGCCGAATGGGAGGGTCGTGTAACGCGTTGCAGGTGCTAATCGCGGAGGCCACAGTAATGACGAATTTATTTTACTGCTCCCAGAGGGCAACACCACCCCGCCGACCGGGAGAGTGGTAAATATAAAAGGCGCGTTTGTAAAGCTGCTGCAGTCTGTGACCATGGCGCAGTGGATAGCGTGCCCGGCAGCTGTTGTTGCGGACCGAGTGGTCGTGGGTTCGATGCCCGTTGACGGAACTTTTTGTCTTTGCCATCTGATCGTGTAAATTATTTTGACGTCATTTCCGTGACGGAAATACGTCACTGAAATCTTGGTGGACCCCGGAATAAAACACTTTCGTGTTAAAATTATGAGAAAACCCCTGAGAACGTACGTGTGACAATCATCATCATCAATAGCCTGCCTTATGTCCACTGCAGGACGAAGATCTCTCCCAATGTTACCAAACCCACTACGTCCTGCATGAGCTGGTTCCATATTATGACTTCGACTTTTTAAATGCAAAGTATTTCTTAGCGAACCAAAGACACTTTGTGCGTTTCCATATATCTATCTATCTAGCCGCCTACGTCTGGGTGCTCTGGTGGTCGCCTTCCTAACCTGGTATGGACCAAAGTTGGCGTAGGAGGGCATGAGGGTATGACGAACATGACTGTCTGGTCATGGCATGCATAAAGTGAAAATGCTGTCGTATACGTCCTGAAACGCTTTCCTCCACCCACATGCGGCACATACCCGTATTCCACGGGGTGCGGTATGCGGGTATGCGCCGCATGTGATTCAGAGTTTATATCCACCAAGTAGCAATGTAGATGCGCTGAGTGAAGCACAAACGAGAAACGTAACACGGGACAGGACTAGTGGTGCGCTATGCTATGCCGTACCAACTAGCCCAAATTGAAGCTTTGCTATATCTACCAAGGAACGTCGAGAACAGACCTTAGTCATTTAAACGCGAGATCGTTAAGAAAATCCGGCATTGAGCCGTCGAATGCTGAGAATAAAAATCAGGGCCTCATCAGGAATCGAACACAGGCATTTTGCGTGGCAGTCAAGTATTCCACCACAGAGCTAAGCCAGGGGTGCTATGCAGGATGGCCCGAGTTTGGCGAAACTCGGGATCTTTCCGAGCTCTGGCGACACCCCCGTTTGAACGAGCTAATAGTACGAGAAGATGAAATCCATCCCTCAGCGCGCGCTCCGTTCCATTGGTTACGATGGAACGCGACGTCACATCAAGGGCGGTCGAGAAGGCTGGGTGGTGTCGTCAAACTAGAGGCAGCTTCTTTCATTTGTTTGTCGTTCCACTGAGTGCAGAAATGCACCCATGCAAGAAAAGTGGCAGAAAGTTCTACTAACTATATTTTTTATGTGTTCGCGGGCCGTTTGAATCCATTTTCAAACGTTTATTGTATGCACTAAGTAACCTTTAGAATAATCAGCACCGTGGCCTCCGAGATTAGTTCCGACCGAGCGCCTTAAAACACCGCGGCTAGAGCTAATCGCCAAGGCCACGTGTATAATCACAATGGTGCGCCTCTACATTCTAACGCGTTGCTCGGCCGGCGCGCGCCCTCTTCCTCATCTTATTAGTCGTCTGCTCGCTCCCCGAGCGGGTGCGGCCGGCTGATTAGCTAATTGGCTGGGCGGTATATCTAGCTAAGTCAGGACATGCTATGACGAAGCTGATTAAGCCAAATCATACTAGACCGAGCTAATTAAGCCACGTCTTACTAGGACCATGCTAATGAACCGTGTAAAGCTAACAAGCAAATTAAGACCATGCTAATTAGCACGACACTAATTAAGAGCGTGTAATTAAAACCAGGATAATCAAGACCTTACTCACCGATATCGTGTTAATTGGTATAGTGCGAATTAGGATTACGCTAATTACCTCTGTACTATTCAGGACCTTGCGAATTAAACCAAGTAATTAATGCCGTGGTAATTAAAACGTTAACAATAAAGACAGGACTATTCAATACCATGTTAGTTAGGACCGAGCTAATTAGGGTCATTCTAATTAACACGGCGCTAACTAGGAGCACGCTAATTCAGACCACGATAATTAGGTACTTTCTACCAAGTACGCGGTAATTAGGATCACTCTAATTAGCATTATATTAAGTACATTCATGCTAATTAGGACCTTGGTATTGAAATCTGAGTAATTAATATCGTGTTAATTAAAACATTACGAATTAAGACAAAACTATTCACTGCCATGTTAATTAGGGCCTAGCTAATAAACAATACGAATATTGAGACCGAACTGACACGGTCATTACTCCGAAGCAGGTCAAGCATACTGAGTAGACGAGCCACGTAATAAGCGCGAAGAAGCTAGGTGACCACAAGCTCCTTCGATGGCCTCAGCCTGCACAAGTAGTGCAAGCTGACTAAATTATTTTATATGCAAAGAAGCTGCTGAGTAGCGTCCACTGCATGAAGCACTCGACAGGCACAGCGGCACTATAACAGTCCCGAGTTGAACTGGGCCCTTTTCAGAATCAACGAGTTTGTTCCCGAGTTCGCACGTCAGTCAAGTTGATTGACAGACGTCCGCGGCGAAGATCGGGTCTGCCTACCGCGTTTGCTCTTGCGGAGGAGCAGTGCTCACGGCGCAACGCCAGCGAGCGGCATGATTAATCTATCAGCTTAATCACACAGACTATGCACAGATGCACGAAGAACTAAAGCTTATATCATCACGTGTCTACGATGTCTCGCATTCAACTTCACCGCGCTCACGACGTACCACTCACAGCCACGAAGCAAGCGCCCCTGGTAGGATTTGCGGTGAGAAATGTTCTTATTTACTTGTTTGTGCAGACATTGTTTCTACCGATTCGGTACTACAAAAAAATCTTCAGACTTGTAATGTAAGTAAAGCAGTAACCTGTCCATTTATTTATCTGTAATATTCCAGAGAAGCGAAACGAGCTGCACCAGAGTGCTGCGTGTGCGCCCTTGTTGCCTTCGAGAGTGGAAATTTCCATGCTGCGGGTGGAACGAAAGAATTTTCCGAAAGAGGACAAACGCCCACGAACACGCCCATGGGAGGCACGATGATCAGTTGGCAAAAAGATAGCGCGACAATCACGCTGACGTCGCTACACTGTCAAAATGCTGACTGAGTGGCGGCGCTGACGTGTTCGCACGCGGCGTTCCTTCGAAAACCGCCGCAAATGCCGCACATGCGTATGTGACGCCATGCTCGTTCTTGTAGCCGTTTTTACCAACGCTGCTATCGCGTGCTCCGCACTGTCTTCCTGTCATGACCGCCGTAATGCGAGCTCGGAGCAAACTCGTGTGCCCGAGAAGCTCGGGCCATCCTGCATAGCACCCCTGGTCTTGAAACTGCTTTGGAGAATATACAATGCAGGCGTCATGTCGGTGCAACGTCAACTGTGGTGCCTGTGTTGGGTCCTATGACTCAGCAAGCTGTAATAATAATAATAATAACAATAATAATAATAATAATAATAATAATAATAATAATAACAATAATAATAATAGCGTCTTAAACCCACGATATGATTGTGAGGGACGCCATAGTGGAGGGCTCCGGAAATTTCGACCCCCTGGTGTTCTTAACGTGCACCTAAATCTCTGTACAAGCTGTTGTCAAGCATTGATCGACCCCTTAGGAATACGCTTACGAATGCTACGTATGACATTCACATCATCGCACTGTCACGTGCACTTAATTTCCATGAAACTGACGTCTGTGCTCTAACGTGAGTGGTCATATTACGCCAGACGGTAGGTGACCCTTTAAACGCCAGCGTAGTCGACGTGCCTGGTACGATGTGCACACACACACACACACACACACACACACACACACACACACACACACACACACACACACACACACACACCATATCGATCCATATCGTAACACTTAGCTCAAAGCTAAAAATTGCAGCGTAGACAACCGAGTGCTTCGCATGAAACAGATTTCCACAATGTGTGGGATCTGCCGAATATTTAACACGAAAGTGTTTTATGCCAGGGTCCACCGAGACTTCAGTGACGTACTTCCGTCACGGAAATGACGTTGAAACAAAACGCCAGGCCTGCGCTGAAACCGCAGCACAGACACAGCGAAAGCTGGAAGAGCGGCGTTTCTAGAGCCCGTTAAGTTCTCTTGGGGCTACAATACAAATACACTAGAAAGGTACCCACTACGCCATAAATCACAATTTTTGTGAAGTTAGGAAGCACCTACTAAGCCATTATTCGTCATTCTGCGGAGAAGCGAGGCACCAGCTACACGTCTGTAAGGCATTATGTGCACTTTGTTGACGCGACGACTGATGACGATAAAGAATTATGGCTCAGCACTTTGTAATGGGTTGGAATCTTTAAACGGCCCACCAGTTATGTTTTTTGCATTGGGTGATGCCCGATCGCTATTTCCCTCTCCCGTCATGCTGTATTACATACGTTGACGTGGGAGAGAGACGGGGGGGGGGGGGGGGGCGAAGAACTTTACTGAGACCCCGAGGAAATGGATCATGCGCTTATGGGCTTCCTTGGCAACAATACAAGTGCACTTGCGAGGAACCCACTACGCTATAAATCATTGTAATTTTACTGAGACCCCGAGGAAGTGGATCATGCGCTTATGGGCTTCCTTGGCAACCAATACAAGTGCACTTGCGAGGAACCCACTACGCTATAAATCATTGCAGTTTTTGAGAAGTAGGGCAGCAGGCACTGTGCCATTTTTCATTCTACGGAGAGCGTTGGTACCTGCTAAACCCATGTGAGGCATTTGCGCACTTGTTGATGCTGTGCCTGATGACGATGAAGAATTATGGCAGAGTCCTTTGTAATGGGTTGGAAGCATTCAACAACCTACTCGTTGCGCAATTCGCATTGTGTGACGCCTGGTTACAGAATTCGCGTTGTGCGACGCTTGGTGCTTATTTTACTCTTCTACCACGCTATATTGCATATGCTAATGTGGTTCCTTCCCGACATGAAGCCTGTATAGGACCTTTTTGCAAAGCAGTTTCAAGCACCGGCATGACTCAGAGGTTGAATGCTGGGCTCCCACGCAGAGGGCCCAGGTTCGAACCTCGTTCCATCCTTATTTCGTTCCATCCCAGGTTCGAACCTCGTTCCATCCTTATTTCGTTTTTTTTTCTTATTTCGAGCGATACTGGTTACGGACACCGGCGGCGGCGGCGGACAACTACGACGCCAAAAACGGCCGGTGAAATGATCTCATAACAGCTTTCGCTGTAAAATATACAGGATCAGATAGCAAAGAAAAAAAGTTCCGTCAACGGGCATCGAACCCACGACTGCTCAGTCCGCAACAACAGATGCCGGGCACGCTATCCACTGCGCCACGGTCACAGACACTAGATGCTTTACAAACGCGTCTTTTATATCTACCATTCTCCCGGTCGGCGGGGTGGTGTTGCCCTCTGGGAGCGGTAAAGTAAAGCAATTCGTCATTACTGTGGCCTCCGCAATCAGCTCCTACAACGCGTTACACGTCCCTCCCATTCGGCGCGTTTACAATAGAAGTTTAATTTTGTCAATGCCTTAACACTCCGCGAGGTGGCAACCTTAGCCATGCGTTGTAGAAGCGTCGGCCTCGCTCATAGCTCTGCGACGCGCGCCTGCCTCACCTGGCTGTAACACGGCGTTCCCCGCTCACGCGCTCGCCCCTAGAAAAAGCGCGACCGGGCTACCGGGGCGGCACGACGCGCTTTGCGTTTCCCTCTAGTCCGGCCGTGGTGTTCAATCACATTTTAACATGCCGCGAGATGGCGACCAAGTTCTTCGTCCAATATGCGACGCTCTTCTGGCTATCATACCTAGTTCTCCGATTACGCTTTCACCGTTAACTACTACAGCTACCACAAGGGTTTGTTTAATCATTTAGCAGGAACGTTAGTCGTCTGGATGGAGATGTACCACCATTAATCAAAGTGGGCACATCCACGTTAAACGGTGCTATAGCTGCCAGACATCAATGTACATTGGACAAACCCTTTTTATATCAATGTAAGGTAAACATTCATTTACTTCGGTAAGGGCACGCTTTACTTTCGTGTTATTCCGATTCCTATGACGGAGGGATCAACCATGTTTTTAGGGGCGAAGCTCCTTAAAGGGCCCCTCACCAGGCCACATAGCAAATTTTAGTTAGCCGCTGGAAGTTGTTGTGTGGCGAATGAAGAGCAGTATGCCGCAAGAATTTTTCAAATTGGTCCGTTACGAGCTGAGAAAAACAATAATTTGTAGCGGCGGGAAACCATGATGCGAGGAGGCGAGTTTCAAACCCTTGCCACTCGCCCCGTGTAGTCTTAGCAAGCCAAATCCCTTCCCTGCCCTCTTCACTTGACACATACGCATGAACACGTCATGCGCGTGCATGGTCACGTGCGCATGACGTGCCCGAGCCAGCCCGAGCACGCGAGCGGCGTCGCACGGCCGCTACCTTTGTTTTTTATGTAGCGGCCGTGGGCGTTTTGTCGGCGTTCTCTGTGATGTACTGCCTGTTTCTGCGGGACGGGCATGAAAGTTGAGACACTTCTACTGGCACGACAGTGGCGGTATAATGAGCCAGTTCCGCATTAACGTTTTACTTGGACGCGGTAGAATAAATGAGCATAATGAGTGCTCGAACGCGCCAGAACATTACTTTCGTTTCCAGGGCTGGCGTCTGCTCGATGCGCTAACCACGGGGACACGAACGCATGGGAAAGGTAGGCACATTAGCCCCGCATCTCGCTGCAATTCACGAAAAAAAAATGAAAAAGATGCACACATTTCCTTTGTGTGTCTCATTATTTCTCTCAAGTTTTATTAATCTATTCAAGCAACAAATTACACAAACTACACATGTCGTGTCAAATAATTATCGCAGTGTCACGTGCTACTGTTGGCGACGTCAGAGCACAGTCGTCTACGTAGAGGAGCGACGTCACAGCACTACCATCTACGTAGGGCCATTTTCTCACGTACGTCATCCCCTCATTCTCTAAAGCGCGCGCCCGCGAGAGGAAGGGCAAGCAGCGTTCACCTTGAAATTTGACCCATTTCCGCGGCGCGTAGCGTTGCAAATTTTGGCAGACGGGATCGTGAACGCCCAGTGTATGCATTGCGCTTGTTAGCTCAAAATTGTCAAACCTGGTGAGGGGCCCTTTAAAGCGGCACCCGTTCGTCCCCGTCGTAGTGCGTAACCAGTCAACGCTAGTACCAGATCTTGACCTCCAAGGTGGTGCCGGTGGGAGATTTCTCCTGTGCGTTGTTGAACAATAAAATATTCGCAGCTTGCGCGTTAACTAAAAGCCGAATTCTTCTGTCTCTCATTCCCCATTAGCAGCCATTGGCATGTTCCAGTAGGAAACGTTAGTAGAAGTAGAAGTGTAAGTGTTAGCTAAAAGCCGACTTCTTCTGTCTCTCATACCCATTAGCAGCCATTGTTTACCTCCAAGGTAGTGCCTGGTGAGATTTCTCCTGTGCGTGATTAAACAATAAAAATTTTGTTCAAAACGCCGTTGACTGATGAAATAAACCAACGAAAGACACCAGATGTTTTCTAAAAGCAAAACGAAAAGACGCCAGATGTTTCTCCTCTTAATCCGTGGAGCGACAGCACGGGATAGGCATTGGTCCCGGATGAGATCCGCGAATCAGGATGAATTTTTCGTCAACTAGTATGGAGAAATTCGTGCTTTCCCTTTCGCTTTAATAAGTGCTCCATGTATGCTACAAGCGGTGTTTTCGCTTTTACACGATGTTATGGCTACTCGGGCGCGTAGACGCTAGATGCCTGGGAGCAAACTCATCGACAGAAACATTCCACATAATCACCGATTTAGAGTTTCAGATTCATACTCAAACCACTTTTTACACCCATAGGGACGGATTCAGAAAGCTTTTCGTTCGCAAGTACTCATTGCCATTCGCTGGTCGATTGGGCAATGATATGCTCAATAGCTGGACTGACCAATCTTTCTTTTTTCTTGGGAATAATCCTTGGGAATAATTCTTTTCTTTGTGAATGTTGACTCTCGGGTTCATGTGCCACGTCAGGCCTATGTAGACAACTCTCTCTTTACTTTACTGCAGCTTGACTCTCTCTCCTAATTGAATTTTATTTCCTTCAGCCATTTCCTACCGCAAGCAGCCAGCTGGTCTCCACGAGAGCTAACCACCTTTCTTCACGTATCTACGAAGATTAGACACTGGCTATTCGCGAAACTTAACATTACGTCAGTGAAATCACTCAACCAATGTTACGCAGTAACGGAGTAACCCAGTGTCGCTCACCGCCTATGCATTCCGCGTGGTCTTTGAGGACGTGAGGAGGCTGGCAGGAGCAGAGCCGGTTGACGCACTCCAGGTACGGGTTGGTGGCCGCGCACTCCTCGTTGCTTCGGCACTCGTCGAACAGGTCCTTGGCTGCGTGCAGTCCGTTAGTCATGATAGCTCTCTCTTTAGCATGACGAAAAAAAAAAACACATCCACGAAGTTGAATGATGATGAAGGAGCTTGCTCCAGAGGTTAAATCCGGTAAACCATGAATCCTCTGTACATATGCTCAATCATCATCATATAAAGAAGTGACACGAGAGTTGTTGTGGTGTGATTGTATATACATTATATAAGCAATGTTTATAATTTACATATCGATGCACTATGTACACAAATTTACATATTGATGCAGTATATACATTTTGTTCAAGAGCTTATTTACGGATCACATAAGCTCGGGGGAACGTTTTCCTTGTAGTGTAATAGCTTCTTCTGCTTCGCGGGCTCTGAGCTCGGGGTCCGCTTGTGTTTGCGCCCGCTTTTCTGCGGCCTCGCGTGCCCGTGCCGCCTCCGGGCCCGCTTGTCGACGAGCCCGTTTAGCTTCGGCATCGCGAGGCCGAAGAGAGACGCCAGCGCCGACAGCAAGCCCAAGCCACTACCAGCACCGAGGGGCGGCAGAAGCGAGGGCTCGCGATGCCGGTGTTCATGATGAGTAGCGGTAGCGAAGTGCACTGACTGATGTGCGGCGAAAGAGAAAGGAAGCGCGCCAAGAGCGAGCGCTATTTAAGGCGCGACCCTCTAGCGGTCTCCTACCAAACTAGATAATTTTTGTTCTTTTTTGTTTTTATTTTTTTTCAAGTGCACGATTCAAGGGCGCGGGCTCCGCCGAGAGCGCAGCACGCGCCCTTGAATCAGCGGAGGGCACAGCTGTGTCTCTAGTGGGAGCAATGAGAACTAGCGTACACGGCAGGAGGGACAAGAGACAACCCCCCAGCAAAAGGAGCAAGCTCCTAACATACACGTCATTCTCTTAACGCAGTAACCTCTGTTAATTTCAACCAGCTGTGCTTCGTCTTCGTGCACCCAATAAAAAGTACATGAGAGCTTTAGAGAGGGCAGTGCCTGGTGGAAACTGAAACTTAAAGGACAAAGGTGTACGTTAGTAATGTCACACATTCAATGCCTTTTGTACTGTCTGTTTCACAAATCACGCCACATGATAGTGGAATTACAAGGAATCAAAGTAAACAGTGTTATGCACGCACATGTATTATGGGTACATTAGTTATAAGTATGTAACGGGGCGACTGAAGCAAGCTCGAGCGACGGTAAATAATGAATAGGCAAGTGTTCCTCCTGCGCATCGACACCGTTTTTTTAAATATTGAAGTTTTCGTACACGTAAGTCTGCAAAACATACCTATATGATGACGTGGAGCGCGACTATAGAACGTTGGAAAATATTCACATTCGAAGTTGATAGTAGTCAGTATTAATCATATTTGACGGTCGTCGCTATGCGCAAACCATTCAAAGCAAGCCTGCGTGGACTTCACTACAACGTTATTGAGCGCCTTCCTGTTTCCCAAGACCTATAGAGGCCGACATGCTGAATAAGTTCATAAACACATTGTTCGCTTCTTGAGTGATTAAGTAGCCGCCGGTAATGCAATCCTTCTGACCCGAAGCGCAAATGGAGCGTTAGTGCTGTTGATAACCATCGCATGACGTCGGAACTGGTCGAGTCGTACCTCCATGCTTCGCGCACAAACTGCTTTATATACTTAGTGTGCACACACAATGGTACAACGAGGCCACTAACGTACTTGGGCCAAGCGCATTTTTGCGGACATTGCTTCGGCACTGAGCTAGCACGTACCAGTGACGCACCGCACGACGCCGTTGAAGGTGGCTTCAACGGGCCGGTAGAAGGGGCACTGGCAACGGCCGTTCACCTCGCCTGCGTGCTTGATGCAGATCTGGCTCGGCGAACGCCTGCAGTCTCGGTCGTCCTCGCATTTCTCGTGTCGCTCGGGTCGGACCTGCGGACGGGGCCCTGTTACCGAAGGTTCAAGAGGTTAACGCTTGACAACACAAATCGGCAGTCTGACATGCTGTAGGCTTCCTTCAACAATGAAGCGGTTGATCGCGGCTGGTATTGCAAACAAATGCTGGATATCAGTGCAGCAAAATTTAACGTAGGAAGAAGACCACTATTGTCGATAAAGCTGTGTGTACACGTTCTGGTCGTATGTTGTATGCGTTTCTGAGCCCGCAGCTACGGTAGATAATTCTCTAACGTGCTTAGGGGAGGACTAGCGTATTGCATTGCTCCATATTGCACAAGCGTTGCAAGGTGTCTGCTTTGGAAAAGGTGCATGAGGAAGATTAGCAGCGCGAAGCACACAAGTGCGGAAATACAGGTAAGGGGTAAGGGCCTTTCCGCATTCCTGTGATTCACGCTGCTCATATTCACAATGAACGCAAACCAACTCGCAAACCAACAGGCACCGATCATAAAATATTTCTCTATTAAAATCATTGCTCGTGCCAAGAATTCGAAATGTGTTGCCTGTGTACCTCGAGTGATAGCGTACTTCTTCCGCAGCATCTTGTTGTAGTAGTTTGCGTCCATGCTGTCGTCCCCGTCAGCGGCCAGCTTCGAGCCTTCGAAGTCGTCCTTTACTCGAAAGGCGTTCATCCCTTTCCCAGGTTCGGTCCAAGTGGCCTCGTCACCCCTATCATCACTAGAATGAAACCAAGGAACACAGCAGGCGCCCTATCTTCGCGGAGTTCGTATCACAAGCCTGATGTATCGTACACTTCGTGTAAATCCACACGAGGCAGAAGTTTAGAAGCTGAAGGCTTGTAGAGATAAATATTCTTTAACTGGGGGTGTCGCTGTAGTCAACGTTACGACAAGCGGTCTTGTCTTCTTCAAGGCAGCAACCCGTTACGTCGCTGCCTTGAAGATGACAAGACCACTTGAAACGTTGGCTCAGACGACACCCCCGGTTCAAGAATATTCATCTGTACACTTCGTGTGTTACATATGCATGGTCTATTTAACAGTCGTCCGACAGAGTTAGGTTAACTGCACTTAAAACATCAAAATATTTGCATCGACGTCACGTTGGCTTGCCAGAGCTCATAATTCGTCATGGAGGCCTACTATGTAATGTTTGTTGCCCTCTGTGTGAGGTTGCGGTCTCGGGCAAAGAGAGATGCGCATTTTCTTACCCGTTGAACCGTAGCAGTGATGATGGCGTTGCATTTTGCAAAGGCAAGGCATGGAGTCGCTGCAGAAGAGTGAGACATGCGCACAGCCCCAAGAGGAAATGCATGCCTGAAAATGGAAACATGATTGTTTGAAAAGCCACAAGCTTCTAAATGTGTGAAAACAAAATTATTTAATTTCCGTTTGTCGCGACCTCACTAGAAGTAATTGAGTCTAGCCCGAGTAGTGTAGTACTCGGGCTATAGACTAAACCGAGATACAACTGTGTGAGAGATGCAGTGAACAACACAGTGCAACCAAATCACGAAAATAAATATTCAATGTAGGCAGCGAGTTCTCCAGGGGCTTCCCGCGATCACACAACTGCCTTCGTGTAGCGACTCCGCTCGACAAGGCGCGAGACACTTTCGATACGCCTAAGTGGAAATATTCACCAACACCAAAATTATGATTGCGTAAAGATAACTATGATTCCAATTTTTAGTCTACAATTAAGCATTCGATCGTTTCACACTTCGTCTCTGCAACGGTGAGCAATATATATATAAGGCTCGGGCTCGTGCAAGGCAATCTTCCATAGAAACCTGCTGCGTGTTTAAAAATGAAACAAGGGCCGCCTATGTTTGGCCACTACTTCATTGAGATGTCACGCAATGAAAAACAGATAATCATAGAGACGTTACGGTTGCTTTTTTTCTTCTTTGAGCTGCACCGCGTTAGTAAGAGGGACTACACCAACAACTGAAAAAAAGGAGCCCGAATGCTGTTGTCGCAAGGAACTGAGAGAGGCTAGCGTTAGGCCTTCTTGATTTTCCCCAACGATACCCTCCACTGCGCAAGCTGATCTCAAGCACACGGACAGTGGCGTTGCTGTGCAAACACATGGCAAACCTAAGAAGTTCATTTAATTCGTAAAAAGCTTTTCAACCAGACTCAGTGAACGAACTTACCTGCTTGTATTCCAAAAGCCCTTCCACGAGAAGCACGCGAGGCTCGTTCGGGGCATGCGCTGACGTTTTCTTAATCGCAAGATGATGATGATGATGATGATGATGATGATGATGATGATGATGATGATGATGATGATGATGATGATGTGCCTCTACACATGGCTCATACCCACACTGGGGGATTGGCCAAGAATGGTAGATATGAAGATGTAAAGTTATAACTACTGAGTTAACGCAAAAGACAAGCAAACATAAAAAAGAACTAGTGCAATAATTATTTCTACATTCAGCCCGGACTTCTCATCCTAACTATAAATTAGAATAATGAAATTATTGTGGTACCGAACGTCTTCTTTTTTATTGATTTTTTTCTTATTGATTCATTGCTACTATCGGAACAGGTTTGCAATTAATAACTTAAAAGCACATTCGTTTTGTTTCATGAAAGAAAGCACTTACAGCATCAAAAACATTCCTGTGGCTGACGCCCAAATCCGAAGCACCGAAGGTGAGAATAGCGTCTATTGTTAAGATTATCTCCAGCTTAGCACATGGAGTTTCAAGTCTTTTTCTTTGTAATATATAGCAGCGACAGAATAAAAAATAATGCTCTAATGATTCGATTTCTGAACAAAAGTGACAGAGGGGAGATATCGCCAGACCAGCCCTGTGTGCATACAGATTCAACGGGGGCGCTCGGCATCGTAATCTAGTTAATAATACTTCTAATTGTCTAGTTTGGCACCACTGGATTTTCCATGGAAATTTTAAATGTCTAAATTCTGTCCATGAAGTTATTGATCCTATAGCGTCTGCTCGAAGGGAAAATTTCCTATACCTAATCGCAGTTATGCTGTCATCACAAGCTCCACAGTGCTTCTTCCTCGTCAGATTTCTTGCTAAATCGTTGATAAAACCGCGCATTGCGTAGTGTGCATGAATTTAGAGCGCCCGCCGGTTGAACCCCTGGTACGTGCCCACGAATGCGAGTTCTAACAGCACGAATTTAATCCAATAGCCTCAACAGGATTATAGCCACCTTGATGAATCCATGTATTGTGTTATAACGTGAAGCGTACAGTAATCCGGTGGATCTCATATCCAGAGACCGTAAGACACCACAATTTTTATAATTTCATCTCGGTCGCGTTCATAGTTATACCAGCGCAGCGTGAGAGTTTCACAGTTTCATGAAAACAAGGTTACAACGTGCCGGGTCGTTTGCATACCTGATGAACTGCTTGCTCTCATCTGTCCGCGACTCTGATGCTTTGTCAACACAATACCCAAAACCTACAAAAACCATCACTATCGCTACCCAATCTGGGGGAGCACCCACGACACAGACGGCGCAAACAGCAGACGGCACGAGGAGACGTGTGGAGACTTGGCTAGACCCCGCGAGACCTTGCGTAGAGGTTCCCACAAAAGTCAGCACCTTTAGGCAATTCTAAGGAGAGCACAGGCGAAAACCTATGCTCTTACGAGACACTCATTAAATTACCTTGACGTTCTAAGCCGATCGCATTTTTGTTGCACACCCCCGAAGCTTTCTCCACCTTCACATGGTACAGATGACGTCATCAGATGATGACCTAACAACACAATTTTTGTCGATCTGTGACGTCACATGACAATTTCGGTACCGTTCCTGTTGTCCACGCTGAACGCCGGATTTATCAATTCTTGAGACGCAGGCAGTCCGTCAAAAGTTCCCAGGCCACGATGTCCATAGGAACACATCGGATAGTGGCCTGGGAACTTTTGACGGACCCTGTACATGGCTTTCGCCTTAACTGTGCTTCGCATTCAAGAAAATTATCAGCCTGAAAAAAAGGACACACGTAGTATTAAAACGCATAGGCACGAAGTGCGAATGAGAAGAAGCGGTAGAATTTTATGGTCGTCGCGTTACACGCCACCATTGAGAAATATATTTTCACAAGTGCGTGAAATCTGGGCACTTTCGTTGTCTCTCTCTACACGCAATTCGCGACCAGCTCTTAGCAGGCCTCGTCACGTCGGCGTCTACGGAGCATTTCCATGACCTCAAATCAGCCTGTAGTTAGCAGCACAGCGGAGGACAATATTGCTTCCGGCGCCGTGAACCGTGAGTAGGGGAAATAAGTTGTGGAGCAGGGCGACATCTGGAACTTCAGTCTGAAAATTTTCCAAAGCATTTTCCAATACTTATCCGAGCGGGAACCACCGCACTGCCGCTGGAGAGCCCCCCTTATCTGCCACGGAGGTTGACTTTCACGTTTGCCGTTCCATCGCCTCCTGGTTCCGCTAGCAACACAACCACGCACTACCGTGGTAGAATTTCGCGGACGCCGCGAAATTTTCAATTCCTATTGGTCCACGAGGCCATCAACCGGATAAAATCAAACGCACCCAACTCCAGGCCGTCCAGAGGGCCCACGACATCGCGACGGAACTTGGACTTCCAGTCCCATCATGGGCGGAGCCACCAACTTGATCTGGGGGCCTCCGGCTCCCCAGATTCGAGTTCCTCAGGACTTCAATAAAGTTCTTGCAAGTCATGTCATGGGCCTCTTCCAAAGCAACTACTGCGTTCTATTCGTCATCCTCCCGACAGGACGCGTCTTGTATAACGCCGACATTCTGTTGAGCGTCGCGACGGTGGTTGCAGTGGGCGCCGCCCTCAATCTTCAGAAGAGCGACGAGACTGCGGTCGTGTGGGGCACGAGGCTGAGAATGAGCAGCAATAGACTGGTCACGGCTGCATTGGTGGTAATGCTCCCTTTGTCCGGCGCAGACATATGCTCCGCCATCATGTGGTCTGCGGTAGTCACTATGGTAAAAGGCGTGATTTATGCCACATTCTGGAACGGTGCGTTGTGCGTGAATTCATCAAGCTTGCAAAGAGTGTTCGCGGACCTCCCCACCTCCCTCCCCCCGCACCATCGCAGACTTGACACACCTTCGTTCTGTGTACAGTGGCCATATATCCAGCCAATCGCGAAGACCTCGCATGATATAGCTACTCACCCACCCCGCGCTTTGTTTTCCCCCTGTGTGTGTATTTGTTCCTTTTTTTTTCTTCGTCTCCCTCTTTTGCCCGACAGTGACTGGCTAGCAGAAGCACGAGCGTAAGGGAATTTCCTTTTTCTAGCCTTGCACATCACCCGAGGGTTCATATTATTGCGCAAATAAAGGTATTATTATTATTATTATTATTATTATTATTATTATTATTATTATTATTATTATTATTATTATTATTATTATCTTATTAACCGTGGTACGGCATGGTTACTGATTGCCGCACCAGAAGGCGCTCTGTTCTCGAATCCCTTAGTGTGCCTCGATGCGTGCGCAACAAAACGCGCATCAAGGCACCCTAGAATCCCTCTTTGTGTGGATTCCGACTGGCAAGCTCGTTTCCGTTGATCGAAAAATGCGCAATGCATCTTCCTCACCTCATTCACAACTATTTTATATCGCGGGCAGAACGTGGATATAAAAAACGCCAGGCCTGCGCTGAAACCGCAGCACAGTCACAGCGAAAGCTGGAAGAGCGGCGTTTCTAGAGCCCGTTCTAAGCTGCCTTGGGGCTACTAATACAAGTTCACTAGAAAGGTACCCACTACGCCATAAATCACAATTTTTGTGAGCTTGGGAAGCACCTACTAAGCCATTATTCGTCATTGTGCGGGGAAGCGAGGCACCAGCTACACCTCTGTAAGGCATTATGTGCACTTTGTTGACGCGACGACTGATGACGATGAAGAATTATGGCTCAGCCCTTTGTAATGGGTTGGAAGCTTTAAACGGCCCACCAGGTATGCAATTTGCATTGGGTGACGCCCGATCGCTATTTCCCTCTCCCGTCATGCTGTATAACATACGTTGACGTGGAAGAGAGACGGGGGGGGGGGGGGGGGGGCGAAGAACTTTACTGAGAACCCGAGGAAATGGATCATGCGCTTATGGGCTTCCTTCGCAACCAATACAAGTGCACTTGCGAGGAACCCACTACGCTATAAATCATTGTAATTTTTAGAAGTAGGGCAGCAGGCACTGTGCCATTTTTCGTCATTCTACGGAGAGCCGTCGTACCTACTTAATGCATGTAAGACATTATGCGCACTTTGTTGATGCTGTGCCTGATGACGACGAAGAATTATGGCAGAGCCCTTTGTAATGGGTTTGAAGCATTCAACAACCTACTCGTTGCGCAATTCGCATTGTGTGATGCCTTGTGACAGAATTCGCGTTGTGCGACGCTTGGTGCTTATTTTACTCTTCTACCACGCTATATTGCATTTGCTAATGTGGTTCCTTCCCGACATGAAGCCTGTATAGGACCTTTTTTATAGGCAGTTTCAAGCACCGGGATGGCTCAGAGGTTGAATACTGGGCTCCCACGCAGAGGGCCCAGGTTCAAACCTCGTTCCATCCTGGAATTTTTTTCTTTCGTTTTTTTTTCTTATTTCGAGCGATAGTGGTTACGGACACCGGCGGCGGCGGCGAACAACTACGGCGCCAAAAACGGCCGGTGAAATGATCTCATAACAGCTTTCGCTGCAAAACCTGACGCTGGAACAATGCCGTGTCATATGTCATTCCGACAACAGGAAAAGCGGGCGGAGCCGCTGAACCAAACGAGGGGGTCCACAAGCATAATCAAACAGCGAACATAGACGTATATTTTCTTTCTATTTCTTATAGTCTGCAAAAAATACTTTGCGGTGCGGCGACGGCAGCGCGTCGCTTGACCCGCTGCGCGTCCTAGGTTCTCGCGCAGTCGCAGAGTAACGAGAGCTGCTGCGGCTGCGCAGCCTCGTCATAGGCGACCGCCTATCATCGTCGTCCTCGTCGTCGTCGTCAGCCGCATAGCGCCGCGACCTCTCGGAGCGGGTCCCGGGCACCGGGAACGAGCGAAATGAAGACGCTTCGTCGCTGCACGTGGCCTGCGGGGCCCCCCGTCGGTGATGCGACTGCGAGCGCCGCGACGAGCGACCACCACCAGTGACAGCCGCGAGCCTGCGCGTTGAAGGAGTTGCAGAGTTCGCTTAGGGCTAGCTGATCTAGCATCTGGTCTAACCTGTTAACTATGTTATTTATTTTTATTTTCAATACAGTAAGCCCTTTCGGGCTGTTACAGGGTGGGAAAGTTTGCAACACTGGAGCTGTATATGCGAACAGCATAGAAAATATACAAACAGCATAGTACAAACAGCACAATGCGAACTCAAAAACAAATGAATAAATAGCGCATAAGAAAATACAAAACAGCAGCATATAAATGATGTTGTGCAAATATACATAACAATAAGAATCTCAGAATTAGACACCGAGTGACTGAAGCTTTTCTTCGAAACTCCTATGGTAATAGGAGTTTCGAAACATAGGAGTTTCGAAACTCCTAAGGAAAGCCTATGGTAATAACGGTCGTGTGGGCCGTTAATAAGTGAACCGCCAAATGCCCTGTAACCTTTAGAAAATAACTCATCTGTCTATGGGCCTATTCTGTAAATAGAACACTTACTATTCAATATCTCCTGATCCTGATCCGCCATTTCAGATACATGTGATTTTAAAGTTTGACCCTCATTAAAGCTTTATCAATTCGTACTAGTCGAGCACTAGTGTTTTCGCAACGTCAAAGGCAACTTAAAATCTGAACCAACAGCACGCTCAAGTACGACTACAGCGTTTCAAGAGCGGATGTTCCGCATACGGAAATTATAACCTTGACGCAACTTGTACAGGTAACGAAGATACATCGTGGGTGTATTGTGACAAGCGATACTGTGGCGCGATTAACACGACAGTACAGCGCTACGAAAAATATGCTACCGAAACAGACATTCAAGAAGTGATGTAAAACGTGTGAGGCTGTGGATACAAGCATAAAAAAAAAGCCGGCAGATCCCACGCATTGTGGGAATCGATGTAATGCGAAGCAGCCAGCAAAGAGCTGCATACATCGTCTTGTATGTCATTGAGGAAAATGCTTGTCATGGTTTTAATGTTAACTCCTATTATTTATGTTCGTCACACAGTAACGTCGCGCAATACCAAGTTCGGGGTCGATCAAGCTAGAGAGACGGCCGCCAGCGCCCCATGAGCGTGGCACGCAAGTCATGCTGTACATGACATACGTGTCATGACTTTCATGTTAACTCGTGTTATTTATGTTCCTCACACGGTCACGTCGCAAGATACCAATTTTGGTGTATATCAAGCTAGCGAAACGGCCGCCAGCACCCCATGAGCGTGGCACGTAAGTCATGCTGTACATGACATGCGTGTCATGATTTTCATGTTAACTCGCGTTTTTATGTTCGTCACACAGTCACGTCGCACAAAACCAATTCCCGGGTAGATCAAGCTAGCGAAACGGCCGCCAGCGCGCCATGATCGTGGCACGTAAGTCATGCTGTACATGACATGCGTGTCATTATTTTCATGTTAACTCGTGTTATTATGTTCGTCACATAGTCACGTCGCGCAATACCAATTTCGAGGTAGAGCAAGCTAGCGAAATGGCCGCCAGCGCTCCATGAGCGTGGCACGTAAGTCATGCTGTACATGACATGCGTGTCATGATTTTCATGTTAACTCGTGTTATGTTCGTTACACAGTCACGTCACAAGATACCAATTTTGGTATATATAAATCTAGCGAAACCGCCGCCAGCGCCCCATGAGCGTGGCACGTAAGTCATGCTGTACATGACATGCGTATCATGATTTTCATGTTAACTCGTGTTATTTATGTTCGTTACACAGTCACGTCGCGCAATACCAATTTCGGGGTAGATCAAGCTAGCGAAGCCGCCGCCAGCGCCCCATGAGCGTGGCACGTAAGTCATGCTGTGCATGATATGCGAGTCATGATTGTCATGTTAACTCGTGTTTTTATGTTCGTCACACAGTCACGTCACAAGATACCAATTTTGGTGTATATAAATCTAGCGAAACCGCCGCCAGCGCCCCATGAGCGTGGCACGTAAGTCATGCTGTACATGACATGCGTGTCATGATTTTCATGTTAACTCGTGTTATTTGTGTTCGTTACACAGTCACGTCACGCAATACCAATTTCGGGGTAGGTCAAGCTAGCGAAACCGCCGCCAGCGCCCCATGAGCGTGGCACGTAAGTCATGCTGTACATGACATGCGTGTCATGATTTTCATGTTAACTCGTGTTATTTATGTTCGTTACACAGTCACGTCACAAGATACCAATTTTGGTGTATATAAATCTAGCGAAACCGCCGCCAGCGCCCCATGAGCGTGGCACGTAAGTCATGCTGTACATGACATGCGTGTCATGATTGTCATGTTAACTCGTGTTTTTATGTTCGTCACACAGTCACGTCGCGCAATACCAATTTCGTGGTAGATCAAGCTAGCGAAACGGCCGCCAGCGCTCCATGAGCGTGGCACGGAAGTCATGCTGTACATGACATGCGTGTCATGATTTTCATGTTAACTCGAGTTTTTATGTTCGTCACACAGTCACGTCGCGCAATACCAATTTCGTGGTAGATCAAGCTAGCGAAACCGCCGCCAGCGCCCCATGAGCGTGGCACGTAAGTCATGCTGTACATGACATGCGTGTCATGATTTTCATGTTAACTCGTGTTATTTGTGTTCGTTACACAGTCATGTCACGCAATACCAATTTCGGGGTAGGTCAAGCTAGCGAAACCGCCGCCAGCGCCCCATGAGCGTGGCACGTAAGTCATGCTGTACATGACATGCGTGTCATGATTTTCATGTTAACTCGTGTTATTTATGTTCGTTACACAGTCACGTCACAAGATACCAATTTTGGTGTATATAAATCTAGCGAAACCGCCGCCAGCGCCCCATGAGCGTGGCACGTAAGTCATGCTGTACATGACATGCGTGTCATGATTGTCATGTTAACTCGTGTTTTTATGTTCGTCACACAGTCACGTCGCGCAATACCAATTTCGTGGTAGATCAAGCTAGCGTAACGGCCGCCAGCGCTCCATGAGCGTGGCACGGAAGTCATGCTGTACATGACATGCGTGTCATGATTTTCATGTTAACTCGTGTTTTTATGTTCGTCACACAGTCACGTCGCGCAATACCAATTTCGTGGTAGATCAAGCTAGCGAAACTGCCGCCAGCGCTCCATGAGCGTGGCACGTAAGTCATGCTGTGCATGACATGCGCGTCATGATTTTCATGTTAACTCGTGTTATTTATGTTCGTCACACAGTCACGTCGCGCAATACCAATTTCGTGGTAGATCAAGCTAGCGAAACTGCCGCCAGCGCTCCATGAGCGTGGCACGTAAGTCATGCTGTACATGACATGCGTGTCATGATTTTCATGTTAACTCGTGTTTTTATGTTCGTCACACAGTCACGTCGCGCAATACCAATTTCGTGGTAGATCAAGCTAGCGAAACTGCCGCCAGCGCTCCATGAGCGTGGCACGGAAGTCATGCTGTACATGACATGCGTGTCATGATTGTCATGTTAACTCGTGTTTTTATGTTCGTCACACAGTCACGTCGCGCAATACCAATTTCGTGGTAGATCAAGCTAGCGAAACGGCCGCCAGCGCTCCATGAGCGTGGCACGGAAGTCATGCTGTACATGACATGCGTGTCATGATTTTCATGTTAACTCGAGTTTTTATTTTCGTCACACAGTCACGTCGCGCAATACCAATTTCGTGGTAGATCAAGCTAGCGAAACTGCCGCCAGCGCTCCATGAGCGTGGCACGTAAGTCATGCTGTACATGACATGCGTGTCATGATTGTCATGTTAACTCGTGTTTTTATGTTCGTCACACAGTCACGTCGCGAAATACCAATTTCGTGGTAGATCAAGCTAGCGAAACTGCCGCCAGCGCTCCATGAGCGTGGCACGGAAGTCATGCTGTACATGACATGCGTGTCATGATTTTCATGTTAACTCGTGTTTTTATGTTCGTCACACAGTCACGTCGCGCAATACCAATTTCGTGGTAGATCAAGCTAGCGAAACTGCCGCCAGCGCTCCATGAGCGTGGCACGGAAGTCATGCTGTACATGACATGCGTGTCATGATTTTCATGTTAACTCGTGTTTTTATGTTCGTCACACAGTCCCGTCGCGCAATACCAATTTCGTGGTAGATCAAGCTAGCGAAACCGCCGCCAGCGCCCCATGAGCGTGGCACGTAAGTCATGCTGTACATGACATGCGTGTCATGATTGTCATGTTAACTCGTGTTTTTATGTTCGTCACACAGTCACGTCGCGCAATACCAATTTCGTGGTAGATCAAGCTAGCGAAACGGCCGCCAGCGCTCCATGAGCGTGGCACAGAAGTCATGCTGTACATGACATGCGTGTCATGATTTTCATGTTATCTCGTGTTATTTATGTTCGTTACACGGTCACGTCGCAAGATACCAATTTTGGTGTATATAAAGCTAGCGAAACGGCCGCCAGCGCACCATGAGCGTGGCACGTAAGTCATGCTGTGCATGACATGCGCGTCATGATTTTCATGTTAACTCGTGTTATTTATGTTCGTCACACAGTCACGTCACAAGATACCAATTTTGGTGTATATCAAACCAGCGAAACGGCCGCCAGCGCACCATGAGGGTAGCATGTAAATCATGCTGTACATGACATGCGTGTCATGATTTTCATGTTATGACTTGCCATTTATGTTCGTCATACAGTCATGTTACGCCATACCAATTTTGATGCACATTCGATGAACCAAGCGACCAGGAGAGCACAAAGTCGTAGGCGGCTAGATAGATAGATAGATAGATAGATAGATAGATAGATAGATAGATAGATAGATAGATAGATAGATAGATAGATAGATAGATAGATAGATAGATAGATAGATAGACAGATCGATAGATAGATAGATAGATAGATAGATAGATAGATAGATAGATAGATAGATAGATAGATAGATAGATAGATAGATAGATAGATAGATAGATAGATAGATAGATAGATAGATAGATAGATACGCTCAAAGTCGCAGAAGTTCGCTAAGAAATGCTTCGCATTTAATAAATATCTTTTATGGCTGTTGAATTTCCGTACTCGATAACTTTTGATTTCTACTCATACCAATGTTCGCTCTCGCCTCATTTGTTTGATCATCTGCTGAAAGGCTAGACTAACACCTATTATGTATGTTTAGAAATACATTTTTTAGGAAACTTATAAATATATAAATTATCGGTATTTATTGTCACCTTGTCTTGCTTTCATTTTATGGGATAAGAAATAAAGCAAAATACAGCCAACGTCACGTTTTTCAAAAAAGAAAAAAAAAACTCGCGTTGTCTTCTTTAAGCGTTCACCAAACGCCCCAAAGATGCCGCTACATTCACAAAACTTCGTACGACAGTAGCTCCAGTACAAGAGAGCGCAAACTAACGACACGTGGGCTCAGTGTGCGGAAGAAATGGCGCCATAAAACGTGCTTCAATTTAGCGAAATAAGACAGTTGTTCCATGTCGCTGCCATGGTGCACTTTATTTTACCCATTTAACCACATTGTGACGCTGTGGGAATTGATGACGTACGTTCATTGACCGTGCTTCGTGCGTGTTTTGACCGTAAAGGGTGATACAATCTGCAAAAGCATTACGAAATTTGCGCGAGCCTCTGTAAAGCAGCCATATAGTCCATATCAAAAGGTGGTTGTAGCACTGTGGAAGCTACGGGGCTGCTTAGCCAATAGGAAGAGCGAACGCCCCTCACGATGTATTCATCCGCGCGACGTCGTCTGCTTGGCGTCCCCATAGCGTCTGCGTTCACGCGTTGGTCGAGTAAAGCGAGCACACGGTAGCAACCAGCGCTCTCTGTGTTGGTTGCTACCGTGTACTCGTTACTAAAAAAAAAAAAGACGTGGCGCCAGTCGTCGAAGCTGGTTCCTTGCGCCTTGAAATTATGAAGTCGCTGTCCTGAGCCGTCTCACCGGTAGCTTCTAAGGGGATGTTTGTGTTTGTCTCTTATTTGCGTCCTGACGCTTCGACTTTCTAAAGTTCATTCACAAATTGCCGGGGACAAGGCTTAGCAGGCGTGGCTGAAGAAACAGCTGATCTCAATTATGAGGACAAAAAGTACCTGATACTTTGTCCTCCGCTTTAGATAACGCAATACGGTAGACGACTGCACCGTTTATTTACTATGTCAGGACAGCGGGCATGTAGCAGGCGCGAGTTCGGATCGAAGCGGACCATCACGTCTGCATGGGCACTGCCATGTTGGTTCGCCATCACAGTTATTGACAGCTACCGATACATTAATTAAATGGTTATGGCGTACATGCGAATCGTGATGAGCGTATCACGAATTGCTGTGACGTAACGTGTGCCAAACAAACGAAGTTGTCTTAAGCTTCTCCAATGACAATGCAATTACAAAGAAACTATTTTTTACTGCGCAAGCACGTGGTCTGCTTACACCTCGTACCTTCCACCCTCCTGCAACCAGCTTGCGAGATAGAGTATAGACGCCATGCAACCAGAACATGTTTGGTGTGCTGCGACTCCCATCTAACGAGCTGCCAGAGCGTGTGCGAGCCTCGCACACATTGCACCTGTTACGAATGCCGAAGGCAGTAGTAGATGCGACTTACAGGTAAGCGGCGTTGTTTTCAATAACGAACTTGCCGGAGTGTGTCTTCGTGTCGTGTTTTTACCCGAATTCATACTCGTGCATACTTTGGCTCGCTACAGATAGATTGTAAGAGCTTTTTCCGTTTGCCCGGTTGGTTCATGTAGAAGCTGAAATTAAATGCTGCACTTCGTTGCATACCTACTCTTATATGCAAACTTCATTCATAAGACAGGTGTCTTCGTCTGATATTATCAAACATATTATACACATCTGTACGTGTAGTGAGGAATGAATAAATAAAGTACACGAGCCGAATAATACACTGAGTTAATATTCGCGCAGGAAACCAGCGATCACAAAACGAAGACAGCGGTGAAGCACAGCCAGACACGACAAGCGCTTGTCCTGTCTGGTTGTTCTTCACCATTGTCTTCCTTTCAACATCGCTGGTTTCCTTTTCGAATATAATGTACCAAAAACTTGAACTACAGTGACGCAGCAAGCTACGTACGTTAGTTTGATTTGAGTTTCATGTACTCTTTATCCTATCAATCTTTCTCGTTGAAGTAGTCTTTATACCTCGAATGAGCTTGACTAAGATTTATAGTACCAACACTGTTGACGGCATCAACGGACTGCCCATTTTACAGGCATACCTGCGCAGAGACTCCTGTAGCGATGTGGGCATTGGCGGCACCTCGCTACCGAAGCGGGCCGATGCAGCCGGGGTCGGGCTGGCCATTCTCGTTCGGGAAGGCACTGGCTCGGCGACGCTGGACGAGTCTGGGTAGGAGCTCGATACGCCCTTGCCCGCCATCAGCCGCCTCACCAGCTTGTTCTGGTAGATGGGCGAGGCCAGAGTGGTAAAGGCCTGCTGGGCCCACATCACCCGGTTCTGATCAGCGGCGCCGCATCCGCCAGAGCTATCTATGGTGCCCTGGGCGCTCCTGGATTTAAACATAGTGCAGGTTTTGTGCTGTGTGCGAGGAAAGAGGTCCAAGGGCAACATCACGGCACAAACCATACTCATTTAATGGTCGTCTTCCACTATTTCGACCGGGTTTGCTTTTGGACTGTCACGCATATGTATGCTAAACGTAAGCCCGGCAAGAAAAGTTAAGGGGTGGGCGACGGTGGCTGCTCTGCGTGAAGAATAATCGATGGTAAGTTACGTCGGGCCAGTGGTCTTCATGTTTCATTCATACGTTGTTAAACGCTGCTCTGAAGGATGAAAGCAAGATTTATTCCTCATCTGCTTCATGTTCGTTCTTCAGTATGAATGTAGGTGCCAACTTTCGCCAGATGTGAAGTGAGCGCTCTAGTCTTGGGGAAGCTTCAGGGGGGGGGGGGATCTCTGACAAAGCTATACCTTCCCTTCACGAACATGAAGTCCCTCGCAGCAGCGTAATGACCAAACGGCTTTAATAAAATGAAGAAGTTACAGTTTCGCCGCAAGGGCGAAGCCATGAATGCGATGGCAACAAATTGGACTGTTATACGGAGAAAGGCTAGCAGCTAATTTCTTAAGGAAATGCGGTCGCTGCAGCGAGTGAACTGATATTCGTGCTGTCTATTTCTTAAACGCAAACTAAGCAGTGAGGGCACAGAACGCACAAAGGTATGAGACGTCGGCCGATCCCCTGCAAGGGTAAGGCTCACGCGTCTTACCTTAAAGGGGCGCTGACATAAAATTTCAAGCTCAAGATGTGTCCTTCATTCGAAGGTTCGGTATGCATAAGTATTTTTGACCAAGTTTCAATGGCGTCCGTCCCCTAGAAGTTGTTTTATATCGAGGGCAAAGAGCGTACGAAAGCTCAAAGAGGCTTTCGTCATCCTGCGACATCGACACTACTGTGACGTGTTCGGTGTGGCGCATACCATCCTCAATGACGATGCACTAGTAGTGATGACGTGGACGATTCGAGTGCTTTCATCGTGGCGCCGACGCCTGGAAACGCTGTCACTCTTCATGCCTGATCTTCGTCGCACCGCTTTGAATGATTTCATGAAATTACAAGACGCAAACCACCAAGAAAAGACAGGCGAAAGGAAAGAGCATGATTCGACGTGTGTTCGTCAGTCAGGATGTAGGGTAATTGTGTTGTTGGAAGCCTGGAAAAAGCGGATTGAGTGTGTCGTTTCATTACACGTGAGGCACACGCCGACATGACGACAAGCTATCAAAGTGGAGTAGCGTATAGATAAATGTCATCTCTAAGAATTAACACGCAGGTAGCCTTAATAATGAATTTTAGTTCGTCCGCAGACTTCGTTGCGCTAGCATAATACCGGGTTACTGCAGCCCTAACCGTGAGAGGCCGGATAGGTGGGGCCATCTGGCGGCGCAAAGAACTTTGCAAGCACAGAATTGCTATTGTAGAAACCTAACGTACTCTATTTCTCCGCTGGTGTGCATTCGCTATACCGATATCCCATAGACCCCTTTGCGTATACCGGAATATGCCGTGCACGCTAAAATTCTCTAATATAGCTAACTGAGACACACCAGCGAGCATGGCCCAAGCGTGCGTCCCCGGGCACCTCCTCGTTGCTGCTTGGAACGGCGTTCATTTTTAATCGCTGTTTTGCAAAGCGTCGAAGCGAAAATGATTCGGGACGTCGCGAATCGCGGTGATTGCAAGTTCCAGAATGTCGCCTTCAACACTAGTCGACAGTCCTGACGGCGATGCTGGTGACAAGGCATGACTCAACGTGTGCGCCTAGCAGACGAAATGTTAGCTGAGCAGCTGAGCCCCACGTCACCCCTTTCTGTAGAGGAGTGATCAGCTGGGGCACGGTCTGGAGGTGGCGCTGCCGGCGCTAAAAACTGGCGGGCTTGCCGGCCGTTTTGAATCGGGCTAGATACCGGCGATCTAAATCAATAAAACATTCGTCCCTCAGTGGCATTTTGGGTCGCGAATCGCTACTATGGGGTCGATAACTAGTCGTGGATACAAAAATCTTGACATGCGTAAATCTGATGTCAGTGCTCCTTTAAGTTCGTAGTTTCCGCCGGAGCGACGCAGCGCCCCCTCCGGTACCCTCCCCTCTCTCCACGTGAATCTTTCGTGAGACGAAGAACTTTCTGCTGGAGGAGCAGGAGGAAGAGGAGAGGTGAGTTGAGGAAAAGACGCTATTTCTGCAGCCATAGTTGAGAGAATGGCTCAGCGTATGTAGGAGAATGGGGAGACAGTGACAAAGATAAGTGAAGCGAAGAAGAGAGGAGAGTGGCGTCCATGACCAAGGACGCGGCGGGCGACTTTACAGCCGCTTGTCCAATCCACTGTCCCCAAGGGAGTGAAGAAACGCCTTGAAGTCGCGATCGTCGGTCGCGTTCACACGCTTTCACTCGCACATGAAGCATACGACGCGCGGGGCGATGTCTTTTACTCACTTCAACCTCGCCTCTTTGTCGATGATATTGATTTCGACTTTGACGGAACCTCATAGCGACGGCAGAAATGCTTCTTGAGTGTTCGTATAATTGCTATTGCGATAAAACGAAATGTAGAGCCATTAGACGGGATTACATTTTAAAACCAAGTGACGACCTCACCCCCTGAATCCCTTCGGCATGCGGACCCAGTCTTTCATGGACTGGACGTTGAGGCGGCTAAACATGTCGCGGCGCTGGTGACTTCTGTGAGCAGCTCCACCACCTTCACCGCCGTAACCGTCATAGAGGGACTCGGGGGCCTGTTGTGCCGAATACTGCGGTTGCTGCTGTTGCTGTACTTGGGGCTGCTGCTGGCGGCGGTTCGCCGTTCCCGGTTCGGTAGCTGTCGCGTCTTCCGCGTCGTCGTCGCTGTTACTTGAGCCCGAGCTGGACCTTTTGCTGCTCGCAGCACGTGCGCAAACAAACATAAGTTCAGGTATGGTGTCATGAACGCAAATGAACATTCAGGAAAAAAATTTTTTCAGGAATAAATTTTTAACGCGAGCTATAGATGGGCCGTGCGATTTCCTGAACTCAGTTACCTGAACAGTGCGGGGCCGGCGAACGCGGATCTGAGATGACGTACCAGTCCGGAATACACCACAACTATAACTTTCATTAAAATTCTCTTTTTGTAGCGACATTTTCAAGCTCATGCACTTTCCTCCTAATAAGTTGCACTCGCTTAGCCGCGCGCTTCTTGGCTAAGGGTAGCGTTGTGGGCTTGTTGGTAAGTCATTTTCACTTTGTAATAGCGCAGCAATGAACGAGGACACAGAGAAGGAAAGATCTAACGACACGCAGCACTATGCGTCGTTAGATGTCTCCTTGCCTGTGTGTCATTCATTGCTGCGTGTCTGTGCTTCCCCTGTGTACTAGGAGGTCAGGGTACTTCAAGCTGTTCTTACAAGTTTTACCTGTCCTCGTAGCCTTTTCTTGTTGTGAAATAAAATTTTAATTTCAATCTCAACTGTTTTATAGGCTGTTGTTTGCGACGCCAGACACGTGCCACGAGTGGCCTATGAACGCTTCATATTGGCTCATGCTAACCATGCATCACAGTCTACATTTCTGAATTACCTGTAAGCAATATGAAAAAATCCGTAAACAGGAGGTGGGTGCTCGAGCCAACGTTTCGACAAGTGGACTTGTCGTCTTCAAGAATGGAACAGTTCCAGCCTTGAAGAAGACAAGTCCACTTGTCGAAACGTTGGCTCGAGCACCCACCACCTGTTTACGGATTTTTTCATCGCAGCTTCCATCTTCCACTTCCTGCCGTTTTCTGTAAGCAATATACAACTGCGAGACCTACGTATATATATGGATTGTGTATTAGACGCAAGAATGGTGGCTCTTTAAAAGCCTCACGCTAAATAGGGGGCGTAGCTTATGTCTGTATTAACCTCCTTAATGAATTGAAAGGCTGATTCGTGGCACTTCATGCAGTAAAATAGTTTGAAATGACAAAGCTACTGACATTTCCGCACGATAAATACACTCTGAAAACGAGTAAAAAAAAAGTTTCAAATGCGCTTGTATAGACATTAGTAGCCTGGCAGCTTACCGCTTCGAAATCAGGTAGGCAGCCATTCCAACTACTGTAACAGCAACGACTGCCACAGGGACGAACCATGACATCCATTCTTGCACCAAATCGCCTGCACCGTCGCAATAAATTAAGGACAATAGTGCTTTATATTGACATTGAGTTTTATTAAACGTTGGTTGGTGGGATAAGCAAGTGCAGCGCAATATGCAGGAAGGGGCCTTTTAAGTAAACACGAACAGGGCGCGTTAAAACAAGCGAAATATTTCGAACAAACAATCATGAATGCTGTAGCATCACTCATGTTGGATTTTAGTGTCAGAACGTGTGCAAAGGTAATATTAGAAAAAAAAGAAGTCATCATGATAACGTATCTCACTGCTAAAAGAAAATAGGCAGGAGTCGACTAAGAAGCATCTACTTAAATTTAAATGTAATCCAACTCTGATCATACAAATACACGAAAAAAATCAAAGTTGCTTCGTCGGGCCCACTTAATGTTGCATTATGAACACATTCTAATAATGAATAAAATATTTTCACTTTGATGATGCGTGATGATTGAACCTGTCGTTTGTTTGCTAGATTGTGGGGTACACATGCTTAATTTTTTTTTCACGTGACCTAGAATCCTGCGCACGCATGGTGCCGATTTCTCCTTTTTTCAGCTTTGTTCAATAAGTTTTAAGTTAGACAGCGCTCGTCCTGCGTCATTTTCTCCTGTGTCTCCGTCATTTCATCATCATCAGCTTGTCTACGCCCACTGCAGGGCAAAGGCCTCTCCCATGTTCCGCCAATCAACCCGGTCCTGTGCTTTCTGCTGCCACGTAATACCTGCAAACTTCTTAATCTCATCTACCCACCTAATTTTCTGTCTCCCCCTCACGCGTTTGCCATCTCTTGGAATCCAGTCAGTTACCCTTAATGACCACCGGTTATCCTGCCGACGTGCTACGTGCCCGGCCCATATCCATTTCTTCTTCTTGATTTCAACTATGATGTCATTAACCCCCGTTTGTTCCCTGACCCACTCTGCTCTCTTCCTGTCTATTAAGGTTACACCTATCATTTTCCTTTCCATCGCTCGCTGCGTCGTCCTCAATTTAAGTTGAACCCTCTTTGTAAGTCTCCAGGTTTCTGCTCCGTAGGTAAGTACCGGTAAGATGCAGCTGTTATATACCTTCCTCTTGAGGGATAGTGGTAGATTACCATTCATGATTTGATAATGCTTGCCGAATGAGCCCCAACCCATCCTTATTCTTCTAGTTATTTCACTCTCATGGTTCGGCTCCGCGGTTACTACCTGTCCTAAGTAGACGTACTCCTTTACAACTTCCAGTGTCTCGCCACCTATCGCAAAGCGCTGTTCTCTACCAAGATTGTTCCACATTACTTTAGTTTTATGCATATTAATTTTCAGACCTACTCTTCTACTTTCCGTATCCAGTTCAGTAATCATGAGCTGCAATTCGTCTCCCGCGTTACTCATCAATGCAATGTCATCAGCGAATCGTAGGTTACTGAGATACTCTCCATTAACTCTTATCCCTAGCTCTTCCCAATCTAGGGCCCTGAAAACCTCCTGTAAACACGCGGTGAATAACATTGGAGAGATCGTGTCTCCCTGCCGTACGCCCTTCTTTATTGGGATTCTGTCGCTTTCTTTATGGAGGACTATAGTGGCTGTGGATCCGCTGTAGATTTCTTCCATTATGTTTATATAGGCTTCGTCGATGCCTTGATTCCGCAGTGCCTGCATGACTGCTGATGTCTCCACCGAATCAAATGCCTTCTCGTAATCTATGAAGGCTATGTATAGGGGTTGGTTGTATTCCGCGCATTTCTCTATCACCTGATTGATAGTATGAATATGGTCTATTGTTGAGAATCCTGTACGAAATCCTGCCTGGTCCCTTGGTTGATTGAACTCCAATGTCGTATTAATTCTGTTAGCAATTACTTTTGTAAATAGCTTGTAGACAACCGACAGTAAGCTTATGGGCCTGTAATTTTTCAGGTCTTTGACGTCCCCTTTCTTATGGATCAAGATGATGTTGGCATTCTTCCAAGATTCTGGTATCCTCCCCGTCGAGAGGCACTTCGTATACAGGGTGGCCAGTTTCTCTAACATAATCTCTCCACCGTCTTTCAACAGGTCTGATGTTACCTGATCCTCACCAGCTGCTTTGCCTCTTTGCATTCCCTTTAGGGCTTTCTTTACTTCTCCTGTCAATACTGGTGGGATGTCAGATTCCTCTGCGCTATTACTCCTTCTTACGTTATCATCCTGAATGGCTCGGCTGCTGTACAGATCTCTGTAGAACTCTTCCGCTACCTCAACTATTCTATCCATATTGTTTGTGACCTTGCCTTCCTTATCCCTTAATGCATACATCTGATTTTTGCCTATGCACAGTTTTGTCTTCATAGCTTTGAGGCTTCTTCCGTTCTTTAGAGCATGCTCAATTCTCTCCATATTATACTTTCTTATGTCGGCTACTTTACGCCTATTGATTAACTTCGAAAGCTCCGCCAGCTCTATTTTGTCTGTTGCATTTGAGGCTTTCATAGCTTGACGTTTCTTAATGAGGTTTTTCGTCTCTTGGGATAGCTTACCAGTGTCCTGTCTAACAACTGTACCCCCGACTTCCACTGCACACTCCTTGATGATACTAGTCAGATTATCATTCATTGCGTCAACGCTAAGGTCGGTTTCCTCGGTTAAAGCCGGCATTTATGCCCTAGTTTTTCAAAGTATGCTTCCATTCCAACTCGCCCACATTTCTACCTTACTCCAAGCACACGTACCGTTTCTTGCGTTAACGAGACGTGTCGACAAAAGGATAAGCTTGAGTACATACACGATTGCCAGTACCAATGCGAAATTTTTCTGAAGTACGTTCTGTGTCGAGTAGTGTTGTTCATAGGGCCGGACAGAGGAAGGAACACGATAACACTCACATGCGTGCGTTATCGTGTTCCTTCCGTTGTCCGGTGCTATGCGGAACACTACTCGTCCTAAGGAACCAAACACAAGTGGAAACCCTTTTGGCGCTCTATGCGTTTGGTGCTTAACGGCTTCCGGATCCGTAATCAGATACATTCGTATAACGCAATAGGCTCGTAAGGAAAGCCACAGGCAACTATCGATGGCGAACGTTCAGGGCGCATTCACACTGGCGACTGATAGAAGTCGCGCAACCAAGTTGGTCACAAGTGGTCGCTTTGCTCGAAAAGCGACCGTTTTAGTGAAATCGCTCACTGACAAATTCTTCACCTCCGCGATTGGAGTCACAAAACTGCTGAACAAATCGGCGACACAGGAGGATGACGTCGATATATCTGTGGCAGTGCACTGAAGGTTTGCATAGCCACGGTTGTGCTAGTAACGAAACAGACGAACAGGGGCGACACCAGGTGTGGCATAGGGCACACCTGGTGTAGCGAGTGTCGGCAGCGTACACATGGGTCACCGTGAGTCAGGGCGTAACCAGCAATTTCATGGGGGGGGGGGGGGGGGAGATGTTGAACCCCACCCCCTAACTTTCACCCATCCCGGGCTTCGCTAATGCTGTGAGTAGCTTTCCGGTCGCCATTTGCTCACTTTTCTCAGTTGCCGGTGTAAATGTCGCGTTATTGCCCACGAAAGTAACCAGCCAATGAGAAACGCCCCTTATACGAATGCAGGGAGAGGTTTAATAGGTGTTGCTCACCGCCAATGCATTCAGCGTGGTCTTTGAGGACGTGAGGAGGCTGGCAGGAGCAGAGCCGGTTGACGCACTCCAGGTACGGGTTGGTGGCCGCGCACTCCTCGTTGCTTCGGCACTCGTCGAACAGGTCCTTGGCTGCGTGCAAAAACAGGAACAACTATTACCGTAACTCTTCGTCGGACGCGATGAAAATATAATAATTTCTGGGGTTTCACGTCCCAAAACCATGATATAATTATAAGGGATGCCGTAGTGGAAGGTTCCGGAAATTTCGACCTGCTTGTGTCCTTTAACGTGCGGTGACATCGCACAGACACGGGCCTCCATTTCGCCTCCGCTGAAATGCGACCACCACGGCAGGGATCGAACCCGCGACCTTCAGGTCAGAAGCCGAGCACCGCAACCAGTGATCCACCGTGGCGGAAAGCGCGACGAAAATGAAAGGTCATTATACTCCTCAAACGGGAAGGTATGTTAAACGCACAGTGCGGGAATGTTACCCCTGTAAAGAGAGCTAGAATGTGCACATTTACTAAAATAACAGTGGAAACGAATATTAGAGTAACTGTTAAACAAAGCGATAAACTATTGCGATATGAAAATACTGGCGAACGAATCACGCTCGCATGATAAGTGCAAGCATTGATGTGTAGTAAACGTAGATGTTGCACGCCTCTATTTTGCCTGCTAGCTGACACGTATAAAAGTAAATTTATGAGGTGGTGCCCTAGTAGAAGCCACCCGGTTAAATGTTGACCAACTGCGTTACCTCAACGTAGGCCCGTAGCCAGGAATTTTTTTGGGCAGTGGGGTGGGGGAGGGGAGGGGGGGGGGGCTCGTGCTGAAGGCTTTGACTATCTGAGAAAAACACCTATTTTCATTATTAATTTTGGGTGAAACACCCTCCTTCATGAAAATTTCGGGGAGGAATGGGGAGTCCCTAGCCCCCCCCCCCCCCTTTACCTGGCTACGGGCCTACCTCAACTTGCACCTAAATCCAAGTACGTATGCGCTTTGCCAGATTAGGTATGCGTTCACCGCGCCCAGAAATCTAACCACCTACGTCGTGCTCAGCTCCACAACGTAGCCGCCGCGTACTAACCGGTGACGCATCGCACAACGCCGTTGAAGGTGGCTTCGACGGGCCGGTAGAAGGGGCACTGGCAGCGGCCGTTCACCTCGCCTGCATGCTTGATGCAGATCTGGCTCGGCGAACGCCTGCAGTCTCGGTCGTCGTCGCATTTCTCGTGTCGCTCAGGCCGAACCGGTGGACGGGGCCCTAGAACCGGATAAGGAAGAGATCAAGCTTTAAAGGGCTCCTAAAACAGCTTCTGAAAATACGAAGAAACGAGCGCGTTATTCTCTCTTTGCGTCTCTCGTCTTTTTTGGCGCACTTCGTGATGCCAGAACGGTGATTCACGTGACGTCATTAGGGTACATACTCTCTATTGGTCCCCGTTCTTCCCTTTCTTCCTTGTCTCGCATGTCTATCGTGCGCAATCAATTGATTTCACTTCATTTCATGCGTTTCCGACTGCGCAAGCGGAGGTAACAGCGTGTAGCCAAGAAGCGCAAAATCCCGACACGCTCAACGCTTAGTGCTGACATTGTACGCGTGTTTTATGAAGAAATAAGTGGCAAGGAGGAGATACCGCCTGTATGAAGGGTAGTGAAGGCCAGAAAGAAACCACTCCCTCGTCTTTGAACGCGGGGTGGTGAGGGGCCCGTAACATAACATAACATACTGGCTGGCCTCCATGTTGAACGCTTCTCTCAATGATAACGTCGTTCATTTGTATGAGTTGGAACACGGTAGGTGTGAGCTCCGATTATACTACGAATACAGATTAGGGATTCTTCATTAATGATATTTGTTGGGGTTATACGTCCAAATACCGTGATATGATTATGAGGGACGCTGTAGTGGAGGGCTCCGGAAATTCGGACCACCTTGGGTTCACCTAAATATAAGTACACGGAGATCAACACGCTGCATTGCAGGCGGGAAATACGAAGGCTGTTTTATTGATGCCGATGCATGTGCCCATTTTTTTATTGCTGCGCCTCAGTAGTCAACAATGAGTAAACAGGTTGATATTTTCTACAACGGATTCCCGATTCGATGCCGGCAATCTCCACAGTGCAGACATTTTTCATTTTGTTGCGGGCTTTTGTGCCCATTAGAGCTTCCACAAAAGAGAGCCAGTAGGAGTCGTCCGAATGCTATGAAAACTTGTGTCTCATTTTATTATTTCAATTTTTAATAATATATCTTTTTTATACTTGTTGGTGTTTTATTTAGGGTTCTTTTTTTTGGGGGGGGGGGGGTGGTCCGGGGGGGTTATGGATAGCCTGCTCGCGGAGACGTACAACTAACCACGCTTTTGCCGCACTTCTACGAAAGCATTCATTAAAGTTATTAGGAAAACGAGCACTGTTTACAAGCTAATCATTTCATTGCCATCGTAAAAGTACTTATTCTGGTATAGCTACATTACGCATGTCTTTTTATGTAAACTTGCGCTCTGGACTGGACTGGTCTTGCTTCATTTGGCTTATAGGATGACTAATTTTTTAAAAAAAGATAATGTTTCTTTCTTTTTTTCGGAGAAATATTGCACGCGCGAGAACCTGAATTTTGTCTATCTGCGTACCTCGAGTGACAGCGTACTTCTTCCTCATTATGTTGTTGTAGTAGTTTCCGCCCATGCCGTCGTCCCCGTCAGGGGCCAGCTTCGAGCCTTCGAAGTCGTCGTCCACTCGAAAGGCGTTCAGCGCTTTCACGGGTTCCTTCAGAGCGGCCTCGTCGCGACCACCGCGGTCATCCCTGGAAAGAATGAAAGTAACGCATCGGACATGCTCAGCAGATATGAATGAAAATTCGTTGTACCCGTTATGACGCGTATCTTTGCTTTATGTTTCCGCTATTAAAGGGGCTCTGCAACACTTTTCCATGTAACCATCGAATGGCTTCACTAAGGCATCAATTACACAGCCGTCAAACGCTCCGTCGCGTCACCGCCACGTTAAAAAAAAAAAAAAAAAACGTACAGCAGGCGCGACGGACCAGTGTACTACAAACAGGTGATGGTGGCGGTAACGTCGACAGTGGCACGCTTTTGTGCAGTGTTGACTGACCGGCCCCATGGTCAGCGCTAAAACCTAGAGAAACAAAATCACCATTATGCATTTAATAAGTTAAATGGATCCTTGTCTGTGTAATGTGTGCGTAAAAAAGAATAAACTGTTTAGGAGTACACCACGAACACGGCGTTGATATTAGTGTAACGCACCAAACTGAAGGATATTCATCACGTCGGCTTCCATGACAACCACATATCTGCTTTCGTGAAGCTGAGCGGTTTTGCTTTGCCAGCGGGGACAGCGACGACCGCACGAAGCTCGGTGGCGAAGAAATGTTCGGTTGTTAAACACATGCTGGCATCGCATTGAATGAAGACATTTGATTGGACCAATCTGTAGGGGCGGGGCTCCGTCGCCGGCACGGCGACGGAAACGTAGAACACTACTCTACGTCATTGTCAACCCGTTTTTGAGGAGAAAACGACTAGAAAATCCTCTCCCCTGAAGAAAAGCGATGCCGTGACGGTGACGCGACGGAGCGTTTGACGGCTGTCGGAATGAGGCATAAGGGTGTTGGTTGCCTCACGAATCGACCACCGCAAAAATTATTTAGAATCTGTAAGTACGAGCGGAGTTAGAGATCCCTTAAGACAATTTTTTCACAGAGGTATTTCGTTAAATGTGTATACAAAGCTATTCGAAGTGGTGCCGCAGCATAAGAGGGAATCCCGGATTCACAGGACATTGTTTACGTAACGTTTAAACAACCTCCATTCGTCATGAACTTTTTACCTTTTAAGGTAGACGCGCTGTGATGCCAAACATCGCGAGTAGTCGGATCACGTGCGCCGGCTGATGAGCGGCACTGTTTGGATAAGTGGTGACAGCGGCGATATATGATGTCAATTAAATGTGTAGCTCAAATATTTAACGATGTAAGTTTTCATAGCAACGCATATTAGGGCCGCCAAGGAAAAAAATAAAATGGGCATAGCGAAGAATTAATGTACATGCATGTTACATTGCAATTCCTATGTTTTCTTTTTAATTCTGCGTTATGTATTGACACAGTAGCAAGCTCTCTAGTCTTAAGTATTGAAGGCCCTGAGATCGGGCTAGTTGGTACTGATCCATAGTTTCTGTAAGCGCGAAGGACACTAACACAATCGAAGGACGCAGGACAAGTGCTACTTTCAGCTAAGGTTTTAATGGGCGCCATCAAATATATAGGTGTTGCCACGAGAAGGGAAAGGCAGAAAACATAGACAACATAAAAAATTGCCAGGCCTGCGCTGAAACCGCAGCACAGTCACAGCGAAAGCTGGAAGAGCGGCGTTTCTAGAGCCCGTTGTAAGCTCTCTTGGGGCTACAATACAAGTATACTAGAAAGGTACCCACTCCGCCATAAATCACAATTTTTGTGAAGCTGGGAAGCATCTACTAAGCCATTATTCGTCATTCTGCGGAGAAGCGAGGCACCAGCTACACGTCTGTAAGACATTATGTGCGCTTTGTTGACGCGACGACTGATTGCGAGGAACCCACTACGCTATAAATCATTGTAGTTTTACTGAGACCCCGAGGAAATGGATCATGCGCTTATGGGCTTCCTTGGCAACCAATACAAGTGCACTTGCGAGGAACCGACTACGCTATAAATCATTGTAATTTTTGATAAGTAGGGCAGCAGGCACTGTGCCATTTTTCGTCATTCTACGGAGAGCCATGGTGAGCCGCATATTGCCTTACCTGCTAAACGCATGTAAGGCAATATGCGCACTTTGTTGATGCTGTGCCTGATGACGACGAAGAATTATGACAGAGCCCTTTGTAATGGGTTGGAAGCATTCAACAACCTACTCTTTGCGCAATTCGCATTGTGTGACGCCTGGTTACAGAAATCGCGTTGTGCGACGCTTGGTGCTTATTTTACTCTTCTACCACGCTATATTGCATATGCTAATGTGGTTCCTTCCCGACATGAAGCCTGTATAGGACTTTTTTGCAAAGCAGTTTCAAGCACCAGCATGGCTCAGAGGTTAATTACTGGCCTCCCACGCAGAGGGGCCCAGGTTCGAACCTCGTTCCATCCTAGAAATTTTCTTATTTCGTTTTTTTTCTTATTTCGAGCGATACTGGTTACGGACACCGGCGGTGGCGGCGGCGGACAACTACAGCGCCAAAAACGGCCGGTGAAATGATCTCATAACAGCTTTCGCTGTAAAAATAACAATAGTACAAAAAAGAGACATGCTATCGTAGGGCAGGGTCCAATCGTGCTAACACGTGTGAAGAGCATATGCGCAAGCAAGGGTCTTAGTTATGAAAAACTTAAAGGGGTCATGAAGCACCCCTTGGGCTTGTTCAAAAAACACATCCTGTGGAAAGCTGACACGGCTATGAACTGCTCTGCAAATATTACAGTCGTGCGCGCCGCGTAAAGGCCACAAGCGGAGCGCGAAGTTGCCGTTTCCCCAGGCCCCCTCTTTTCAAACAGAGGCCGGTTCTCACTCTCGTCGGTGGGCGGGGTGTCTGCACGTTGACGTCGCGGATCTGCCACTTTACGTCGCAAGAGACATAGCATGCTTATTGGCCGATAGCCGACGTAAATCGAGGGCGGCGTTCGGGTCAGATGCGCTTCTTGCCACGGGGTGCCGCCACTTGCCGGCGCCGCACTCCTCAGTACATGGTAGCCGCACTCGCGCACGCGAATCACAGCGGGAGAGCGATCGCATTTCATGGCGCGCGCTGACGTAACTTCTTTCCCCCGTGCCATCCCTCCCTATGTAGCTTCTAGTGCGCTGGTCGACACGAGAAAAGAGAGAAAGCACTGAGAGCGTGCGCCAAACCCCCGTAACTCCGCTCATTCTTGACGGATTCGAGAAATTTTTGCGGCAATCGATTTGGGAGGCAGTATACTCCGATACTGAGGTCATTAGATCATTACTTGTAAAAGTGGTTCATGACCCCTTTAACAGACATCGCACCGATATCATCAGCAAAAGAAGTGCCAAGGCACTCACTACGTGACTGCACCATGCAGACATTCCGAAAGGTGAACCTCCTTGCTTGTCAAGGTAATTGACGGAGCGCTAACAGCAATCAAATCATCCCTCTTCATTTCAGCGGCCTCGACCATTAATCTGGAATCAATGTCCCGGTACAACACCACGGTGTTATCCAGAAATGGTTCACACCCACATTCTCCACAGTGCGCCACGAGATGCCCATCCGCCCCTTTACGCACCTTATTGCGGTGCTCACTTAGACGAATATTAATACACCGCTCAGTCTGCCCTACATAAACTCGGCCACAGCAAAACGGAATTCTGCATACGACACCCTCCGAACAGTCCACAAACTTGTTTCGATGGTTGATTGCGCACACTTTTCTTGGCTTCTTCACCGGCGAGGTGGCTGTAACGAATAGACGAAGAGAGAAACAGAACCCGGCCGTCTGGCTGTATCGAAGGATTAGAACCAACTGAGCGTGCCAGCGCCCGTGGCAGTTGCTCGTTAGCCTCCCCCCTTCGTTCTCTTTTATTTGTAACAGTGGCAGGGCATAGCCGAGATAACTTCTCAGGTGCCGACATTACAACTTTGACTCCTACTCGTTCACCGATCCTTTTTAGGTTGCGTGCCTTATGGTGCATGTAGGGAATCACTGCCACTCTTCTACGCTCATCATTGCTTCCATCTCTCGCTGTGTCGGCTTTCGGTCGATTCCTAGTTGCTTCGTGCACGTTTTCAGCAACCGAAGTGATCAGCTAGGTGCTGTGGATACCTGGCTGCCTTCAGCCTATGCACCTATTTGGCGAAGCTTTCCTCCATGCGGTGGTTGCAAGACTTGTGTAAAGCGTTTACAAGACACATTTGCACCACCAATCTCTTAACCAACTTCGTGTGGTCTGACTCGAAAAGCAACAAAGGTTTACTACCACGTGGCTCGTATGCCCAGCATACATGGTCATGCTGAAACATATGGTTGAGGTCCAGAAACCGCAGCGAATTCCCGAGGGGCACCTCCTGGGTGATAACGAGCGGCTGAAGTGTGTGTTCGAACACGTCCAGAACACTGTTCATATACTCTTCAAAGCTGCCTGGAGCGCTCCTGAGTACTACGAGATTAGACTCCCGAGTACTACGAGATGAACGGCTCCTGAGTACTACGAGCGCTTGTCCTGTGTCCTTGGATTGTGTTAAGTGTCTTTTGCGCTTACAGAAACTATGAGTTAAATATTGAGTCTGTTGTGAGAGAACGCAAAGACTATACATTACAAAACTATCTGGTTCAATATCACATTTTGGCATACCATGTACGTGAGATGTTGGGAACAGTGAGTACTAATTGGCTTGGATGCGACCAAAGAGTTATTTTCAATCAGGTATTTAAGCACACCAGCATACAGACATAGTTTTGAAGAGAGTCAGACCGGACGGCAACTTTTGTCTCTGCGCCTTCTTTTTAATGTGTGCCGGTGCTGTTCATTTGTTCAACGTTACCAAATTAGTCCGACCTATTAACTTGTTGCAGAAAATAGTTCATGAAGACTATGTGTTTAAGGCGCAGTGGAGCATGACACGTCCTAGACCTTAGACTATATCGATGTGAACTTTCGAGCACACCTGTGAGAAACTAAGAAAGCCGACAAATGCGGACTTTCGAAGTCTAATACGGTAATGGCCCGTAATATTTCACGTTTGGCCATTGCCTAAACAAAAAGCGATATATCTGCACGCGATTTTTTATCTCATATCTATATGCACTGCGCGACAGTTTATGGTGGTCGGTACGAAGGGTTGCCTCGCCATACCGATTGAATCGTAGCAGCGATGACGGCGTCGTATTTTGCACAGGCAACGACTGGAGTCGGTGCAGGAGCACCAGGTATGCGAACAGCCTCAAGAGGAGACGCATGCCTGAAAACGCCGAAGCATGCGAGAGCAATGTCATGTAAACAAGCCAGAAAGGACGAAGGCAGTCAAAGGAAACGGTTCATTACACTTCCCCCCATTAAAACCGAGCGGAGGCACGTTGAGGCGCCACAATGCAGTCGGCGCACGCAGTACATTCGTGTTGCGCAATCTACTACACTCGATTTACAAAATACGTCGGTCAGTCTCAGAAAGCTTAGCTTAACGGCAAACTATTCGCCATAGCCGGCACATCGTAGACTGCTTCACGTAGCACCATTTACCACAGTGCGCATGATTTTATCTCTACAAGTATACTACACTTAATGAGCAAAAACCAATTATAAAATACCGAGGGAAATGAATACATCATTTGTTCATAGATGGAGAATTCGAAGGAAGCATAATTGAATCCTTGAATCATGGTAAAGGCAGGCTTATGACAACCGATTGGTATCGAACGCTAGCTGCACGTTCAAGTATCGGGAGGCATCACACCACTGGACATTGCCACTTTCCTGAAATTCATTGAGAGCAGCACAGCTGACACAGTGACAGAGCGATGGGGTTTAGAGACGCTGAAATAACTGCGAAGATCCTCGTTCATGGTTGGTTTAGACCAGCTACAGCTCCCATTCGCGCTTCAAAGATCATGGTAAGGTGCGCTCTACAGACCATGAACGCGAAACGAGTCTGCTCGTCGTGGACGTAATTGCACGATAAAAGCTCAATTCTAGTCCTATCCGATTATCAGCATCTGTAGGCCTTAACCGCCGCTGTTAACGCTTTTAAGCACCGAATCGTTCCGCAAAAACACGCATGGCATACTAAATCAGCGTTACTGGTTCGTAAAAAAATCTTTCAAGAATACTCGGTATGAACTTGCCTGTTCCGATTCTAGCAGCACTCGATGAGACGCGCGTGAGGCTCGTGGGGTGCGTGCGCTTTCGTTTTCTTCATAGCCATCACGTCCGCTTTTCTTCTTCATCAAACGACACTGAAGCCGAGCATCGCCAAATTCGCATGTGGAATTAACGAGCTCGGCAATAAGGTTAGCACCCTCTCAAGGGCCACTAGAGTTTACCAAGAGTTCCTGAGACTAAGTGCTCATTTAAAATTATATCTAATTCCAGTACTAAGCATATGGATTGAAGAAAAGTGCATATGAACGGCTCACGTCAGACCATGAATCTGTCCGGCTACTTGTTGTTTTAAATGCGAATGCATTTCTTAGTCGGGCTATGTCAGGCATCCGGTGTTGTCCGCGCGCCTCTCCGCTCTCACTCCCTCTCCCATAGCAACAGCTGCGGGCGCGCGCGCTTATCCTCGCCCCTAGCAATCGGAGCAGGTGGTGCGGGCGGAGTAGCGGAGAGTGAGTGGAGAGGAGCGCGCTCTGGCGTGTGAGGGCGCTCGCATCGCGGGAGCTCGGCGGAGCTCCCGCGTGTGTGGAGAGAGTGTAGGAGAGGGTAGGTGCAGTGTTTCGCCGCTCCTTCTCTCGCCGTTCGCTCTCTCTCCTCCCTGTGCCACCGCCTCAATGCAGTGCGTTTGAAACGCGTTTGTAGCGTTTGTGCTGCCTTGGCACAGCCTGAAAACAGCGCGTTCTAAACGCGTTTGTGCTGCATTGAAGGTGGTGGCAACATCCCTGAGGTGATTACGAACGCACATAGGAAGCGTTCGTTGAAAGAGGCGCCCAAAAGGGATACACTTGAGCGCGTCGATGTGTCCAGCTTTACGCCATTAAAATTACTACGCCGTGTACTCTCGGCGCAAGAAATGCATTCGCATTTCCTCACGATTCCCTTCGGGGAGGTGGGGGCATTCTTTTTCAACTGTAGTCTCCGTGGGACTACTGATGAAGGTGATGTCTTCCTCGTGGCGCTCACCCCATAAGGGGGGATGGGCCAAGAATCGGTCGGCAGGATGTTTGAGGTAAAGAGCTATGAAGCTAAAGGAAGCTGTAAATTTAGATTAAAAATAAAACATCGAATAAATGAAAATGCTGAAAGGGGCCCTGCAACACTTTTTCAGCATGGTCAGAAAACGCTGCCGATCGGTAGTCGAGGCTCCCGAGAACACTCGAGCCAAAATTACGGCGCAGCACGTGGCCTGGGATTTACAATAAATTCTCAGTCAGCTAAATACCGCTTCTTCTTCTCTCGACAAATGCTGCTATTGACTCAAAATCAATGCGTCACTGACTCAAGTTCCATGCCATTGGCTGATTTGAACATGGCGCACTCAGTAGTTACTGCAGCCTCCACGGTAGGCCGTCACTTGCCCGAGCGGGCGCGCGTACGCACTAAATGTACGCCGCGCGTTCGAAGAAAAAAAAAAGAGAAAGGGCTCAAGGTCACGAGGCGCGCGTGACGTACCATCTTCCCCCGTGCCACTACTCCCTGCTTAACTTCCAGCGCTTTCGTCAGGACGAGAGAAGAGAGAAAGCAATTACAGCGTGCGGCAGATCTTTGTAACTTTGGTCATGCTGGACGGATTCTAAAAAGTTTTGCGGTGGTCGATTCGAGAGGAAATAAGCTCATTTAGTGAAGCCATTCCATGGCTACTTGGAAAAGTGTTGCAAGGCCCCTTTAACGAGCAAGCAGTCATACTATAATCTGGAATTTCTGACGGAGAAAATGACGGATTTCGAACCAAGAATATGAAGAGATAAAAATAAACTAACATGGTAATCTTTCTTGTTTCATTCATGTTACTTCCTGCAGTGTTGTACAATGTTCGTCATTCTTCCAGGTTGTTGTGTAGAAGAGCTACTAGGGTGTAGGCGAAATAAATATAAATATTTTATGGAAATAATAGCTTTTACGATCACACGCCTGGGATGTTAGTAGAGGTGATTCGAGAGAAATACACTTTAAATATATCAGTGAACCATCGTATTACCGTCGTGCCCCTAACAGTTCCATGCAATTCTCCTAATTGCAGAGAATAATGGAATGTTTATTAATAAACACTTCTTGAGAATCACTCTACAACTATTAATGAAATAAAGCTGGGAAATAATATTTCATTTCTAATTAAGCGCCATCAGAGTGAGGATACCATCATTACCATCATAGCGTGGCTCTGTGGTAGAACACCTGCTTGCCACGCAGACGGTCTGGGTTCGATTCTAACTCAAACCGAAGATCTTTTGTTATTTATTTTATTTGCACCGTTCTCGATTTTTTGGTCACGGACAAGCGATTATCTTTCACTCACAACCAACGACGCCGACACCGGTATTTCTACGAAACGAGCTTGCAGCGCTATCGCATTAAAACAAAGTACAAGTGGTGACCTTCTAGGCACCTCGCGCCATGCACCTACGACAATCAAAAAAAGAAAGACCAAAAGCGGTGAGCTTAGCGCGTTTATTCGCTGGATGAACGTGATTCGCCGCTTCTCTGCGCGAGTCTAGTCCATATGATTGGCCTCTTCCTATTTTTATCGGTACATAAACCACTAATTCATCAATTTTTCTATATACCTTAGACGGCCGATTAGCTCCTCTTCATGCGTCTAAGTCCTAAATTTTCCCACTTATATTAACCGCCGGTTTCATGGCCGATCCCCCGTAGTGGGTAAGAGCCAAGAATTAAGGGTCAAGCAAGCAAGCTACGTCAGAGCCTGCCGAGTCAGTCAAGAAGAACTGTACGGTGGAGCTACCGCTTGCCACCACCCAAGACCTACCAATTAACGTCGCTACTAAAAGCGAGGCGGGAAGCCATGAGCAGTGAGCGAGGCGACGTCGGGTGGTCCGTGAACACCAACCTGAAGTCTTCGGGTGATGCTCCAGCCACTGCGCGGGCGCCAACTCCCGCGTTGCCGCATAAGCATCTCTCCTCGTCTTCCAAAGAGCAGGACTTGGACTTTCAACGTGCCGTTATGGCCTGGTCCAGCGAACAGCTCAACCGAGCCCAGCCGTGGAAGCATTTCGCTGACACTGCAAAATTCTCGATGCCGAAGTCGGCCCAAGAGATGACAAACAGGATCCGATCGAACGCGGACCACTTCCGCACGAACTACGGCATCATTTTCGTCGTAATCCTGGTAATTTACGTCATGTCCAGCGTCCAACATTTAGTGAGCGTAGCCGCGGTGGTTGCGGTGGGCGCCGCGCTCAAGCTGCACCAAGACGACGACTCTGCGGCCGTGTGGGGCACAAGGCTTATGATCGGCAAGAACCAGAGGCTGGCCGGGGTGTCGTTTGTGGCGTTGCTTCTTCTGTACACCGCATGCTTCTGGTCCGCCATTGTGTGGTCCGTTGGACTCGTCGTGGCGATTGGCATACCCGATGCCACGTTGTATGCCGGGCAAGTCAGCCAGAAAGCTACCCGAGATTCCCGAAGGAGGTGATATTATGGGTCACCTGTTAGTTTAGTGTTTCGAGTTTCTCAGCAATTTTTTAACAGAGGGTATTTTTTTTTTACTTTAGTTCTACACGTCGAAATTTCCTGGGGCGAGAGTTCCATTCAGCTCAGTCAACACGGTGTTCTTTCAAGGGGAAGTTGCACCAAAGCATCCGGAAGGTCACTGGACACTGCTGATGTAGCTCATGCTGCGGGACACTTCATGACATTTTTCCATTTACGCCGTTTTTTTTTCTGTGTTTCTTAGTGGGTCTGTTCATTGCAGAGTTGTAATAAATGTTGTTGTTCTTTTGCTGCATGGGCTTCTTTTTCATCTGTTTAAAAACTTTGAAGCAAGCGAATACAGTATTAGGGCTTCTACTGTGCGCTTGACGCTGCGAATTCCACACATCTTGTGATAGCTGCAACTTGTTTTGCATAATTTCGGTCACCGCAAGGTAATAAATTTGCTCTGTATGTGTGGCGAGCAGACAAGGCTCCATTAAACACTGATAAAGTTGTGCTTGAACACGCCAAAAGCGTTTTCCTCGCTTCTTCCTAGGGCTTATATAAGTGGTCTTTCAAGTTGTTCTTGTAACAATGACGCTGCCACATCAAAGCAGGCAATGTAGGCGCTGGAAAGCCCAAGCTGCTCGCCTTGTCTGCTAAGGCGTGTCCCGCAGTACCTCAATAAAGTTGTTTCGATCAATCAATCAATCAATCAATCAATCAATCAATCAATCAATCAATCAATCAATCAATCAATCAATCAATCAATCAATCAATCATTCAATCAATCAATGTATAGGTGCTGGCGCATGGCGTTAGTGCAACTGTCTATTCACAGCGTTGATACTATTCATGCGCATGATATTCAACTTCTTCAATGGCCAGAAACCAGTGATCGGTGCAAACAAATCGTACCTGACGTATGAGGAGAAGGCGAAAAGAGACTGCATGGCCGGACTAGAGGGGAGATGTTGTCACGTCTTGCTCCTTCTTGCCGACCATGAGAGATGTCACCAGAAAGGAGAAAACTTTTTATAAGCTTGGGTTGTAGTTGTCAGCGCGGCGTGTGGCCGCGTGGGCTTTTTGCAGCGCCCGCCATACACTGAGGATGAAGAACGCGAAAGAAGCCCAAAAATTGATCCCTTAGAACATAGAGTTTCTCACAATAAGAAACTCTATGCCTTCAAATTAACGTTAATAATTAGCGAGCAGACGATTGTCGCGGCATCGGTCTTTCTCCGTAATTTACCGTCTAACCACGAAATTTCTGAACGGAGGAAGAGAGAAACGGAAAGCACTGCGTGTTTATATGACAGAGATGATTTAGAATACTTTATACTCAACTACGGGAGAGAGGCAAGCTCTTCCCAGAAAATGGTTTCGAAATCTGCTTGAAGCTATGGTGTACTTTGCATCCGGTCGCCTTAGCTTAACGAGAATTTCCGATAAGCAAAGAACTTTGCTGGATGTGTGCATACGATCGTGTAGTTAGGAAAACAGCCATGTTTATTCCGCGTTTCAGTTCAGCGGAACGAGGTAGAATTGCACAAAGAGCGAGGAGAAAGCAAATGCGGAGATTTTCTTGTATTTTATATTATTTTTTTGTTTGACCATTATATAATATTCCAAGTATTCTTTCAAATTTCATATGAACCATTCTTGGTCAATCCTCCACTGTGGGTTGAGCCATATGGGAAAGAAAGCATCATCATTACCGGCATTTGAATCGCGTGCACTGTCATCGCGTGGAATTCCACGTGCATGCTTCACGGGGCCATAGAGGTACTGGTGCTTCTGCTGGCGCAACTGCGAAGGGCATTCTCGGTTTAAGCCATCATCTACCCGCCGAGAAAACCTATAGGTGCGTACCTTGCTTGTGAACCACTCTGCGTAATAGAAACGAGGGTCGTGTTTTGATGCTTTAACAATTTGGTTGCTCCGGTTGCACGAAATGATCGCTGCATTGAAGGAAGTTCCGGGTTATTCTGTATATATTACAAAGAGCACTGACTGGCGCTACTCTTTGCTGAAGAAAATATATTAGGTTTAATGTTGTGAAGAGCGGCAAGGTCATCATTGGGAATATCTGCTCCCCACTTCACGCAGATGTAACACGAGAAGACAAAAGCTTGCACGAAAACGGAGAGCGTAGTTCAATGTAGTCGAAGTACGAGAATACTAGTACAGTAAACGAAGTCTAATGTGTAATACTCGCCGCGTTTCAGCAGTGGCTTAAACATAGGAAAATTGTACGCAATTTAAAAGCTGCTACGACCACGTCATATGAACAATATTTTGGACATACTAAAAAAGGCTTCATCTCCCGACTGACGCGTCTTTTTCGAACACTGATACCACAGCCTTAACAACGTCGATGCGTAATCAAGCAGTACACACTCTCACTGACAGGCTTTCTGTACTTTTGCATATAAGCCCGCTTTTATAATAACTTTTGTACATACAACTTGGGTTTTATGGCGTTCATGAAAGTTGTCCAGCACTCGTGCTTTTGCGAAAATTTGCTTAAAAGTACTCTCTGCGACTATAGTGTGCCAGAAAACAGCCCATCTTCGCCTTATTTTATTGTTGCCATAAATTTTGGGCATTCTTTGTACGTAATGTTTCTTCGCCACAATACATGAACACCCTCTCTGCTTACACACCGCGAGTAACTAGTTTTGTACCCTCGATTTCACTTGCTATTTCATTTGCCCTCCGCCAGTGGCCTGTGATCTGCTGCCTCCTGTTGATCCTTGATATAACTGTGTATTACTCAAAGCAACCGTTTCTTTTCAAGGATGTGACGCCTGGATCACAGGCGTAGCATTTTTATTTACATAGTACAAAGCGTTCGTTTTGCAGAAGCATGTTTCACAATATGAGGCGGCTGAAATTTCCGTATGGCGCAGTCAGCACTGAATGCCTTTATCCAGGTCATTCAACGCAGTTCTTGGTTCATATCTTAAAGATATGTTCATATCTATTCGTATGAATAGGATACCTTGTTAATTGCAGCCCACTCAGTGCTAGCCCTCCCGTCTTGAAGTAGCAAGCCTTTGTTTGCGGAAGCCTTTGCCAGTCGACGAGATGACCACTGACGAAGGAAGCATCCTTGCCAAGACCGTCGAGCCGCCGACGAACGACTCGTCAATCCTGGCGAAGCATAGCGGTTCGGTAAAGTCCAGGAAGTCCACGACGCCTAAGATTGGGAGAAGTGCCTCGCACCTCGAGCTCGCCTCAGACAAAGAGCCTGCGCCTAAGAACACCATTCCGGGCGGTCCCTCCGTGAACTTTGCAACCACAGCGCCTCCTTCGTTGGACGCCGTGCCGAGTGGCTTGACTAGTGGTCCCCAGGAAAGCACAAGCGTCGGAGACAAGTCAAAACAGCAGCGTGAGTTGTCGGAGAAGCGGTCGCTATTTCGATTACAGTCGGCCACATTATAATACCACGCGAGCGCGTGGCGAAATACCACCTGCACCGTCTAGTGGGCAGTCGTCTACTGTCGAGAGCATTGTTCTGGTGACTGCGCAGCAAGACCTATGCTCTTGATAGGAGATGGCTCGCCGCTAGACGGCGCAGCCGACTATACCTACGGTTTTGCTGGGTTAAGGCTCTACAATTTTTTCTCTTCTCGCGTGACCCACTGATGTGACGATGTAACAAGCGCCAGTAATGTCCTGCTGCTTAGCAGAGGTTGCATCCTGATGCTTCAAGCAAGCATCGTGAAGTGTCTTGGTTGACAACGCTAGAAGGGCTGCCTACCTTGCATATGAAAAAGAGTATGCGTGACATTACCGTTATTGCACCGGTTCATGAGGGTGTTCGCGAAAGAATTCTTCAGGCAGGTGTCGCTTGGGCAACTGGTAATTCTGTAACGCTCTCTCAGTAGCTTTGTTGGAGACTGAGGCAATGCCTGAGAACATGTATGCATTAGTGTTCCTCTTGCTCAAGACACTTGCGAGTGGCGATGTCATTACTTTTGTGTGCTCTTTAATCTTGTGTACTCTTCTTTGTACTGGCATTGCATTACCTTGCTTGTATAATGTTTGTATTTTTCCCACTCCTGTAAAAACCTTTACGGAGGGTTGACAGTATCCTGTAAATAAAAAATAATAAAAAAATGACATCAAATATGAAAATACTCATGCGTACCATCGCTAGCGCACCGTCCTACTCAAATACTCAAACGTAGCACATCACTATAGCGCGACGTCCCAGCAGCACTAAACATGGTATTGAAATTAGAACGCCGACCTGCTTCCGACTGCTATGGGCAACAAAACAGCGACTACACTAAACTGTGAAAGTGGTGCGAGCTCTAACAAGAGGTACTTTATCTTAAATGGTGGTAGCGCCGCACTACCTGTCGCGCAAGCTTGTAAACAACATCAACAACAAGAAATCATCTCTTTTACGTGTTTTTTTTCTCTTTGTCGTGCTTTTTCGGTGTTCTAGCAGTCAACGAAAAGGACCAGGGCGGATACGAGACGGCGCCTGCGCGACCCGGCGCGATCGCCGGTGTGGTGATTGGCTTGTCCTGCTCGCTTGTCGGATTCGCCGTGCTCGCTTTCGCCATGGCCTACTCGCGACACGCAGAGCAGATCGCCGACGACTCGCTGGCCTGCGATACCGAGCAGTGTCACGAGGTACATTTTAGAAGTAACAACTGTAATGTGTTCGTTAGCCAATTTCAATACCGCCGACTGTGTAACAAAAGACGTAACACACAAGGAGCACAATTAGGTGACCCTGAACTCTATCTCAAGTGTTGATTGGAGATAAACATTTGACTAGTACACTATACATTTGACTTATCAAGTAGAGAGGTTCATGACTCAACAGCGCGAAGTCGCGAGCCAGATGAAAGAACTGTAGTCTTAACTTTACTGACTTTAAAAATGTAACTTGTTTGTTTACCAACTACTTTCATATTTCATCGCACAGTCCTAATTATGTTTCATTCAGATATAATATGTGCAGACTTGAACTTTACAGCATCTTAATCTGCCCAGGATTATGCGTTGTGGCTCCTCACTTCAGCTGATGCCTCTGCTCACTGTGAAGACGCATTTAATTTTAACGCGATAGCGTTAGAGAGCTCGTGTCGCAGAAGTTCCGGTGTCGGCGTCGGCACCGTTGGTTGTGAGCGAAAAATCGTCCGTGACCGAAAAATCGAGAAAGAAGCAAATAAAAGAAACAACAAACATTTTCGGTTTCATTGAGGATCGAACCCGGGCCGTTCGCGTGGCAAGCAGGTGTCCTACCACAAAGCCAAGATGTTACTTGCAGCTGCTTCGGAAAGAAACACTATATAAATGCCATGTAGTGGAAGGAGTCTCCTTAACGCATTTTGTTCGGCAGGTTTCACGACGAAAACGAGCCCATTCGGCGATTTGTAGGCGCATAGGCGAGGCCATCAAACTACGTCGAAAAAGGCCGGGATAGTGCAGCCATCGCCGCTAAAAACACACACGAACTTTCAAACAGCTCTAAAAATGGACAACTATGTCCATCTAGCGGAAAACATTTCAAGCCAACGCTAGTTTTCTAGAGGAGGCGTTGATCAAGGAAACAGCAAACGCTAGATAATGTGCTGCCATCTGTGAGGCATTGTAAGAAATATGTCTCGACCCTTTATGGCCTCCGAGATGGCGGGGGCGCGGCGTGTATCTTGAAGGCCATGCGACTCTCGCTTTAGATCAAAAACTTGTACCATTCGCGCGCGCGCACGCGTGTGTGTCTGTGTGCGTGTGTGTGTAACAATACACATTAATAAGTATGCACTTAGTGGTTGAAGTTGATATCGCTATCGCGTTCAACTCTTAAAGGCGAAGCTTAAGGGTCCCCCAATTTTTTTTCCCCATTTGTGAGTTGCAATGACAACTACTTGCAAATGCAACTCAAGTTTGTTGAATATAAGTTCTTGGTGATCACACTGGAGGAAAGTACTGTAATCTGTGGAGCATGCTATGTCAGAGCTTCATAAATGATGACGTAGATGCATGCAGCAAAAAGCCCGGTGACGTTTTCTCAAAGCCACCTAACCAACGTTGGTTCGGTGAATGAAAAGCCACAGTTTCGCCGCAATGGCGAAGCAGTGAACGCGATAGCAACAAATTAGAATGTCACACGAAGAACGGCAAGGAGCTCGATACTTGCAACGTGACGCTCGAGCGCAAAGGACTGACGAAAAGAAGACACACAGGGGGACCGCGAACTAACAATGGTCACAGCTCGACACTTGCAGCGCACTGCTCAAACACAAGGAAGGACACTCGAAGAGAACGCACAGGTACACACAGGACGAGTGCGAACTGTTACGGTTGTTACTTCTTCGTGTTTGAGCAGCGCGCTACAACCCAACGCTCTTAGACTTCTTTTTTCTATTAAACTGCGGCGCGTAGAGTGACCCCTCCGCGTCTCCTGTCGCGCGGTGGCGTTCGACCCATTGTTTACTCGGCGTTCCACATCGTCAGTGGGTATAGAAATGGGCCACTTTTTAGTGCGAGTCTCAAGGGCAGCTTTCAACCTGAAGGAAAATGTAGGAGCGTTGCTATAAAGCGTGCCCTTCGGGCAATCTAGCGGGTGATAACTACACACACTGAAGCACCTCCGAGCTCTGCGTGCCGTTAGCGTTAAATGGTGTGTATAAATGGCTCGCCGTTGTTACGCTAAACAGCCGGGGGCGCGTTGCCGAGTTGTTTAAAGCAGCGCGCTGCGGAGCGTGGTGTCGAAGTTTCGAATCCCCGGTGGCGCGCTTTGGAAGTTTTTTTTCCGATGTCTTCTTCTTTGTGGCTTTTATTTATATATACATACATATACACAACCGGGACGTGACGGCAACGGCGACGGCAAAAACCAGCCGAGAGTGTCCATATATCATTGCTATCGCAATAAAATACAAGACGCGAAAGAAGGATAAAACTATATCTATTTGATTGCTGAACCAAAATAGGTTTCCATAAACAACGTCCGCTACAACTTGATAACCTTTTATTACATTTATCATATCAGGTGCTCTCTTCAGGTCTCAGTATAACAGCTCTCTTTAAAATTTCGCGAGCAAAGTAATTCCACTTCAACACATAACTGTGGTGAAGCTTGCTAAAACGTCAAGCCTGGCGTCTTACGTTCGGAAACCACAACGCGATCTTGAGCCACGCCCTAATGTCGAAGTATTACGTGGTTATTTTGATCCAAGGCGGCTGCTAGTGCACGTCGTCTGCAGCGAGGCAGTAGCGCTAGCTTCCAACACACGGCATGATTCAGTCGCGATCAATCGGTTTTAAATAAATCGAGGCGACACTGTTCGAAGCAAAAGAAAATAACTGGCACCGTCTGTGAGAGCGCCGTCCTTATTTCGCAGTGTATTTGGTCAAGCGTTGTTGTTAGAAGACACGCCTGGATGTTTTGCAAGATAAACCATAGCAAAGTGTTGATGTGTTTGGCTCGTATAAAAGGGCAAGTATGTCGTGTATGTATAAAGTGCCGTTGATATTAAAGTAGAGCCAGCAATACGCTGCTTGAGGACTGCGACAAGCTTGATTCGTCTTACAGTGCACCAAACGCATATAACACATGCTAAAAACGCAGTTCCATATTATATATATATATATATACGATGTACGCAGGCGCTCAAATTGCTCGACATGTCCGGGAACTTGACGGTAGACCCCTGTCACGACTTCTATGAATACGTCTGCCACCGATGGACACAGAACGGCAGTTTTCTGGGTGACATGATGGAGGACTTTTATTCCCTACTCGACAGCATTATCATGCCAGGCGAGCTGCCTTATCCGGACATCTACGGAACGCACGTCTTCTTCCACACATACAGGTGAGCACCTCCCGTCTGGAGCTGTCAGGCTTCAATTAACTTCTACGCCATTCGGATAAAGAATTCAGCTTTAAAAAAACAGATTGCACCGTCGTGTTCAGATCGCTTAGTGGTAGCAACCTAAAGCAGCTTAGGTTATACGTGTTCCCTCGGTTACAGAATGTACTAACTTATCCGTTTCCTGATGCCAGTTATAAGCGAAAAGGACGCTCACTTGACGTGAATGCAGTAATTAAAATACACTGCACTAATTAAACTATGGTCCGCAACAGATTGTCCTCACAATGCAAATGAACAGATAACTGAGCGTTTGAGCCACCATCAAGGTGGCTGTTACATTCAGTTAAAGAATTAAAAAAATTGTGGAACACCTTTTTTTTTTTTTGCGTCGCTGGCCGACTCCAGACATCGCGATCCAATACACATGTTTTGCATCCATGGAATCATCGATATTGGCAATTACAAATAGGGCCTCATACAGTCATAGCCCTAACGGTATGGTTATGGATGGGGTCAAAAACATTAGGCGCGACTTTGTCATTGTCTCGTAGGTAGCGCGTTTAGAAAGTACATGCATTGTCCATAAAGAATGAGCTGACATTGTTCATAAAGAATGACCTGACATATCTGCCCTCTGTATTGAATAACAAAAAAAAACTTTAATATAACTATGTGAGGATTAATAGGATTCGTTATAGTTGAAGTTGCTGCTCATAACTTTTTCTGCAGTTACTTGTAATAACTATTTGCGCCTACGGACCATGCGCATCATTCTCGTACTCACTGTCATGGTGGGATTCAACAGAGAGCAGTCATTATAATCACTACCCGGGTTTGAAGGTCATGATGTCCAAGTAACTCAAGTTTCAACCGATAACGTTGACGACATCGTTGTTCCAGCAGACGATATCTGGAAGCGTATGATTATGCCATAAGTACGACATCAATTAACACTACCATTAACGCTCACTATGCTTCCCTATCAGTTCATTAAAGGGGCCCTGCAACACTTTTCTGAGTTATAGTGGAATGGCCTTACTAATATCGCATGACTCCTCACGAATCACATGCCGCAAAAATTTTTAGAATCCGTCACGTACGAGCGGAGTTACAGGGATTTGTCGCACGCTTCAAGAGCTTTCTCTCTCCTCTCGTACCAGCGAGCGCGCTGAAAGCTACGCAGGGAGGGGGATGACAAGGGGGCAAGAGGACGCGGCCCTTCGTCAGCGCGCGTCACAACTTTGATAGTTTCTTTTTTTTCATCGAACGAGCGGCTTTTTCAGTGTGATCGCGAGCGAGCGTGCGGGCACGTGGCGGCATCCCGTGGCGGACACGCTAACTATGCAGCTTACGATGCGCGAATCAGCCAACGGCGGTGACTTTGGGTATATCCCTTTGCGACACGGCGTCCTCCTTTGGGGACGCGAACTTCGGAGACGCGTCCCACGCCGCGTGTTTCTTCAAGTGGCCTGAAACTCACTGTGCACATTCGTGCACGCTTCTTGATTGGACAACTAGCGGTCATTTTACTTCATTGTCCTGCGTATTGCTGCAGATGATCACTTTGCTGGAGACACTACCATGTTAGACGATCGTTCGACGTGCCGCGTTCCAGGACCAACGTCAAGAGTATTTTTCTCCGCTCAAAACGAATACAACCAAAAAAGCAAGTGTGCATGCTTTTCGGGCCTAATAGTTGATTCTTTTTATGCAAGTATTGAAGCTGACTGATGGCAGAATAATTAGATAATTAGTTACACGCTAAATAACATTAATTACTGAAACTCACACAGCACAACACATTCCTTCGTTTTCTTTCTTGGAATGCAATAGTGAGCGTCTTGAAATCATGCCATGCGAATTTGACGCATTTGCAGACAGTGCATCATAATTCCTGTCTGAAGGGGATATCGCGCACTAATATGGGTACATGTCATCATTTGTAGGGAGAAGAGGGAGCAATTTTTAGCTGACTTTGAAAATTAATTGTAAGTTCTAGGCAGCGTGCTGTGCTGTAATGTCTGGCTCGCGTGTTCTCGTGAGCCTCGACTACCGATCGGTAGCGTTTTCAGACCACGCTCAAAAAGTGTTGCAGCGCCCCTTTAAGTGCAGCCGCCAGCTCGTAAATTTGAAGTGCCACGTCACGCCATCTGGCAAAAGAAGAATGGTGCACATTAGCATCCATGGCTACGAGATGTGCTGGCTAACGCTACCATCGTTACACATAGATATATAACGAATAAATTTAGCTACAGCGGCGGGAGAACGACTGCCGCTGTAGCTCAGTTGCTGGCGCAACGCACTAGCAAGTTGTTGGTTCGGTTCCCACTTACAGCAAGTTGTTCTCCCATCCACATTCATTTCTTTAATTTCGCAATTACTACACTTCAATTACATAGCTGAAATATCACCTCCTATGCTTTCTTTCGCTTTAATATCTGTTGGCTTCATTTGTTTATGCCTAACAAAACGTGGCTTGTTCATCCTTTAAAGAAGGCTTAAATGTGTGCAGGATAATTCTGCGCAAAAGGCTATGTAAGTCTTTGAAGTATCCCTGTAGTCACTGCGAAAGACACAAAATCAGGCTAACTTGAAGCTAGATCACTGTTTCAGCAATGCTCTTACTTCATAGCGGACCGGATAATAGATCACATGGAAGATTAACGCCGCATAAAATGGAACGAATTTGCCTATCAAATGCTTCAGTCATATGTCCGTGAATATTTATGAGGGATGTAAATGATAACCTTTTTTTTACTGAATGATTGACACTGCGGGGTGACTTCATAATACCACCTCTCACGTAGTATTTCCTCGAGAAATCCTTAAAGTAACAAAGTGATGCCACGTGATTAAAAGTAATCTTCGCCGACTATTCCGCCTAAACTTTATATTACTCCTTCTTTTTTCTCACTTGCAGGGCGTGCACTAGATTTATGAACAGCAGTCAAGACACTGCGGCACTGACGTCCGTTATTCCACGTTTGCAAAAGCACGCCAGCAGCTTGCACAACCTATCTCAACGTGATCTGTTGCGGCCA